>NC_047047.1:41576014-41883741 GCF_011762595.2 Tursiops truncatus | reverse complement strand
AAAGTATGATAAAAAGGGACTTGTTAAAAGTGTTGGGCAGCATGAACACCATGTTTCACAAATCATGAAACTGAGTGAGGGTTTTGTTTCCAGTGTGGCATAACACAGGCAGGAAATGTGGTATTGTGTTACACAGTTATGTGAAAAATCCCTTCTAATGAGGGGATTCGATCCTCACTCATGTCCATGCTGACTAGTCAATCTTACCATGTCCATGCTGACTTTATTTCACATTAAAAAAGCTTAGTGTGAAAGTCAAAACAAGTTTCCCACTTCTGCCAAAAGTTTCCCTTTTCCAAAAGGTCCCTCTGTCTCCTTACCATGCATGGCAAATTTGAATTACAGAAAATAATTTCCAGTAGCACTACATTATAAAAAATACAACTTAGCGATAAGCCAACTGTTGCAAAATGTCACAAGAAAAACACATGGTTGGGAACTCGACACCACATCATCATTCCTGATGATGAAGCAATTCATTTTTGTCATTGTAGCATACCAGGCAAGCTCATTCCCCGTTATTCTTATCAATTTACACTATGGAGTACAGTCATAGTATTCTGTCAAGGGAAGGGAGTGGAGTAGATGAAATGCCAACTTAGATGGGGATCCGTACTAGTAACAAGTGCCGATTCAGCACACAAGAAACTGCTCTATGATTAATTCAGGATCAAAGAGACAGAACTACTCTTTCCTGTAGTAAATGTATTTCTAGTCCATTAAACTAGAATTTGTAATGCTGGATAAAGCAGCATCACAATGGTTCCACTACAGGATTAACTTCAATAACAAAATCATCCACTCAGACAGATGCAAATTTCCCTACTTCTATAACAGAGGGTAACTGAAAGCTCCAGAGCATTCTTCACAGGTAACACTGAGCTCTTAGAGAATGTTCTTTGTCATAAGTTCAAAACAAGATAAAATTTAGAAGCATTCAAAAGCATCTTATCTTTTAAACATCAGTCTTCAGAACAAAAAGTTATTGAATTTCTAAAATATTTTTCAGCAAAAAAACGGACCAGAATGATCCAATACTCACCAGCAGGGCAACTATGCCTAGGAAACACCAGTAGGTATTTTTAAAAATTACACATAAAGGGATATTTTTTTCATAATTAGAAGTATATTTCCACATTCAAAGAAATTAAGAATATGCAGAGTGGACATGAATTTCTGACTTAGAAGCTTCCAGTTTGGGGGACTTAATACTGTACAAATGATCAGCTATTTTTGGAAAAAGAGAATGGCCATCCATTCCAGTGATATCTGATGTCCATTTAATAGCACAAGACAAGCAGGCTGGGAAAACACTGGAAGGAGCAAAGCAAAAGAAAAATAAGTGTGCTATAAACACACATTTCTCAAACTTTAATGTTCATTTTAAACACTTGAGCATCATATGAGAATGCAGATTCTGATTTGGTAGGTCTGAGAGTCTACATTTCTAAACGTTACCATGTGATATCTATGCTGCTAGTCTGGGGAACACTCCTTGAGAAACGGTTACGAAGAAATAAAAAGGTAAGTCAGCATCATACAGAGAGGAGCTTGCTTTGTCAGATTTCTCTAAAGTCCCTCTTGGTCTGAACTATCCTACATCAATGGTTTTTAACTTGGCTGGGGAGATTTCCAAACTCCTGCTGCCCAGGTCACATCCCAAATCAATTAAGTCAGAATCTTGAGGGGTAGTGCCCAGCATCCTTGGTTGTTGAAGGTCCCCAGGTGATTCCAATGTGTAACCAAGAGTGAGAAACATTGGCCTAGATTGACTTTTAATGACTTAACAAACAAAATTTAAGCTCAGCTCTTCCTAACTTTAGCTCAGTGAACAAGCACTTGAACAGATGTCATGATTGCTAAAAACATCAACACAAGAAGATCAAGCAAAACCCTTTGCTGTTTTGATTATTTTCCACTGGGGTTCTTTAGGCAAATTTGTGAGGACTTTTTAGAATAAGGTCCATAGATGCCCTCTCATCTTTTCTCTTAGTTGGATGCACATTTTGCTGGTCCTATTTCGCTATAGCCTTAAGGAAGGAAAAACACAACTTGCTGAATATAAATTGTCTTTAATTAACACATGCACACATTCATTGATAATTCATAGTGAATCCCAACTTCAGCTTCATGCTGAATATGGAAACAGCTTCAATCTCCCCATTATTACAGAAAAGTAATACTTTATATAACATCCATATCTATAAAGGAAAAATATGCTGATAGCAGCTGCAGCAAATGAAAACAAGATTAAGTTTTAATTATGATATTGGTTGTCAATATCTTGATCTGCAAGTAATGCAGTACTATGGAAATAAACTTCAGTTGGGCTTAAATTCTCCACACCATTATCACAATAAAAACTCATTATGGATCTGAAACATTTTACATACTAATGCACATTCCTCTATAAATGTATATGATAATTAATAAAGATAATCTTGACCAGTGGCGTCTCCAACACAAATTTTTAAATGTTTACGTATCAACCACAGGTCAAAATCCCTTCTTTCAAAATTCCTCCTAATATTGATTGTTCCAAAAGAAATCCTCCCATATCCTAAGTATTTGGTCTCTTATTTCTTTCAAATTAAAATTTAATTCATGTCTTTATTCCTTCATTCAGTATCCCTTTATTCAACTAATTAAATGCTAGTGTACTATGCTACACTGTGGGTATAAGGTGATGAGCAAAACCACATATAGTCCCTGTCTTGTTAAGAGTTTATAACATAGAAGGGCAGATAGACATCTCTTAAAAAATTACAGTATCACAAACCACTGTGTATAAAATAGATAAGCAACATGGATTCACTGTATAACATAGGGAATTATACCCATTATCTTGCAAGAACCTATAATGGAACAGAATCTGCAAAAATACTGAACCACTATGTTGTTCACCTTAAACTAACACAATATTGCAAAACAACTATAATTTTTTTTTTAAAGGTATGAAGCATACAGGTTCATGAAAAAGAAAACAAATACAGAATCAAGTATAAAATCATAAAACTGCAGCTATGACAAATGCTTTTAAAAAAGCAAGGAACACTGTGATATGGGACTCTAAAATAGAGAGTTTGACCTATTTAGGGAGGTCAGGGAAGAATGTCCTGAAGAAGCAACATTTGAACTGTAATCTGAAAGATGGTCAGTTTTTTAACCTTTTTTAAAAAGCTATATTGAGGTATAATTGATATACATAAAACTGCACAAATTTCATGTGTACAATTTGATGCATTTGAACATGGGCAAACGTTTATGATACTATCACCACAATCAAGGTAACAGACATATCCAACACCTCCTAGAGTTTCCTTTGTCCCTTTGTTTTGTCATTTTGTTTTGCTTCATTTTGTTTTGCTTTGTGGTAAGAGCACTTAACATGAGATCTACCCTCTTCACAAATTTTGAAGTGCACAATATGGTATTGTTAACTATAGGCACTGTGTTGTACAGGCTACCTCAAGAAGTTATCTGACATAACTGAAACTTTGTGCCCTTTGAATAACAACCCCTCAACTCCTCATCCTCCAGCCCTTGGAACCACTATTACATTCTCTGCTTCTATGAGTTTGACTATTTTAGGTACCTCATATAAGTGGAATCTAAGTGGAATCATACAGTATTTGTTTTACTGTACTGGCTTATTTCACTTAGCATAACACCCTCAAGGTTTATCCAGATGGTTACAAAGACAGGATTTCCATTTTTAAGGCTGAATAATATTCCATTGTATGTATATACCACTTTTTTTCTTTATCCATATATCTGTAAATGCACACTTAGGTTATTTCCACATCTTGACTATTATGATTAGTGCTGCAGAAAATATGCAAATACAGCTATCTTTGAGATTTTTATTTCAATTATTTTGGATATATACCCAGAAGTAAGATTGCTTGATCGTATGATAATACTGTTTTAATTTTTTGAGGAACCTCCATACTGTTTTCCATAGCTGCTACACCATTTTGCATCCCCATCAGCAGTGTACAAGGGTTCTGATTTTTCCATAACTTTACCAACACTTGTTATCTAAAAGGTGTGAGGTGATATTGCAGCTTTTATTTGTATTTCCCTGATAATTAATGACATTGAGCATCTTTTCATATACCTGTTGGCCATTTGTATGCCTTCTTTGGAGAAATGTCTGTTCAAGTCCTTTGCCATTTTATCTGTCTGTCTATTTATTTATTGCTATTGAGTTGTAGTAGTTCCTTATATATGTTGGAAATTTAACCTGTTATCAGATATACGGTTTACAAATATATTCTTGCATTCCAGAGGTTGCCTTTTCATTCTGTTTGTTTTTTCCTTTGCCTACCAAGATTGAGTCATGAAGAAACAGAAAATCTGAACAGATATTTCAATAATGAGTAAGGATATTAAAGGCATGCTTACAGAAATAGAAAAAAAACAATTCTAAAACTCATATGGAACCACAAAAGACCCTAAACAGTCAAAGCAATTTTGAGCAAGAAAAACAAAGCTGGAGGCATCACACATCCTGATTTTGAAATATAAAACTATATTAATAACTATAATAATTAAAACAGTATAGTACTAGCATAAAGACAGATCTAATGATTAATGGAATAGAATAGAGAGCCCAGAAATAAACCCACACATATATGCTCAATTGAGTACCAAGAAGACAACCAATGGGTAGAGGATAGTCTCTTCAAAAAACTGGATAGCCACAGAAAGAAACATGAAATTGGACCCTACCTTACACCATACAAAAAAATAACTCAATAAGCTGTGAAACTGTGACATTTTTAAAAGAAAACTAACAAAGAGTTTTTGACATCGGTCTTGGCGATGATTTATTGGATATGACGCTAAAGGCATAAATAGACAAGTGGGACTACATCAAGGATGGTCCATTTTAACTTGATGAAAAGGAACTAGAAGAACATCCCAAGTAGAGGGAAGAGCTTGGACAAAGATAATACGGCAGAAGGAAGCATTGCAGGTAGGAGGAACAGAATGGGACCACCGAGGCTCTGGCTGGAGCAAAGAGGGAAGGAAGTATGGTGTGCAGCTAAGCTGTTGCTCTAAATGGTGCCACTACCTGCTTCTTGGATTTGGGAAATGTTTCTCACGATGATTATGTACACTTTGATTAGGGAGGTGAAAGTTGCAGAGTACAATTAAAACAGTCAAACGCTATAAACTATGTAGAAGTCCAGCTGTTCCTACAGGGGACAGGAACACTGACCCTCCATGAAGTGGAAAATCCAAGTAAAACTTATAGTTGGCCTTCCATATATGCAGTTCCTCTGTAGCCATGTTTCCTCCATATATGTGGTTCTGCATCTGCGGATTCAATCAACTGCAGATCATGTAGTACCGTAGTATTTACTATTGAAAAAAATCCACGTATAAGTGGACCCATGCAGTTCAAACTCATGTTGTTCAAAGGTCAACTGTATATTGTAAATATAGCCTCCAATTTAGAGTTCTTCCTTATCACACTTCTACATCAATAAATATATTAGAATATTATAAGAGGTGACGTTAAAATTACCCTAGGGATTAGACTAGTACAATAATTATCCTAGGGATTAGACTAGTACAACATATTTTTAATATAGTAACTCTATGTTCTACATTTTCCTATACTTTCTTTGCAATAATTTAAATTCTATGATACATCTTCTATAAATAGATAGGAAAAACCTTGTGATAAAACCTGTGAACCAAATGGTAACATTTGTTTGTATATATCTAAATATATATGACCATACATGGAGACTATAGAAAACAATTTTAAAATAAGAAAAGTTTGGTTCCAGGGTAAGCAAACTATAGCCAGTTGGCCCAATCCAGCCATGGCCTATTTTTGTAAATAACGTTTTCTTTGAACAGAGCCACATGCATTAATTTAATTGTTTATGGCTGCTTTCATACTACCTTGTCAGAGTTGAGTGGCTGCAATAAAAACCATATTGCCCTCAAAGTCCTTTATAGAAAAAGTTGATCCCTATTGTGATTACAGCCAGAGTTAGTTTGACTCCATGCTAAAACATCCTCTATATTACATTTTCCCAAGGATTTTAGAACCTCCTTTTGCAGAAAGTTTTCAAGAAAGTAAACAAATCTCTCCAGTAGGGTGACCAACTGTTTCTGTTTCCCTGGGACTCCTGGTTTTACCATTGAAAGTCCATGTCCTAGGAAATCCCTCAGTCCTGGGAAAACCAGGACAGTTATTTGCTTTATGACATCCCACCTAGAATTCCAACCAGGCAGCAACTTACGCTGAGACCTTTGTGAGTGAAGACTGTGTTTTCTGCATACTTTTAGTTGCATCCCCACACCTATCTCTAGCACAGGTGCTAATAATTAGGAGAACTCCAGCAATGCCTTCATGTCAATTATGGAATGATATATCATCTGCCGATCTGGCCCCGAATCTAAGTCCCCATGGAACAGGGCTCTTCAGATTATGAGGATCGTATCCATAAATGTAAAAGCGTTTTATTTAACAGTATTATTTCTACTTCTCAAACTGCCTGCCCGGAAGAAAACTCATTTACAAAGGCAACAATTAACAGCTTTGTTAGAGGTGATATGAGATGAAGATTACAGAAGCAATGCCGCTTTCCCAACTCCCTTAAAAAATAAAACAAAACCAAACCAACCAATTAAACAAACAAAACACTACTTGGGGTTTAAAAAAACACACACACACACAAAAAAAACTCTAGGCCTGTGATTCAGCTCAGGTCTGTGGACCCAAGTGTTAGGGCAGCTAACAATTACTGCAAGCAGCATCCCAGGGAATAACCCCAGATAAAGCCTGTAAATCCAGGACAACCCATGCAAAGCCAGGCCGATGAAAAGTTAGGAGGGATTAAGAGAGGACAAGTTCTTAATAAATAGTATGTGTTGGGGGAGGGAGTTGTGGAGGAGGGAAAAGACAGAGCTACCTGGAGCAATTCCTGACCAAGGGTCAGTGAAGGTTCAGGATCCAATTTCCACAGGTTAAAGTTTGGGTGAACCAGGAGATGCTTGAGGGAGACAGCGTGGAAGGGAATAGTTATCATTTTAAGTAAACCAAAGTATTTGTGTTTGTTTCTTTGTCAGGGTAATTTAATTTCCATTTTTCATTGGTAGCAGCTGGAAAACTATCTCAGTTTAAACTGTGGACATAGTTGCCAAGTGTTGCTTTCATCGGTGTGTATGCTTTTAAGTAACTAATTTACACCCAAACACAGTGGTACTTGTTAAAAATGGTTTTAGGTACTGTACCCTAGAATAGGTACCTGCCTAGAATAACTTTTCTATAAGCTACCTAGGCACAGGTTCGCACCCAAAGCAAGAAGCATGCATGATAAAAGATGGAATGTTGATTTCTAAATTTGTGTTAGCACCCCACTGACCATTTTTCAAAAGATCTGTGAGCGTCTCATGAGGAGTAAACTGGTATTTTAAAGCTGTCAATGTGTCCATTAGACAATAAATGCTCAGGGCATGTATGAGAAATCGTCATAAAGATAAGTAACACTCTTGCTTTCTCCTTTCCTGGGGTGGGGGGAAGCGCTTTTATCGGCGTTTTAGTTATTTCATGGTAAAGGTACATTTTATTCAGAATGCACCTTCAAGACAAACAGAAAATTCTGCGTAGTGCTGTGAGAGCCTGGCTTCATTGTGATTACCCTTGTATCATTATAGGGATTATTATGAGGTTGAATGGAGGTGAAAACATTTCTTCCTTTCTTTGAAAAAAGCAGGGAGTGAGGATTCTGGATTCGAGTAAAGGAAAGATGCATGGGAACATCTGTACAGTTGAGTGAGGCTCCCAGCTCTAAGCTAAGGAGAGTGAGAAAGAAGGACATCCCAGACAGAGCAGCATGGCCTGTGCCTAAGGAGATTATTATATCGGCAAAACCATACTTAAATTAACAAAATTTTTAATATGCCAAGTATAAAAAGGTGCCTCTAAGTAAAAAAGTAGCAGGGGCATCCTCACCAGAAATGCATGGCCCATGGCTAAGTGAAATAGAACCCTACTTGAAATTTGTATTTCTGTCAGTTCTATGATTCTTCACCTTATGCACAAGCTCTCAGTACATGGTTTTTACTTTTTGTTAAATTGTGATATGTGTGTCTCTTATAATTGTGCAACTCAATGAATTCTCACAAACCAAACATACCTGTGTAGCCAACACTCAGATCAGGGAAGAGAACATTAGCTGCCACCACTGTCCTTCCTGTAAGCCACCATCCTAAGCTTGGCTACGTGCATCTTTGTTGAATATCACTATTTGGTCTTAGCCATATTTCTGGGTCTTGGGTCTGGGGATCATGCTTCCAATGGGGTGAAGTCCAGACAACTGCTCAGTTCTGGAGGATCTGGTGAGGGGACACCACCAGAGGCAAAGCAGGGGAGCCTGGAGCCATTGTATAGACCATAGGTCAGCAAACTTATTCTGTAAAGGGCCAGATAGGGAACATTACTGGCTTTCTGGGTCATAACATCTTTGTTAAAACTCTAAATGAATATCAGTGGCTGTGTTCCAATAAAACTTTATTTATAAAAACAGGCAACGTTTTTGTACTTTGTTGACCCCTGGTATAGAGAAGCAATATCTGTGGAATGTGGGATATTGTGTGAAAACATCAGAAATACTTCAGGAGGGGAACCTTTAAAATCTTGTACCTCACTCTAAATAAAAGGCAGTTAACTCAGACATTTGTTATCTGACTCCTCAAAGCAGGATAACTTAGGCCTTATAGCTTATTTTTGCTTATTTCTGTCATTAGTCTAGTTTCTAACTTTCAAAATAATGCTGTAGTCAGCAGGAAGAGACTGCAAATGTCTAGAAGCAAGACTATTTCTGTTATACTTAGCAACATTGCTTAAGGAAAGCACTCCGGATTTCGCACTAATTTTTAAATTACAAATTCATTAAAAGCAAAGTTTTGTTCCAGTAAAATATTCCATGAACGATGGAATTTGTATAAATCTTGAAGGTTTTTATATTTGACAATTTAACCATTAGTTAAAAGTTCATTATATTATAAACTGAAAAGAGGGACACAGTTACACGTAATAGCACATTTCTTTCACTTTTTAAAAAACACAGGTCATTTTAAGATACTTCCATTCAATTCTGTTTCCAGAAAGCTATTGTTCTGGGACATAATGAAATGGTTTCCAACACCTTGAACTCAGCGTGTTGGATCCTTTATGGTGTTGGCAGAGGGTGTTCTAATGTCTACTACAGAAATACCAAACATGAGAGAGAATAGTAGAATTTCTACAAAGTTCCTGCTTCATCTGCTTTCTATTTTTCCTTCAGAAAACTATGAAAACATACAGGGAAATGTGAAAATTAATGTGATTTGACAACAATCATACAACCATTGGCCATCACCTGATATTTATCACATACCCATTGAATTAGTTTTTGTGATTATGTTTTACAACTGGGAAATTACCCATATTCCTTTCTTGGTCCACATAGTAGATACAGCATCAGGTTTTTGGTTTTGTTTTGTTTTGTTTGCCCTCACACTAAAACTCATAACATCACCTCACCAATGTGTAGGCCATCTTTGACTCCTCATTTTCTCTTTTCCTATATCCAAAATATACTATTCTATATACTGTTCCCATTAACCCTACTGCCTACATTCCAGTCCCGAACACTATCATTTCTCAATTGGATTATTGCAATAGCCTCCTAGCAGTCACCTTGCTTCCACAATTACCCCCAACACAGTCTACGTTGCACACAGCAGCTACAGCGATACCTTTCAAACATAGATTAGAGGTTGTTATTAATCAGTTAAAAATCTTCCCACAGCCTTCACCCCCTTCCTTATTTTATCTATATGTTCATATTTATTTGTTATATATTTTAATGACCTTTTCTATCAACTAGAATAAACTCAATAGGAATAAGGAAAGTTGGGATGCAGGAAAGGAAAGGGAAGGTGGGGTAGAAAAATTGCCTTTAATTTATTAGATATCTACACATAAGACCACACAGCAGAATTTCTCATTCATTTGCAATGTAAATTACATTAAAATATTCTAATATGCCTCAACTATAATTCAAATACTGTGGATGAAATTACTAAGGTGATTTTAAAGAGGAAGTAAAATAAACGATGTGTAAAGTTTTTCTGTGGTCATTTTGGTGTTAATTATTATCAGTAAATATTGAACTTTAGTGGAAACCATATTTTTCTTGTTACTGTGGGAGCTGTATCACATAAAGAAGTTATCTCTTAAGTAGTTTATGATCATTGTCAGAAGAAAAGAGAAAAAGACAATGCATATTTCCTGTGCATGCTATAGAAAATAGTTTAAGGTAAATAGTTGTTTTAATTGACTATAAAATATCACTAGCATTTGAAATTTGTCATCCTTTTGATAAACGTGAAGTATAAAAGAAAAAATACCAACTTATTTCCTCCTTAGAAACTGTCAGATTTTTTATTATCGATCTTCACTGGAATTCTTCACTAAAATTTATTTTTATATTATCATAAAAGAGTTGGACCTGGGATTGCAGCCTGTTGTTGAAATCCCTCTTCTAAACCTACGCCTCTCCTTATTTGACAATTTGTTATTGTCAGGATGCAATCTGCACTCCTTATTGCCTTATGAAAAAAATTGGTCTCCTCTCACCTTCAAAGGGCATGTACTTGAATGGATAAAAATAGGGTTCTAAGCAGAAATGTGTTACAATAGATATATTTATTTATTCTTGGGGATAATTCCTAACAACAAGAAAATACTCACCCTGTCCTTACCCCTAGACACACATACACAAGTCTTTCTCCAGGTAAACTTCTGTCTGTCTTTAAGTCCACTGTTATTTTTAAACTTTAAGGAGATTCTAAAATTCTAAAATGGGTAAAATCTTACCCATTGTCAAATTGAGATCCACTGTCATGTTATATAGAGCATGGGGAGTAACACCATTCTATAACTACTATTATTCTAGAAAAAATAAGTTCACTGTAGTCTTCACAGTTGGTTCAGGCTGCTATAAAAAAATATCAACAACTGGGTGGCTTAAACACATAAATTTATTTCTCACAGTTCTGGAGGCTGGGAAATTCAAGATCAAGGGGTCAGGTGATTTGTTTCCTGGGGAGAGCTCTCTTCCAGGCTATGTCCTCACATGGTGGAGAGGGAGGGAGAGAGGGAGAGAAAGAGAGAGACCCCGAGAGAGCACTCTGGTGTCTCTTTCTTATAAAGGCTCTAATCCAATTATGAGGGGCCCACCATTATGACCTAATTATCTCCCAAAGATCCCATCTCCAAATATGATCATACTGGGGATCAGGGTTTCAACATATGAATTTGGGGTGTACACAAACATGCAATTCATAGAAGTCCACTGAAGATTCCCCATAATAGGATAAAGCAAAAAATATCTACACAAACATTTAAAAAATATTAGTCTCTAAACTCACGGCACTAGTTAAAAATAAAAATAAGAAAAAATACTATAGGATTGTATTTAATATTTAAGACTTTAACTTTGACCCAAATTAGAATAAGCAGGGTCATATATACAATCAAAAATAATGATTGCCTTCACACCTACCAGGATGGCTCTAATCAAAAAGACAGATAATACAACGTGTTATCTGGGGAGGAAGTGGAGAAATTGAAGACTTTGACCCTCCTAACAGGAATGTAAAATGTTGCAGCCACTTTGGAAAGGAGTCTGGCAGTTCCTCCAAAAATTAAACCTAAAGCTACCATATGATCCAGCAATCCCACTTTCAGGTATATATATTCAAGAGAAATGAAAACATACGTCCATGTAAAATCTTATATGTGAATGTTCATAGCTGCATTTTTCATAATAGCCAAAAGACGAGGAAAACTTAAATGTCCCATCAACTGATGAATGAATAAATAAAATGTGGTTTATCCATACAGTAGAATGTTTTTCAGCCATCAAAAGGAATGAAGTACTAGTAAGAGCTACAACATGAATGAACCTTGAAAACATTATGCTAAGTGAAAGAAGCCAGTCATAAAACACCAGACCACATATAGTATGACTCCATTTATATGAAATATCTAGAAGTGGAAAATCTATAGGATATAAAGATTAGTGGTTGTCAGGAGACTGGGAAGATGGAGGGAGAGGGAATCGCTAAGGACACAGGGTTTCTTTCTGGAGTAATGAAATGTTTTAAAAATGGTTGTGGTGACAGATGTACAACTCTATGCAATAAGCTGCACACTTGATTATTTATTTGGCCTCACTGCGCCACTTGTAGGATCTTAGTTCCCTGACCAGGGACTGAACCCTTGCCCTCAACAGTGAAAGCTCGGAGTCTTAACCACTGGACTGCCAGGGAATTCCCTAAGCTGCACACTTTAAAAGGTGTGTTTTAAATAAACTATCTATGTATTGAAATTTTACATAAGTTTATTGATGTATGTTTTATATAATTTTATATACACCTATATTTATAGTAGATATATTTATATATGTTCATATTATATATTTTATATATTCATATTATATTATATATTTATATTATTTATATTTGTTGATATATACTTTTATAAACTTTTTGGATACATACATATATTTGATATGAAATATATCAATAGAGCTGCTAAAAATATTGCTTACGCTATTCCTGAAGAAAATGCCATCTTTGTTTCCATGGAGCTTACGTGGGGAGAGGGTAAAGGCCAATAATAAATACAAATATAACCTTACACAGCAAAACATAGTATGTTTTTAGATAATAAAAATGCTAGAGAGCAAATGAATCAGAGTAAAGGTACAGAGTTTGGTGGGTGGTAGACAGATATTTTAGAGAGGATAGAGGAAGCCCCTGGAAAGGTCACAATTGCATTAAGACCTGAGTAACGTGAAGGAGTAAAACATAGAAAGGTGTAGGAGGAAGGTGGTCCATACACGTATAAAGGCCCTGAGTACAAAATAAGCTTGGCATACACTCAAAGAACCACAGGGAACCACTTGGGGTTAAGGGAAGGAATGAAGCCGTGGACATCACAAACGGAGGTAGGCAGAGGAGGCATACCTTGTTCATCTCAAACATTTTTATTAGAGATATCCAAGAGTGAAAAGTCATATTAAATGCTTAACAGTATCATTTCATAGTATGGTAGTTCAGCTGAAATCATGTCTTGTTTGCTTCTTTAAGTTAACTGTGAAATCTCTCAAAGAGTTTTGATTTTGGATGGCATTAGGGAATGGGTTTTTGTAAAAGCATCACTCTCTAGTGGGAATAAAAGTTACAATTCCATGAATAACATTAAAATAATAGTTAAAAATTAAATCAACATGATTTGGTGATGTCAAGAACATTTTCTATTTCCAGAATTTACTCCACTGAGATTAGTGTATCAGATAAGGCACCAGCAGGAAAGAGAAGGCACATCAGGTTGCATAATTTAAGGGACATTTAGTAAAGGAACTGTTTTTAAAGTGTGAGTAGGGTTAAGGGAGACCTCAAGAGACTGAAGAATCCCAGCCTAGTCATATCAGGGAGCTGGACACCATCATCATCTTTAGTTCTGATGAGGGGGAGGAGAGACCTGCTATTGGAACCTGGGCAGTTGGGGAGAGATGGGGAGTGATAGAATAAGCTCTTTGTGTAGATGGCTACCCGACAGAGCTGTGATCTTCACTTAAGGATTCAGCCAATGACAGAGCTACTAGAGTGAGCTGGGGGAATAAATGTCCTGACCTCACTCTCCTCCCTTCTTCCTTCAGATCTCTTGCCAGAGTTACCCACAGACCAAAGCTGACGTAGTCCAGAGAGCTCAACGTCTTGGAGCATAGCACAGAGGGGAGAAAGGTGGAGACTGAGTTTGGAAGAACAAATGGGGGACTTCTCTGGTGGCATAGTGGTTAAGAATCCGCCTGCCAATGTAGGGAACACGGGTTTGAGCCCCGGTCCGAGAAGATCCCACATGCCGCGGAGCAACTAAGCCCATGTGCCACAACTACTGAGCCTGCACTCTACAGCCCACGAGCCACAACTAGTGAGCCTACAAGCCACAATTACTGAAGCCCGCGTGCCTAGAGCCCATGCTCTCTTGCTGCAAGAGAAGCCACCGCAATGAGAAGCCCATGTACCACAACAAGAGAAAGCCCATGCACAGCAATGAAGACCCAATGCAGGCAAAACTAAATAAATAAATTTAAAAAAAGAACAAATGAAATAGTTGTGTCATATACAAGCAATCAAATACAATTAGAATTTGCATTATCTGCTTATGGTACTGAGTAAATAAATACCTAAGTGTCAAATCATTATTCATTTACTTAAACAAGCTTGCAAAATGCCAGCCACTCCACAAGTCACTGAAAACTTATGCATAGCCCTTACTTTCAAGCTGATTACTTATACTAATAAGAAATTCATTAAGTTAACAGAAGATTTATACAGTATGTCAGTAGTGCCAGTAGTGAAAGTACTATGATCAAGAGAAATGTTGATTTTTCTATTTTTTCTGTGATATATACATACATATACACACACATATATATAATTTTAGAATCACTGACCCATAACCTTTATCAGTGATTCTATAATTTTACACCAGAACACATATATGATATTAACTATACAACACTTTTGCTCAAGTGCTTACCCAGGATTATGACCAATTCCTTGTGTTTGCACAACTATTTCAATACAATGTTTCCAACTCAAAAACTGATATCGGAATGCAAGGGAAAATGGTAAAATTAGAACAATAATCTAGTAAATTATTACAGTTTGATTTGACTGTGCATTTTTAGTAGTTTATATGTTATAAGTAATTTATTTCTTGTAATACAGAGTTGGACAGTGAGACTCAATTCCATTATTGGAACAGCTAACTTACACTGCCCTATGACCTATATTCCATTAGGTTATAACCAGCAAAGTAGACACAAACAGACTGTCAATCTTCCTGACACGCAAATAGTAAGAGTCCCCTTTTGTTCCTTTGTTTTCCAGCTCTTTTCCTAGTTGCCAAAATTAAAACATGAGTTAACATAATTATTAAAATTTTTCAGAAGCATAAAACTTGCTGTGAAATGTTGAATCCAGGAAGAGGAAAAGCCAAGCAAAACATTAAAATAATGGTTTTCCAGCTATTTCAAAACCTCTTCATGATTGAAAACCTGCCTATGGACAATATGTGCAAAAATTGTTTGCTGGGTGGAGAGTAACCCTTTCATCCACCCTATCAAGAGCCTCACTTTCATGTTCCATAATGTAATTAGAATTATTAAAATTAATACCATTATATTGCCTTGTGGATTAGAGCATGTAAATTTTATCAAATGTTTCAATTTATCAAATATATTTCATTCTGCTTTGCCTAATTATAGACCATGAAGAAATATAAAAAGAAAACATACAAGATGAACAAGGTTCTACCCCTTCTCTCTTCACTTGCTATTGTTAGTTCCAAGCATTCTAACTTTTGTTTATTCTGTACATGAAAGGGTATAGCAAAAATACTTTGTGTTAATGTGCCCACATTGGTGGTAGAATAAAACTCAAGGAATTTTTGGCACACATGCACAGTGCCTGTGTATGTGTGTGTGTGTATGTGACAGAAAAGAGAGAGAGGCAGAGAGAGAGAGATACTTCACAACCAAAAAACTTTCACCAAGTCATGATGTTGTGAGTTTTTGGTTTGTGTTAACAGCATGCTTTGAAACAGTGGGATGTAATGAAATAAAGGAGTAGCTATTAAGGCTGGCTGGCCATCTTCACAGTCTTACAGAAACACTGAATCACTCCCTGGTAGGATTTGCAAAATATTAACATCTTACAGTATCTGTCTTTCTTTGACTTATTTCACTTAGCATAATGCCCTCCAAGTCCATCCATGTTGCTGCAAATGGCAAATTTTCATTCTTTTTTATGGCTGAGTAGTATTCCATTATATATATATATATATATATATATATATACACACACACACACACACACACACACACACCCCCCACATATTCTTTATTCATTCACCTGTTGATGGACCTTTAGGTTCTGTTCATACCTTGACAATTGTAAATAACGGTGCAATGAACATTGGGGTACACATATCTTCTCGAATTACTGTTTTTGTTTTTTTCGGATATACTGCATGATATCGCTTATATGTGGAATCTAAAAAACACAACAAACTAGTGAATAAAACAAAAATGGAACACAGCCTCATCCACCAGAGGGCAGACAGGAGAAGCAAGAAGAACTACAATCCTGTAGCCTGTGGAACAAAAACCACATTCACAGAAATACAGACAAGATGAAAAGGCAGAGGGCTATGTACCAGATAAAGGAACAAGATAAAACCCCAGAAAAACAACTAAATGAAATGGAGATGGGCAATCTTCCAGAAAAAGGATTCAAATAATGATAGTGAATATGACCCAGGACCTCGGAAAAAGAATGGAGGCAAAGATCGAGAAGATGCAAGAAACGTTTAACAAAGGGGTGTGAGAAAATATTTGAAGAGATTATAGTCGAAAACTTCCCTAAAATGGGAAAGGAAATAGCCACCCAAGTCCAGGGAGCGCACAGAGTCAACGGCAGGATAAACCCAAGGAGAAACACACCAAGACACGTAGTAATCAAATTGGCAAAAATTAAAGACAAAGAAAAATTATTGAAAGTAGCAAGGGAAAAACAAAAAATAACATACAAGGGAACTACCATAAGGTTAACAGCTGATTTCTCAGCAGAAACTCTACAAGCCAGAAGGGAGTGGCATGATATACTTAAAGTGATGAAAGGGAAGAACCTACAACCAAGATTACTCTACACAGCAAGGATCTCATTCAGATTCCATGGAGAAATCAAAAACTTTACAGACAAGCAAAAGCTAAGAGAATTCAGCACCACCAAACCAGCTCTACAACAAATGCTAAAGGAACTTCTCTAAGTGGGAAACACAACAGAAGAAGAGGACTTACAAAAACAAACCCAAAACAATTAAGAAAATGGTAATAGGAACATACATATCGATAATTACCTTAAACGTGAATGGATTAAATGCTCCAACCAAAAGACACAGGCTTGCTGAATAGATACAAAAACAAGACCCATATATATGCTGTCTACAAGAGACCCACTTCAGACCTAGGGACACATACAGACTGAAAGTGAGGGGATGGAAAAAGTATTCCATGAAAATGGAAATCAAAAGAAAGCTGGAATAGCAATACTCATATCAGATAAAATAGACTTTAAAATAAAGACTGTTAAAAGGGACAAGGAAGGACACTACATAATGATCAAGAGATCAATCCAAGAAGAATATATAAAAATTATAAATATATATGCACCCAACATAGGAGCACCTCAATACATAAGGCAACCGTTAACAGCTCTAAAAGAGGAAATCGACAGTGGCACAATAATAGTGGGGGACTTTAACACCTCACTTACACCAATGGACAGATCATCCAAACAGAAAATTAATAAGGAAACACAGCTTTAAATGACACAATAGACCAGATAGCTTTAATTGATATTTATAGAACATTCCATCCAAAAAGAGCAGATTACACTTTCTTCTCAAGTGCGCATGGAACATTCTCCAGGATAGATCACATCTTGGGTCACAAATCAAGCCACAGTAAATTTAAGAAAATTGAAATCACAACAAACATCTTTTCTGACCACACGCTATGAGGTAGAAGTGAAATACAGGACAAAAAACACAAACACATGGAGGTTAAACAATACGTTACTAAATAACCAAGAGATCACTGAAGAAATCAAAGAGGAAGTCAATAAATACCTAGACACAAATGACAATGAAAACACGACGATCCACAACCTATGGATGCACAAAAGCAGTTCTAAGAGGGAAGTTTATAGCTATACAAGCCCACCTCAAGAAACAAGAAAAATCTCAAATAAACAATCTAACCTTACACCTAAAGGAACTAGAGAAAGAAGAACAAAATCCAAAGTTAGCAGAAGGAAAGAAATCATAAAGATCAGAGCAGAAATAAATGAAATAGTCACAAAGAAAACAATAGCAAAGAGCAATAAAACTAAAAGCTGGTTCTTTGAGAAGACAAATAAAATTGATAAACCATTAGCCAGATTGATCAAGAAAAAGAGGAAGAGGACTCAAATCAATAAAATTAGAAATGAAAAAGGAGAAGTTACAAACAGACACCGCAGAAATACAAAGCATCCTAAGAGACTACTACAAGCAACTTTATGCCAA
Organism: Tursiops truncatus; assembly: GCF_011762595.2. NCBI lineage: Eukaryota > Metazoa > Chordata > Mammalia > Artiodactyla > Delphinidae > Tursiops > Tursiops truncatus. Next base: position 41,865,524 of record NC_047047.1, on the reverse strand, counting down.
TAAAATGGACAACGTGGAAGAAATGGAGAAATTCTTAGAAAGATATAACCTTCCAAGACTGAACCAGGAAGAAATAGAAAATATAAACAGACCAATCACAAGTGATGAAATTGAAACTGTGATTAAAAAATCTTCCAAAACAAAGAGAAGTCCAGGATCAGATGGCTTCACAGGGAAATTCTATAAAACATTTAGAGAAGATCTAACACCCATTCTTCTCAGTCTTCCAAAAAATTGCAGAGGAAGGAAAACTCCCAAACTCATTCTATGAGGCCACCATCACCCTGATACCAAAACCAGACAAAGATACTACAAAAACAGAAAATTAGAGACAAGTATCACTGATGAATATAGATGCAAAAATCCTCAACAAAATACTAGCAAACAGAATCCAACAACACATTAAAAGGATCATACACCATGATCAAATGGGATTTATCCCAGAGATGCAAGGATTCTTCAATATACGCAAATCAATCAATGCGATACACCATGTTAACAAAGTGAAGAATAAAAACCATAGGATCATATCCATAGATGCAGAAAAGCTTTTGACAACATTCAACACCCATTTATGATAAAAACACTCCAAAAAGTGGGCATAGAGGGAACCTACGTCAACATAATAAAGGCCATATATGACAAATCCACAGCAAACATCATTCTCAATGGTGAAAAACTGAAAGCATTTCCGCTAAGATCAGGAACAAGACAAGGATGGGCACTCTCACCACTATTATTCAACATAGTTTTGGAAGTCCTAGCCACGACAATCAGAGAAGAAAAAGAAATAAAAGGAATACAAACTGGAAAAGAAGAAGTAAAACTGTCACTCTTTGCAGATGACATGATATTATACATAGAGAATCCTAAAGATGCCACCAGAAAACTACTAGAACTAATCAATGAATTTGGTAAAGTTGCAGGATACAAAATTAATGTACAGAAATATCTTGCATTCCTATACACTAATGATGAAATATCTGAAAGAGAAAGTAAGGAAACACTCCCATTTACCATTGCAACAAAAGGAATAAAATACCTAGGAATAAACCTACCTAGGGAGACAAAAACCCTGTGTGCAGAAAACTATAAGACACTGATGAAAGAAATTAAAGATGATACCAACAGATGGAGAGATATACCATGTTCTTAGATTGGAAGAATCAGTATTGTGAAAATGACTATACTACCTAAAGCAATCTACAGATTCAATGCAATTCCTATCCTATTACCAAGGGCATTTTTTTAAAGAACTAGAACAAAAAATCTTAAAATACGTATGGAGACACAAAAGACCCCGAATAGCCAAAGCAGTGTTGAGGGAAAAAAACGGAACTGGAGGAATCAGACTCCCTGACTCCAGACTATACTACAAAACTACAGTATTCAAGACAATATGGTACTGGCACAAAAACAGAAATATAGATCAATGGAACAGGATAGAAAGCCCAGAGATAAACCCACACACCTATGGTCAACTAATCTATGATAAAGGAGGCAAGGATATACAATGGAGAAAAGACAGTCTCTTCAATAAGTGGTGCTGGGAAAACTGGACAGCTACATGTAAAAGAATGAAATTAGAACACTCCCTAACACCATACACAAAAATAAACTCAAAATGGATTAGAGACCTAAATGTAAGACTGGGCACTATAAAACTCTTAGAGGAAAACATAGGAAGAACACTCTTTGACATAAATCACAGCAAGATCTTTTTTGATCCACCTCCAAGAGTAATGGAACTAAAAACAAACAAATGGGACCTAATGAAAATTAAAAGCTTTTGCACAGCAAAGGGAACCATAAGCAAGATGAAAAGACAGCCCTTAGAATGGGAGAAAATATCTGCAAATGAATCATTGGACAAAGGATTAATCTCCAAAATATATAAACAGCTCAGAGAGCTCAGTATTAAAAAAGCAAACAACCCAATCCAAAAATGGGCAGAAGACCTAAATAGACATTCGTCCAAAGAAGACAGACAGATGGCCAAGAAGCACATGAAAACCTGCTCAACATCACTAATTATCAGAGAAATGCAAATCAAAACTACAATGAGGTCTCACCTCACACCAGTTAGAATGGGCATCATCAGAAAATATACAAACAACAAATGCTGGAGAGGATGTGGAGAAAAGGGAACTCTCTTGCACTGTTGGTGGGAATGTAAATTGATACAGCCACTATGGAGAACAGTATGGAGGTCCCTTAAAGAACCAAAAATAGAATTACCATATGACCCAGCAATCCCACTACTGGGCATATACCCAGAGAAAACCATAATTCAAAAAGACACATGCACGCCAAAGTTCACTGCAGCACTATTTACAACAGCCAGGTCATGGAAGCAACCTAAATGCCCATCGACAGACGAATGAATAAAGAAGATGTGGTACATATATACAATGGAATATTACTCAGCCATAAAAAGGAACGAAATTGCATCATTTGTAGAGACGTGGATGGATCTGGAGACTGTCATACAGAGTGAAGTAAGTCAGAAAGAGAAAAACAAATATTGTCTATTAATGCATATATGTGAAACTTAGATGTGGTTCAGATGAACTGGTTTCTAGAGCAGAAATTGAGACAGAGAAGTAGAGAAAAAACGTATGGACACCACGGGGGGAAAGTGGCGGGTGGTGGTGGTGGTGGGATGAATTGGGAGATTGGGATTGACATGTATACACTGATGTGTATAAAGTTGATGACTAATAAGAAAAAAATAAATAAAAAATAAACATTAAAAAAAAAATTGAAGCCGACTCACAGATATTGAGAACAAACTAGTGGTTACCAGTGGGAAGAGGGGAGGGGGAGCGGAAATATTGACGTAGAGGGAAAAGGGGTTATTATGGGATTATAGAAATCATGTGTGTCATACTTTTGAACATTGTAAAGCACTACAGAACTTAATGAATCTTTCATTAAATAAAATTTTATATACCAAAAAAATATGTAAACATCTTTCATGGGTCAAGTGTTTGGGTCTCCGTAAAACTTAGAGCACTGTTGTCCCAAGTGGAATTCATTAGCTTAAAATAGAAATTTTGTGCCAAATTGCTTGCTTCTGTGAGCAAGCAATCCTACCTTGTTTAGTCATAAATGCTAGAAGAGCAGTTTTAGTCATAAATGCTAGAAGAGCATAAATGCTAGAAAAGCATCATCTGCAAATTCAGATGATGCTCAGAACAAGTGATCCACAATAATCAGTAGCTCAGGGCACAGATAAATCCAAATTGTATAATCTTTCCCAGAAATCAACATAAGCTAATCAAAGGAAACCCTGAACTGAAGTAAATATTTAATGAATCATTAGGCTTTAATTATTTTTCAGTTTTGTGATGTATTAATTGCATGTGATTTCTAAAGGTTGTAATTTCAGCCTGTTTTTTTTCTTGAGACTAAAAATTAAACTGAGGTTTTGAAATTGACATTTTCATTTCAAATAGAACTATAAACGATGTCAAAAAGGCATTTTTTTCCAACTATAAATTAACAATTTTTGGACCCTTACAATTATTTCGTACCTAGAATTCAAAACCAAATCATTTTAATACTCAGCCCAAATTGTTGGCACGTGAATAGTGACAGCAAAAAATATGTCTCACGTCACAGAACACAAAGCAAAGAACATGGGCTAAAAAGGACCTGTGCCAGTTTTTAGTGCCCTATTATAGGCTTGCATGAACAATCATGTAATTTGCATCTCCAATGTTTAAAGTCACTTTAGGAAAACCACCTCCACATTGTCAAAGTATTACTTCGGGGTTTTTTTCTTAAGCATTAGGTGGTACATGTGAAGATTAAAATCAATGCACTACTATCTTTCATAAATAAAAAAAATCATGTTTACATTTTGAGTTTAATGATTCATTGATTATTTTATATCTACTGTCTTCAATAAGAAAAATAAACTTAGAAGAGTGTGCTGAGCTTCAAAAAGTCATGTATTTTACTTCTAATTATTATTTGATTTGTAAAGCTTTTTAATCGAGCCCTTTGTATTCTCCAGCAGGATATAATATGTTTTTATGCTTAAAATTCATTATATTCTTCTATTCAAAACTTGATCCCCAATTTATCAATATATAGTGAAAATTGTTCGTCATTTAAATTTAGTTTTAAGATATATTTTTTTCCTTGCTTGCAAAAGAACTTTTAAAAGCTTTGAATTGAAACAATTACAAGAAGTCTGACCAAATCTTAATAGGCTCCCAAACAAAAATGTGGGCTTTCTAAAGTGACAAATAAGAGTAATAAGACAAATGGCTATAATGGTATTGACCTGTTCACCTAACAGAACCATTTAAACTTGGTTGCCATGGAAAACCACGCTGAGAAAGAAACAGCAGGAGAAATCTAATTTAGTGTTAGGGCCAGTCAGTACCTCCATGGCTACTTTCTAGTCTCTTTTCCTTGGAATTGTTTCTCAGGGTCACCAGTTGTGTCCCCACATTTGCCCCAGAAAATTGATGACGCTTCAGAATGTTCTGCACACAAATATACTTACCCTCTCTTTACCATCAAACAAGTGTGGAACAAAGCACCCTAACACTCTGACATGAACGACAGATCATTTTGGCTGCCTGCTTAATTACATACACTATTTGTAGGAAGTTGCCATTTTACAGTCTTTATTTTTCTTGACTTCTCGGTAGGATTCCATACTGCTAACCTTTGTCACTTGTAAGATTCTCTTTCATTGATATAGATGATGTTATGCTCTCCTTTATCAGTTTTACAGACTCGTCCCCTTGTACTCTCTGGGTAATTAAAAACTCAGACTTAGCCCTCCTCTTTTACCATTCAAAACTTTTCTCTCCATGGAATCTCATCCTCACTGAAGGCTCTGATTACCACTCATGCACTGATGAGTCTCAAAATTTTATCTCCATGCTAGACCATTCTTCAGAACTCTAGGACTATACATTCCAATCTCTGGGATAAGTTAATGACCCATATCCAAAACTGCTCTTCTCTTTCTTAGTGTTCTCTACATCAGTGAATACTATCAACTTCAATCAACAACTAGCAATTATACAAGTCAGAAACCCACGAGGTATTTTGGAGTTCTTTTTCCCCTTCAAGTCCAATCCAGTAGCCCATCCTGATGGCTCTTGCTCCAGAATTTATGCCACCTCTGTTCCTTTCTTCTTCCACTTCTACCACCCTATTGAAAGCCACCACAATCCCTCACCTACCCTACTGCACAGCCTTTTATTTTTTTTAAGTTAAACATTTTTTCGGACCAATTTACGTTTAACTGGCCTTCCTATGTCTACTCTTATCCCCTTCCAGAAACTATAGACAGTTCCACCTATAGACAGTTATTTAAAAATTATGAACCTAACTTTATGAGATCTTACAATCACCTCTTTATTAAAATAATCCACTGGCTTCCTACTGAGTTTCCAAGGAAGACCACAAGTCTTTCCATGGTCTTCCAGGTCCTATAAGGTCATGCTACCATTCCTCATCTTAACATCATGGTCCTCTCAATTCTCTGCGTTCTAGTCACTCTGGCTATTTTAAGTTCTTAAATAATTGATATCCCTTACACCAGGGGTCCCCAACCCCCAGGCCGCGGACCGGTAGCGGTCCGCAGACTGTTAGGAACCGGGCCGCACAGCAGGAGGCGAGCAAGCGAAGCTTCATCTGCCACTCCCATCACTCCCCATCGCTCGCATTGCCGCCTGAACCATCCCCCGCCCCATCACTCGCATTACTGCTTGAATCATCACCCACCCTTCCCCCTCCCCGGCCGTGGAAAAACTATCTTCCACAAAACCGGTCCCTGATGCCAAAAAGGTTGGGGACCGCTGCCTTACACCACAGAATCTTTGCACACGCACTGACCTTTGTTCACTTTTCCTAGAATTCTCCTCCCACCCGCCCCTACCATGTTCTTCCCTCATATATCAACTCATTAATAATCCTATCAGAGAAGTCTTTCTTTTCATAAGGCAGAAACACCATCAAATTCTTTGCTGAAACAAGGGTGAGAAATAAAGATTGCAATACTTATATTCAACACATTGCCATTATGAGTTTAGTTTTTCCAGTTCCGAAAATTAAGCTTAGGAAATGTGTCTGTTCTTGTGCATAACTGCACATCTTATTAGATACAAATATTTTGCTTTGACTCTAGCGGTTAATAAGTATTTTAATACAGATGAAAAGCTTACATTTGTAATAATACAGTTACACACTGGGTATAGATGAGTCATGTATTTTTTGCATTTTTTTTCTAAGCAGGACTTGGTGTTAGCATAGAAAAGAAAAATAAAATAAAATAAAAATAAAATAAAATGGAATTGAAATGATTCATGGCCTCACTTGGAAGAAGAATACAGTGGATGGTGGAATCCTTCTGAAAGGGAGCCAGGTGACTTATAGAGGAGGCTGTAAAATAATACTTGGCTGCAAGTCAGAAGATCATTTTGTTAATAGTTTCTACTACTAACTTGGTAGGACTTTGGCTAAGTCACAGTCTTTATAAACTTGGTTTTCCACTTAAAATAAGGGATACAGATTGACTAAAATGACATGTATAAAAACACATATTACTGAACAGCCTTGAATAGCAATTCCCTTCCCCTTCCTTACCCAGCTAGAAATTCTTCTTAAAGCCTTGCCCCAGTCAGGCATGAGTGGCTCAAAAGGACACAGCAATCTGAAGCAATATTTGCCAGAGTTATTCCTAGCCACCACATTTCATGCCTAAATCTAATTCTCTGCTTTTCTTCTAGGCCTCACTTCTTCATTTGTTAAATTTTGGTTTATTTGTATTTTCAGCTAAAAAGCTTGGCAATGTATTTCTCATTTCATGACTGTTTTTCTGACTTGCTGTAGTGGGTCTCCTTTGGTGACAACTTAGATATTATTCCCATGTTATAATGGTCTTGTCTCCATAGGATCCTTCATAGTAATGCTGGACCTTCACAGAATCTAACCCCCCCTCCTCACCTTTGGCTCTAGGGTTTCAGGGCTGGAGACTGGAAAATCTTTCTACCTCTTCCCATTATTTCAAGCAGTGCCCCCTAAAAAGCTTTGCTCTTTCTCGCACCTACTATTTTGTAAACAATACACCTTCAATGTCAATGTAGCCTGATTGGACAGATTTATTTTCTATTTGTTTATCCAGTGCTGTGCTGAACAGAACCAAAGTGAATATATTTACATAATTCTTTTCTGATGCTAGAAATATTAGTTTAATAAAAAGGCAAGTCAATGGCCAAATTTAAGATACTTGTAGTAGGTTTGAGCTTAGATTCCATGAGTCTTATGTGAATAAGTTTTCTATTCACACTATCTCCAACTACTGGAATTTAATCTCTCAAAAATCAGGGACTTGGCTCTTTTATTTACTACTATACTCTCCAGAAACAAGAACGGTGCCTGAGACATAGTACGCATTTAATGAGTATTTGTCAAATGAACGAACACCATTACACATCTAGGTATGTTTTTTAGAAGAATTCAAGAAAGTGCTACCATTGTATGGATAATCTGATAGAAACTCAAGATACATTAACACAAGTATTTTATTAGTTTATAGAAAGAAATTGTAAACAGTTATGCACCACTAATTAAATACTAAACACAGTGCCACCAGGCAACCTGTCATGCAAAGAGGGTACTGAGAAGTAAAAGAAGTATGATGCTAATCATTCTTTTAATAAAATGTCAACTAAGAAAGTAAAACACTTAGTGTATGACTTCTGTGCAGCTAAAACTGAGTAGGCACATACATACATACACACACAGACACACACACACACACCACACCCCTCAAATAAAGTTCACACAAAGTCTGGCAATATTTTTGTTTAATACATTAAGTAAAAACGATGCTTAAGATATTAAATAATTTCCCAAAGCTAAAAACTAGATGAGATAATACCCAAGGTCCAATGCCTCTTGCTTCATTTGCAGTTTTTAATTTTGACTTTAAAGTTGAACTTGGAAAAGTCATATATGATAAAAATTCTGAGAGAAATGAAGAAGGGCAGGTTAATACTAATACTCGATAATCATTTGAATCAAGCTAGTTTGTTAAACACTCTTTATACATAAATGGGATTTGCCTTAAGGCTTTAGATAAGGTAAGTATATTAAATTCCCCAAACTTCCTTAGGAAATAAAATACCTAATTTCTGTGAACTAAAGTTTATACCAATAACTTTCAAAGCTTTATGATCACCAAAATAAACCACCTAAGCATTCAAAAAACATCTTCTCCAGATGCCATCTATAGAAATTCTGATTTACTATACCTGGCTTTGGGGTCAGAATCGGTGATTTTGATGATAAGCTAGGTTTGGTTGACAAAATTAAGCGGGAAGCATGCTGATGATATGAGCACTACTTACGAAAATGCAAAAGATTATGTAAGGTACCAAGAAGCACCTGTATTTCGTTAGGCGAAGCTGAGTTTTAAAAATTATCCTTACAATTTCTTTCTGCTTTCAGTTGGTCTGTGATATATCTCCTTAATACTATATTTTGAGCAAACTCTGTCCATTTTCCAACTGTTGCATCCATTACTCACTTTTCCAAAATTGTCTCTATGTATTTCTCAAAATCCCAGCAAATAGAATGGTATTTAATAGTTCTATTTTAATCACTGTAAAAGGGCAGTGTGGCATAGAAAATAGACCTGCCTAGACTTATCTACTTTCAATAACCCATCACACAACTGTTTATTTCTCCTTGTATATCTCCTCTTGCTCTGCCATCTTTTCTCTGTAAATATCTTTCTTTATTAATCAATTAACTCCCAGCATCATAAGTTATATTTCTCCTCAATATCAGCAGGATTCTTAGCTGCAAACAAAAGAATACACTTTAGATAGTTTAAGTATAAATTAAATATATTCATGATATTTGCTCATTCTCAAAACCTCTGGGATATCCAAGAATTAGGCTTGAAGTACCTAGACAGTTGTGAAGTTTAATTTCACTATGGTATTTCTCTAAATTAATATCACAATATCATGCCACCACATACCCACTGGAATGGCTAACATAAAAAAGATTGACAACAATACTGCTGAAGATGTAGAGCAATCAGAAATTTCATACATTGCTGGTGGAACAGTGAGTTTAATAACTGGGAGGAAGTATGTTAGGGGCTCTTTGACTATTTACAATGTTCACTTTACTGCCAACAGTGGTGATCACACAGGCATTTTCACGTGATAATTTATTGAGCTGTATACTTACTGTGTTGTTTTTCTTTATGTATCATATCCAATAAAAGAAAAAGATTTTGGGTGGTCAAAGAGCATGACAAACACCACTACACCTTCTCTCCAGGTTTAATATAGAAGGCTTTGAGTTGGGGTGGTGAGGGAACCAATATAGACTTAACAGTACTCTACAGGTAGAACTAGAGAATAAAGACACATGGCTGATCTATGGTCAAGCAATTTGAGAAACCAATTACACTTTGCCATTGCCAAACTTATATCAATATAATGAGGCCATTACTATATACTATTTGGTTATAATATTTTCACTTCTATATATGGTTACTGTAAAATGACCCCCCAGTGGACGAGAAGAGGAAACCACTACCCAAAAGGTAGTCAACAAGAAAAATGAAAAAGTCAAGCAGTCTTAATTCTGAGCCACATTCACGAACATGCATTTAATCACACTATAAAAATAGAATTTTCAGCAATGATTCTCCAGAAAAAGTATTGCAGAGTGACTATTCCCAAGAGGTATCCCTGTTTTCTCACTCTGATGTCCACATTCTCCTTAACTGTTTAAAAATAAAATGACTTTTGAACATTGGACCTGAAATTGTATTTTAATTTTATGATTCAAATTGATATTAAGTATACTCTATTTTTATTGATGTTATTAGTCTTGATATGCCATATCATTAACAAATAAATTCAAAAGCATGGGAGAGATTATATCCTGTGAACCAGATTTAAGGTGATTTTTTCCTTAAATTATATTGCAAATTTTAACTTTGAAAGCTCCCTGTTTGACTAACGAGAATTCTTAATTCTAGATCTGGTTTTCAGCTGCCAAAAGACTTCAAAGGATTGCTGGGGCACTGCCGTCTCATATACAGAGCCTACCCTTGGTCCTGCCTACCAGGGTAAAGGATGGTTGGAAAAAATCACCTGAAACTGAACTCTTTTTTTTTTTTTAATTCATTTATTTATTTTTTGACTGGGTTGGGTCTTTGTTGCTGCGCGCAGGCTTTCTCTAGTTGCGGCAAGCGGGGGCTACTCTTCATTGTGGTGCGTGGGCTTCTCATTGTGGTGGCTTCTCTTGTTGTGGAGCACGGGCTCTAGGCGCACAGGCTTCAGTAGTTGTGGTGTGTGGGCTCAGTAGTTGTGGCGCACGGGCTTAGTTGCTCCCCGGCATGTGGGATCTTCCCGGACCAGGGCTTGAACCCATGTCCCCTGCACTGGCAGGTGGATTCTTAACCACTGCGCCACCAGGGAAGTCTGAAACTGAACTCTTTGATGTTGGCACTTTCCAACAATGTTGAATCAAGGTCAAGGTCACCACTACTGTTTCTAAATTCAACACCTAGCAGCAGCACAGGAGCTCAGCACCAGGAATTTCCCCTAAGACATCTAATAGACCAAGTGAAAATGCTCAGGAAAAAAGCTGCATCTGTAATTGCAATACACATATCCACAGTCATCTGTACCTTAAATCATCAGCTCTAGAGGTTCTTTGTAAAGTACATAGTCCAGTGAACCAAGATGGACTCACTCTTGCAGTTAGCTCATACTGTTAGAACTCTCTGCTACTGAGGAACAAATGGCAGCTGGAGGCAATTAGATTGTCTCTATTTCATGGCTATAGGGTTCACTGGAACCACAACCAGCCCCTTTCCAAGGGTATGCAAAGTGGAAGCAGCAAGGTTCCAAGGGTACATTAGCCCAAGTCCATATTTCAACACGAAGTCTGTGTCTTGATAAATGGGAGCATTAACTTCACATGGAAAGACGAGCACAATTGATATCTGTCTCTTCTTTTTATGTGATTTCTATAGTTCTCCTGGGTTTACATGTCTCACTCCCTAAGGGCAGTATTTCATGGTCCCATCACTATAATTTTGGTTTCTTGGTGGCTCTCAATCTTACCAAACATGTATTGTTCCAGGAAAACTTTCCTATCAGATGAATTTGATCCACTGGCTAAGGTCTGCTCAACCTTGCTTCAGGGAAATCAACACTTTTAAAAAAATCTAGAAGTAAAGGCAGTGTAAAGATGTAAAGATATATAAAGAGACAAATGGAAAAGAATAGAAAGCCTATATACAAAAATGGTTAATTTATGAAAAAGAAGGTACAACAAACATATGGTAAAGCTGTTTCTGGGCAACTGGACATTAGATATGGGGAAAAAATGTTGTATGACTTCATATCATACCAAAAATTATATCCCAAGTGATGTGAGAGTCAAAACAATTTCTAGAAGATAACACAGGAGAATAACTTCATAAAATTGAATTAGGAAAAGAGCTCTCAGATATACTAAAAATGCCCTAGCCATATGGCAAAAATAGATAAATAGGGCTACATTGAAAGTCCATGAAAATATTCCTTTGGAGGAGTGAAGAGGTAAGCCACACATTGGAAGAGGATATTTGCAATAAACAACTGACAAAGAATTTGTATCCAGAATATATAATTTTGAGAAACTCTTACGAATCCAAAGGAAAATACAGAAAATTCAATATAAAAATGGGCTGAAGACTTGAACATACACTTGCCAAAAGATATATACAAATGGTCAATAAAAATATGGAAAACAAGCTCAAAATAATTAAAGGGGGCTTCCCTGGTGGCGCAGTGGTTGAGAGTCCACCTGCCGATGCAGGGGACGCGGGCTCATGCCCCGGTCCGGGAGGATCCCACATGCCGCGGAGCGGCTGGGCCCGTGAGCCATGGCTGCTGAGCCTGCGCGTCCGGAGCCTGTGCTCCGCAACGGGAGAGGCCACAACAGTGAGAGGCCCGCGTACCGCAAAAAAAAAAAAAAAAAAAAAAAAGAATTAGAAGAAGGCAACTGGACAGCCAGGAGCAGAGAGAGGAGGGACCAGAATGGGCTGAAGAGGTTAGAAGATGCTTTCAAGTTCATTATGTTATTTCATGTCCATAACCCTCCTGGGAAGAATTCCAGTTGGGTGTTAGTCTTCGTGTATTGCAGATGAAGAAATAGAAGTAAAAGAAGGGGAAAAGGTGGATGGAATCTTTAGCAGAGCTGAGAAAATTTAAAAATGCTTGCTGAGAAGGAATCCAGCCAGGAGCAAGCTGCACCTCACTGCAGAATCTCTTGAGGATGAACTTCTGAGCTTAAAAGATGCTGGTGAACAAAGTGCATGCAAGAAGTTAAACCAGTCAGACCTTCTCCTCTACATCTGTTGGCCAGGTGACCATCCTTAAGAGACTATAAATGTATTCTTTGGAGAAATTAATCTACAGGTTCCAGACTCAGGAAGAGGAAAGGGAAGAGTGAGGGAGATACGCTCTATTAAAAACAGTGGGAATAAGTGGAAGTCTGTGTACTGAATATGTAGGCTTCTTGCCCCTTTATGTAACTCTGACCCAAGAGGGTTGTCATTCAGGCATATATCCCCCTAAGCAGGAGAGCAGAAGGTTCCTCTCTGAACAAATAAAGAATATAAACAAATAAAAACAAATAAAGAAAATATAAGAATATAAACAAATAAAAACAAATAAAGAAAAAAATACTTGTAAATTCTAATATTGGGGACTGTCCCAGTCAAAAGCCCTGATCCTAATGTGATCAGTCTACACAAATAATTTTATCAGCTGACATAATTTCCATTTAGCTTTTAACACCTTGGTCTGAAACAGAAACAGAAAGTGTTCAAGAAGACACTGCAAAATGAAAGACAAAAGGAAGTGAGATTAAAATATATGCAATGCAAGAAAGATAAGAAATCTTTAAAAGATATAAGTAATATTCTCAGAGAGGAGAAGATATTGTACACATGAAATAAGAATAGAGTGTTAGGTAAACGGAACATTTCTTGAAAGAGTTCTTAGAAACAATAGAACATTATGACAGAAAGAAGAAGTCCAAAGAAATATGGGGTGTTAAAAAAAAAAAAAAGAAAAAGAAATATGGGGTGTTAAAAGTTGAGAAATTAACCTGTAAGTAAATGAAAAAAAAAAAAAAACAAAGAGAAAGATAATAGGAGTGCTCCTCCTTGAGAAATGCACATCAGACAGCTCAATCCTTTACATTCTCATGCCTTTATGAAATGGTACATGATTAGTGAGTCCTTCTCTGGTGAATCTACTTAAAATTGCAATCTACCCTCTTCCCTCTGGCACACTATATTACTCGAACTTACTTTTGCTTCCCCCCATAGGTCTTACGGCATTATATGTACATAACATTTTTATGTTGCCTGTACCCTCCCACTAGACTATAAACTCTATGACATGTTTATTTGTTTGCTTTGCTTTGTTCACTGCTGTATCTCCAGCAACTAGAACATGGAGATTCTAGGCGAGGAGGGGAAGGCAAACAAAATCTAAGAATACGAGCTATTAAAGTTAGATTTGGAAGGGAAGGAATGGTGGTGAGAAAAAGTGGATGAATGCATCATCATTCGTATCAAAGTCTCATGCTATGAAAAGAAACAGAAATGTGAATATATTTCACAAAGGACTCATGATAAAGATAAGCAGAATAACTACAAACCTTATAATTATCAGTAAGAAAACCCCCAAATACAAATGGAACTGTAATGGTTTTATTATGGTTAGTTTTACACTGATAGGTAATAATCTCCAAGATGCATTTTAGCTGAAAACAGTAAAATTTAGAGTGTATATAATATGCTATACGGCTGTTTAAAAAAATCCATATATACATGCTTATTAGATGCAAAGGATATTTCTATAAATACATGCAAGTATTGATAAGAGAGGATCCTTCTGGGTAAAAATCTTCAAAATCTTTTGAATTTAGTACTATAGGCATGTGTTCCAATATGCATGTGTTAGCTTTTTAAAAATTTTTAGGTAAATGAGAACCTATTTTGTTTTACAAAACAGCCGCTTCCCTTCTTGGAAAGCTTATTTCTGGTCATATCTTTTTTTCTTTTTAACATCTTTATTGGAGTATAATTGCTTGACAATGTTGTGTTAGTTTCTGCTGTATCACAAAGTGAATCAGCTATATGCATACATATGTCGCCATATCCCCTCCCTCTTGCGTCTCCCTCCCACCCTGCCTATCCCACCCCTCTAGGTGGTCACAAAGCACTGAGCTGATCTCCCTGTGCTATGCAGCTGCTTCCCACTAGCTATCTGTTCGTATCTTTGATGATTTCTCTTCCAGGCAGGCTTCTGCCCTATCACCTATGTCTGGTCATCTATCCCACTTGCAGGATCCAAGAATATCTTACATTGGCTGTTTCATAGCTCTTACCACATTATTTCATGGCTTTCAGTTAAAAGGATTGTTCCCCTCAGTAAACCATGGGCTCCTGAAGGGTGGAAATATATTTATTGTAGAATCCCCGATAGTTAACACATAGCCTTCCTTTTATCTCTATATTGGCTCGCCACATTTTACCATCCCTCCAAACTACAGGCACCTAATAAATAACCTGTTGCCTGAATGTATGAGCATTTTAGAGATTCTCTCTATTCTAGCTTCCCAGTTGTCCTCAGAAATTTTCCCATTCTTTTTATCATAATTTTATTCAAGTATAATTTATATGCTACAGTAAAAATCACTTTTTTGGCATGCAATTCTGTGAGTTTGGCAATCACATAACCGTCATATAACAACATCACCACCAACAAAGAGACGATGAATATCATCGTCAACTCCCTAAAACCCTCTTGCATGTCACTGTAGACAACACCTTCCGCCACCATAAACCCCTGGAATTTGCTGATTTGTTTCCTTCCCTTTAGTTTTGCCTTTTCCTTCACAGAATGTCATAAAAATAGAGTATACACATGTAGCCTTTTAGATGTGGTTTTTTTCAGTTTCTAAACATGCATTTTAGATTAATTAATGTTCTTATCTATATGGGTAGTTCATTCCTTTTTAATTGTTGAGTATTATTCAATCATATGGATACGTTACATTTTGTTTATCCATTCACCTGTTGAAGGAAATTTGTGTTGTTTCTAGTTTTTGGTTATTATAAATAAGGTCATATATTCATATAATGATTCTTGTGTGAACATAAGTTTTCAATTCACTTGTACAAATACCTAGGAGTAGGATGGCTGGATTGTAATGTAAGTGCATGTTCAACTATAAGAGAAACTGAAAACTGATTTTCAAAGTAGCCAAACCATATTTTAATTTTCACCAGCCATGTCTGAGATTTCCAATTGCTCTGCATTCTCAACACTTTACATTGTCAGTTTTTAAAAGCCATTCTAATATAATCACAAATATATATCTTTGTGATTGTAGTTTATATTTATTTAATGACTAAAAATGTTGAGAATGATTTCATGTGCTTATTTGCCTTCCATACAGTTCATTCAGTAAAGTGTTCATATCTTCAGGCCATTAGTCATTTCTTAATAAAAGATATCTTTACTTGAATAAAATTCTAGGTTGATAGATTTTTCTTTCAGTAATTTCAATATATTGGTCATTCTCATTAACACTATTCCTGATGAGTTATCTTTCTTTTTCTTCCTCTCTATATACTGTGTCCTTTTCCTCTGGCTGCATCTAAGATATTCTCTTTATCACTGCATTTGCCTTCGTTTAGTTTTCTTCATGTTTCTAGTTGTTGTTGAAACTTCCTGAGCCTCTTAGAACCTCTGGGTTTGGAGTTGCCATCAAATTTGGAAAACTATCAGTCATAATTTCTTAAAATATTGTAATTGCTCTCCCCCACTTCCTTCAGGGGATCCAATTACACATACAATAGGTCACTTAAAAATGTCCCACAAGTCATTAGTGCTTCTTTTAAAAAAAAAATCCTGTTTTCCCTTAGTGTTTCATTTTAGATAGTTTCTATTGCTACATCTTTAAGTTCACTAATCTTTTCTCTAAGTTGTCTAATCTGTAATTAATCAAATTTAGTGTATTATACATTTTATACATTCTATTTCTCATCTCTAGAAGTCTGATTTGGGTCTTTTTTATATCTTCCATGTCTTTAGTTTTTAAACACATTTATAATAAATGTTTTAATGCCCTTGTCTCCTGTCAGTCTAGGATTGTTTTCCATTGGTTTATTTTTCTCTTCATTATTGGTCATATTTGCTGCTTCTTTTCATACTGGTAACCTTTTTGTTGTATGGTGATATTAAAGATTTCATGTTTATTGATAGATATTTTGTATTTCTATAAATATTCTTATGCTTTTATCAGAGATGCAGTTAAGTTACTTATAGTTTGATCATTTAGGGTCTTACTTTTTAGTTTTGTGAGGCAGGCTGTATTAGTCAGTTCTCCAGAGAAACAGAATCAATAGGATATATGTGTGTATATGTCTGTGTGAGTCTGTGTGTGTGTGTGTGTGTGTGTGTGTGTGTGTGTGTGTAGAGAGAGAGAGAGAGAGAGAAAGAGACAGAGAGGTATTTAGTATAAGGAATTGGCTCATGCGATCATGGAGGCTAAGGAGTCCCACAACCTGCCACCTGCGAGCTGGAGACACAGGAAAGCTAGTGACGTAATTCAGTGAGAGTCTAAAGGCCTGAGAACCACGAGCTCCAAGGGCAGAATATCAATGTTAAGCAATCACGCAGGAAAGGTCAAATTCTTCCTTCCTCTGTTTTTCTGTTCTATTCAGGCCCACGATTGATTGGACTGGGAGACACCCACCCATGCTGAAGAGGGCAAACTGCTTTACTGGGTCCACCAATGCAAATGCTGATTTCATCCAGAAATATCCTCATGGAACACCCAGAAATAATGTTTAGCCAAATATCTGGGCACCCTGTGATCCAGTCAAGATGACACATAAAATTAACAATTATACAGGCCCACAGCCATGTTTGACCTAGGACAAATTAGTCACTACTAAAGAGGCAAAACCCTTCTGAGTACCAAATGCCTTTTGAATCATGAGGTTTTTCCAGTCTGGTTGCAGGAACAGACGTTATTTCTGGTCCTGCATAAGCACAAGGTCATTCCCCAAAGAGCTCTCAGTATCCCCTTGGGTAGGTTATGCACACATAAGTGCTAATCAGTACTCAGCTGAATACTCCACAGGAACCCTCTGCATAGATACAGAGTTATCTCTTTATAAAGATCTCTCCTCTCTGGGACTCTGTCTTATGAAGTCAAGCCTTGAATATTCCCAAATTCTCAGGGAGTCTGCCAAGGTACACTTGAGTCCGTCCTCTCTGTCACAGGCAGGATATTCTCTCAAGGTATAAGGGGGCAACAAAAGCGATCACCTCATCATTTCCTGTATCTCAGGGAATACTGCCTTTCTCACCTGAAGTCATGTGTCTCAACAACTACTGTTTCATACATTTTGTCCATATTTTTTCAGTTGTTTCAGGCAGAAGTATAAATCCAATCCCTGTTACTCCATCTTGGCAGACAATGGAAATCTCCTCTCAACCTCTCAACTACCTTTTAAATATTATATCCAGCAATAAAAAGAACATTCTAATATATATATCCATGTAGTAACTATTTTGGTGCTTTTCATTCCATTGTTTAAATGCAGATTTCTATATGCTCTCATATTCCTTCTGACTGAAGGACTGCCTTTAAAATGCCTTTAAATGAATGTCTACTAATAATGAATTCTTGCCGTTTTTTTATGCCTTTAAAAGTTGATTTTGACTTCAATTTTTAAACTTGAGATATAATTCACATATCATAAAAGTTACCTCTTAAGGCATAAAATTGAATGTTTTTTAGTACAACCCTTGCCACTATCTAATTCCACAACATTTTCATCACACCCAAAAGAAACTCATATTTATTGGCAGTTTTCCCCATTCTTTACTCCCAGCCCTATAACCACTAACCTACTTTTTGCTACTATGATTTTGTCTATTTGGACATTTGATATAAATAGAGTCATACAATATGTGGCATTTTGTGTTTGATTTATTTCACTCAGCGTAATAGTCTCAAGTTTCATCCTTTTTGTAGCATTTATCATTAACTTTCATTGTCAAATGTTATTCCAGTGTATGGATACACCACATATTGTTTATCCGTTCACCAATTAATGGGCATTTGGGTTATTTCCACTTTTTTGGCTATTATGAATAATGCTATTACGGACTCTCCTGTAAAAGTATTTGTGAGGACATGTTTTCAATTCTTTTGAGTATACAACTAGGCGTGGAAGTGCTGGGTCATATGGTAATTCTAAGTATTACATTTGAGAGAACTCCTTAACTATTATTCAAAGCAGTTGTATCATTGTTTATTTCCATCAGCAATGTATGAGCAATTTCTCTATATAGTCACCAATACTTGTTATTGTCTATCTTTTTTATTATAGTCATCCTAGTGGGTGTGAAGTAGTATTTCATTGGGGTTTTGATTTGCATTTCCCTAATGACAAATCACACTTTTTATTTTGTGTGCTTACTGGACATTTTTTACCTTATTTGGAGAAATAGCTACTCAAATCCTTTGTCCATTTTTAAATGGGGTTACTTCTGTTTTTGTTTGTTTGTTTGTTTGTTTTTGCGGTACGCGGGCCTCTCACTGTTGGGGCCTCTCCCGTTGCGGAGCACAGGCTCCGGACGCGCAGGCTCAGCGGCCATGGCTCACGGGCCCAGCCGCTCCGCAGCATGTGGGATCCTCCCGGACTGGGGCACGAACCCGCGTCCCCTGCATTGGCAGGCAGACTCTCAACCACTGTGCCACCAGGGAAGCCCGGGTTATTCCTGTTTTTATTGTTGAATTTTAAGAGTTTGTTAAATATTTTTGAGACTAGTCCCTTACCATATATGTGTTATTTTCTCCCATTCTGTGGGTTGTCTTTTTACTCTTTTGATAGTTTCCTTTGAAGCACAAAAATTTTTAATTTTGTATTTCTTGTAGGTCAGCATCAAAGACCTTCTAGCATCAAAGTCTCTCAGTTGTCATTAGCCTGGGAATGTGTTAATTTTTCCTTCATTTTTGAAGGATAGTTTGCTGCTTAAAACATCTTTCATTGACATCTTTAAGCATCTTTTTTTCGCCAGCACTCTGAACATGCCCATCCACTGCTTTCAGTCTTCCATGGATTCTGGTGAGAAATTAGCAGTTAGTCTTATTGAAAATCCCTTATACATGTTGAGCCACTCCTCTCTTGCTGCTTTCAAGATTCTCTCTTTGTATTTATCTTCAAAAGTTTTATTTTGATGTTTCTAGTGTAGATTTACTTGAAGTTTTTGAGCACAGAGTGTGTTAAGCCTCTGGGATATGTATACCAGTATTTTTCATGAAAGTTGAAAAGCCTGCAGGCATTACTTCTTCAAATATTCTTTCCGCCTGTTTTCCCTCTTCTTCTCACATACATACTCTTAATTATGTGTATGTTGGGACACTTGGTGTCCCGCAGGTCACTGTTCATTTTCCTCATTTTTTTATTCTTTCTGTTCCTCAGATTAGATCATCTCAATTGACCAAATTTAAAGTTTGCTGATTTTTTTTTTCCTGCCAGATCAAATGTTGAGCCTCCCTGGTTAAGTCTTTTATTTCAGTTATTATACCTTTTAAATCTAGAATTTTTATTTGGTTATTTTTCATAAATTTTATCTCTTTATTAAAATTCTATTTTTTGAGACATCAATCTCATACTTTCCTTTAGTTTTTATGTTTTTAAAAATATTTTATTTATTTATTTATTTAGGCTACTTTGGATCTTAGTTGCGGTATGCGGGATCTTCATTGCAGCACGCAGGCTTTTCTCTAGTTGTGACATGCAGGCTCCAGAGCGCATGGACTCTGCAGTTGTGGCATGCGGGCTTAGTTGCCTCACGGCATGTGGGATCTTAGTTCTCCAACCAGGGATGGAACCCACGTCCCCTGCTTTGGAAGGTAGACTCTTTACCACTGGATCACTGGGAAAGTCTCTCCTTTAGTTTTTAAATATGACTTCCTTCACTTGCTTAGTTATATTTAGAATGGCTAATTTAAGTGATTTCTCTAGTAATTTCGACTTCTGGGTTTCCTTAAGGACAGTTTCTATTGATTATAGTTTTTTCTGTGAATGGGGTATATTTCTTGTGTCTCTGCATGTAGCCTAATCCTTGCTGAAAACTGGACACTTTAAATAATAAAATGGGCAGCTCTGGAAATCAGACTGCCTCCCCACAACCACCAAGGTCTCTTGCTGTTGCTGTGTGTTGCATCGACTTTGCTGCTCTTTTGTTTGTTTGTTTTGTTTTAATGACTTTCTTGAAGCAACTCTATAAAGTCTATATATTTTGTTGTTGTGTGTGGCCCTTGAGGTTTCTTCTAGCTTTGCTCAGGGGTCAGCTAATCATTGCAAATAGCTTTTTTTAAATGACTGGAACTAGCAGGTCTCACAGGCTTTGCTGATAGACTCCGTGTGTGTGTGTTGGGGTACAACTTCTGTGCTCAGATAAGCCGTCTACAGCTCTGCCTTAGTCTTTACTTTCTGCTTCTGCAGGAAATCTCAACGTCAGCCGGAGAGGAGTTTAGGGTCTTCTCCGTTTTCTCTAGGCATACATATAGCCCTGGCCAGGCATGTTGCCCTGTTTATGTCTGTGGTCTTCTAGATTCCCATTGTCCAGGTCCTCTTTCAAAGGTTGTTTTGTTTTGTTTTTGTTTTTTTGGTTTCTTTTGAGCTATCATTTGCCCCAACTATTATGACTACCTCAGGCAGCTGTGATATTCAACAACTGTCACTGACAAATGCCAGGGAAAAGACTCTTCACTCAGAGCAGGTCTAAATATGGTCAAAAAGAGATAAATCCTGTACACGAATGCTTCCAGAGAACTGTCAGACAGCATAAATAATGACAATTCTCTAAGAAAGATGATTTTGGAAGGTCCAAACCTTCTCTGACCTCTCTAGTACCTGGTAGGTTTCTGCTTTTATCCAAGACCATGGGACTGTTGCTGTTCAAAACTGCTTTGGAGCAGGGAGAGGGATATGGTAATAGGGCAAGTTTAAGTGCCACAAATCTAACTGTTCTTACCAAGATTTAGCCATTTTTCTTGAATAAACACTTCTCAGATTGTTCAAAGACTTAGATTAATTTCCAGAGATCTGAAAAAGTTGATTTTGACAAACTTTGCCAATATTCTCATTTCTTTTACGAGAGGTGGATTTTTGGAAGTCCTTTCTCTGCCATCCCTGATAAAATCACTCACCTCAGTTTTAAGAGTAATATTACTTCATATAAGAGCATGATGACAGGATTATTTCTTTTGGTACATACAGATGTTGCTCCACTGTCCTTTCCCTTGCATTGTTTCCAATGAGAAGTCTACAGTCATTCATCTCTTTGTTCCTTTGTATATAATTATCTTTTTCCCTCTCTGGTTTCTGTT
This sequence comes from Tursiops truncatus, assembly GCF_011762595.2. Classification (NCBI taxonomy): domain Eukaryota; kingdom Metazoa; phylum Chordata; class Mammalia; order Artiodactyla; family Delphinidae; genus Tursiops; species Tursiops truncatus. The sequence goes on along the minus strand of NC_047047.1, from coordinate 41,844,035 downwards.
AAGATTTTCTGTTTATAACTGGTTTTAATTAATGTGATTATGAATAGTCTTATGTAATTTTATTCATGTTTCTAGTGTTTGTTAATCTTGGATCTGTGGTTTTATAATTTTCATCAAATTTAGAAAAAATTCTAGCCATTTTTTCTTCAAATAATTTTTGTTCCCCACCCCAACCTCCTTTGAAGCTCCAATTATACCTTTTTTAGGTTTAAGTTGTCCCACAACTCACTGATGCTTTCATCATTTTTTCCCAGTCACCTCTTCCTGTCTATTTTATTTTCTATCATTTCCACTGCTTCCTTTGTTATTCTCTATGTAATTTGATTTTTCCCTGGATACCTTCAAGATTTTCTCTTTACTGTTGGTCTTTAGCAGTTTGACTATGATGTACTTGCTTGTGTTTTTTTTCCTTATATCTTTTTTTGTTTGCCTTTGTTTTAGCATTTATCCTGTACAAAGCTCACTGAGCCTCTTGGATATTTTTGAGTAATGTCTTCCATTATTTTCCTGCTTTATACATCTTAAGCAGTAGCCACACTCACTATTTAAACAACCATGAAACACACGTGATTGCTTTTTATCCAAAAAGTAATGTTGAAGTATAGTTTCAAGGGGGAAGATGGAAGAATAAACAAGTATTACTTATTTTAAGATATTCTACAACCAGCTTATTCCAAATTGTGGATCAACTCTCTTTACTAATGCCTTAAAAATAAAAAGGATATATCCCAATGTATTAAAGCCATGCCCAGCTTTCTTCATCTCTAGGAGTGAAAATGTGATGCAGGGGAATTTTTCATTTTTCACGTTAGCCAGTTACATTCCTAGCAAGATAGAAACAAATTCATGCTGCAATTTCCCATTAAAACTATAAAACAAAAGCTAATTACCATTTAATGTCACTGAATTACACATCATTCCACTTGGTAATCTAAAATTATCGTATACTACTCACCAGGGTAAAACTTCCTTACAAAGTAATTCCATTGTAAGTTAAAAAGTCTTTGTAAGGGTAACTCTGAAAACTAACCAACAATTTTAGCATTATTCGCACCCTTCCTTCAAGTAACATATGAGATAAAGAAAAAAGAACTTTGGAAAGTATAAAATGGCATATACATTTAAGATGATAACTTTGCTGTTTCAAATTCTAAATAATCCATACACATCCTGTTTCATACATCATACACATTAATTTCAAGTAACAACTGTTAGGAAAATACCCAAGGTTACACAAAGTGAATTTCTACAAGGAAAGTAGGTTTCATTTTATTTTATAGGTACTCTACATAGACTGAATTACTGAGAAGATTGCTAAATCTCTTCTTTACTTTGTGCAGCTTAGGTGGAACTACATTACTAATTCATACCAAAAAATCACTTATTGAAGGAGAGGAAAATTAGCCTCAAATGTCATATGTAACAGCATTAGTTCTCAAGATACCACAGTTGGGTATGAAGATGAAGTATATCACAGATGTCCGCAAAACTTACCTAATCATACAAACATTACAGTTCAAAAGAGAGAACAATTGATTTTCTGAAGTAAAAGGCTTTTGAGAACAGGATGAACCTATTGAAATGCAAAATCTTTACTAATAATTAATAACCCAGAGGTTCTCAACTCAGCTATAGCTAGGAAGCAAGTAAAGGTCAGTCTTAACAGAGTATCTGCCAACTGCCTAATAGTTCCCACCAAGAGTTAGTAAAAAACAATAAATATTGTTTTAATTGTAAAATGTAAAGAACTTCAGAGTACTTGAGATATGAGATTTTCTTCTTGTAGTAGCATTTTATTAAAAGTATTCTAAAGCAGGTAAAAATCAAAATACAACAAAGAAAATGTATTCCCTCATTTTAATATAGATATGCAGCATTCCTATGGGAGCAGCGGTTTGTGCAATTTTCATTTAGGTGGCCTGCTCTGACCATTACACAATTAAGTCAATAACTAAAAATGAAGAAAACACCTCTACTTCACATTTTCTTTGGGGTGTATCTGCTGTCTCAACGGGCAACATGAAATACTTTTTTATGTGTTAAGTTTGTATTATGTAATGTTGATACATACAAAATACAAACATACACACAGAAACACACACGCACATATACGTTATATACTATAGGATAAAAACTGGTCAACTCGTTACTTAGCTGAACAGCTAGAATATTAAAAATACTATTGAAACTCCTGTGTACTTTCTCCAAATTCAGTTCATCTACTCTCCCAGAACTCCATTCTACTAGAGGCAATTGGTTTTCACTTTTTAAGAGATTTACCTTCAGTGTATTTATCTGTAAACTATGTATTCTTTTATTTTACTGTTTGTGCAGTTAACAAAAGTAGTAATACTGTATGTAGTAATCTGAAATCACTCATTTCACAAAATATATTTCTAAGATTCATACAGGTTAATATACATAGGAGTAGTTTGTTCATTTTTACTGATGAATTTATTTCACAATTCTATACAACAATGTATTTATCTATTCTCCTGTCAATAAACATATGAATTGTTTCCAAAATTTTGTTTTTATAATACCTGTTTCAGCGAATTTCTTTGGAAAAATTTTTGATTCCTACTTATGTATATGTGCAAGAGTTTCTGCAGGGTGAGGCTTTTCATATTGTGAGTCACATCGTAATGAAATCAACGTAGTTACTATAAACAGTTTTTCATGTTTTTAAAAAGAATAGAAATATTGTTTCATGAAACTTGGTTCCAGTTATTTCTATATACGTATACACATGTATATTTATATATTTATGATAGTAGTGGGATCAAAGTGTACAATGTAATGTAATGTGGGTCTGGTTCCTAAAAGTTTGAAAAAGCCATATAATAACAAGCAAAATTGCTGTGTTACAATATGTTCATACTTAGTTTTACACATTAAGGCCAACATGTTTTCAAATTGCTTATAGCAATATACAGACTTACTTGCTCTGTCCAAGAATGTAGACATTTTCTGTATCCTCACTAACACTTAGTTGAAATGGTCTCTTATTTTGGTTTTTAATTTGCATTTTCTGATGACCATGAGATTTAGTATATATTTATTAGGCATTTGCTGTACTCCTGTAAAAGACATTGCTTCATGATTTTGTATATTTTCTATTAGGTTTTCTCTGATTGATTTGTAGGAGTTCTTTAATTTTGACATGAGTACTTCACGTGTTATATGTGTTGCCATAGTTTATGACTTATTTTCACTTTCATTATGGTGTATTTTGATTAACAGAAGTGCTAAAGTTTAAGGTAGTCAACTTCATCAATCATGTTTCATACCTTGTTTATGGTTAATCATTTCTTTTATGCTTAATACCTTGATTAAGAAAGTATTTCCCAACCAGAAGACATAAAATTATGATCTAATGATTTTATCTAAATGTTTTAAAGTTTTACTTTCACATTTAGTTCTTCAATCTATATTGGATGAACTTTCTGTATGGTACATGGAGTGGAATGAATTTTACTTATTTCCAGAGATAACTCTGTCCCACTACCACTTACTGAATGGACCATCCTTCTCCCACTGCTCCTGGTCTCTAATGCTTTCCCTTGTATCAAGTTTACAAATATTTGTGGTTTTGAATCTAGGTTTGCTACTTGGTTCTATTGTTGAATATTTTCCCCAGAACTGATAAGACAATGTTATGTCTACTTGAGATTTAGAAGATATTCTTACACCCAGTAGGGCAAGTATCCCCATCTGATTTTTCCCTTCTGAAGTGATTTGGTTAATGAGTTTCTGTTCTTCAGGTAAATTTCAGAATCAGGATAACCCAGAAAAATGTAGTAAGTAGTCATCCAAATTTCTCAAAAACCTACGGTGAAATTCTGGGTTAGAATTCCACTATGTTAAAATCAGATTGATTCATATAGATGTAATAAGTTATTTTTCAAATCTCTTAAAATCTATGTCACCAATTTATCAGAATTCTATTGAACCTATGAATCAATCTGGAGAGAATCAACTTTAGAATACTGAGTCCTCTAATCTAGAACTCATATATGTGTGAGTTCTATATGTGACCCATTATATTGAAGCCTCTGTAATCAAGTTTTTTGACAGATATGGCACACATTTTGTATTTCTTGTTACCTCACTTCTTCTTGATGTAGTAAATCTTTTCTATTTTAATTATGTTTATAACTTATTTTGGTGGCATATATAAATTGATATTTTATATGCTTATCTTATGACTAGCCAATTAAAAAATTTCTCTTATTTATTCTAAAGACTTGTCAGCATATTACTTCTTTGTAGACAATGATATTATTTTTAAGTAAGAGCTTTGTTCCTTCTATTTACATTCTTGCACTATCATTTATTTGTTTACCTACTTATTTTCTGCTTGCTGTGCTGGCTAGAACAATATAGTACTCAATGCTGAATAGAAATAATGACAGTGGATAAGCTTGCCTTACTCCATATTTAATGAATAATACTTTGACATTTCATATTTTTACAGGTGTTTGCCGTACGTTTTGTATAGTTACTCTCGATTACATTAAGGAAATTTTTTTGATTGACAATTTGTTATGAGTTTTTTTAACCCAAGAATGATTGTTAAATATCTTCCACATCTATTAAAATAATCATTCATTTTACTCTTTTAAATATTAATGTACTGAATAACATTTACAGATTTTATAATGTTAAACTATCCTTGAATTTTATGATAAATTTTGACTTGTTCATGATGTAACACCTTTTTTTAAATACTGGATTTGGTTGTTTACTATTTGGTTTAATATACTTACATCAATGTTCCTTAGTAATACTGGCCTATCGATTTTTGTTCTTTTATTGTTCCTTTGCCTATATTAGACTTGGGTATTCTGGTTATTATCGCTATGAGGAATATGTTGGGTAGTATTTACACATTTCAATTCTACCAAAGAGTATTTATTACACTAAAGGATATTTTAACTGAAAGTTTTATATGAATAATTTCTAAAACACATGGGCCTATAATTTTTGTAGAACATTTTATACCATTTATTCAATTTACTTAATATGCATAGGGCTATTCACAGGCTATTTATTTCTTGTTTGCAAATTACACTTTTCTAAGAATTTGTCTATTTAAGTTAAAGTTTTATGCTTCTTCCCATAAAGACTGAAAATCAAACAGGTTGAAGACCATAGACTTTGAGACAAATCTCTGGAGTTCAAATTCCATCCCTATTATACATTGTCAAAGTGATCTTGAGTAGGTTACTTATTTCTTTGTTGTTCTTGTTGTTTTTGTTTTTGGCTGTGCTGTGCGGCTTATGGGATCTTAGTTCTCTGGCCAGGGATTGAACTCGGCCCCTTGGCAGTGAGAGCTTGGAGTCCTAACCACTGGATGGTCAGGGAATTCCCGGTTACTTATTTCATTTTATGTGATTTTTTTGGTAAGTTATTAAACCTCTTTAAATTCAGTTTTCCCACCTATAAAATAAAATAATAATTAAATCATAGGATATTTGGGATGCACAGAATGTAAGTAAAGCTCTCAGAAGTGTTCTTGGCACATAACAGATATTACATATATTTGATTTTGTTTTCATCATTACTTCATTCCATTAATTTCTACATTTTTATTTATTTTCTTTTTGAGTTCCTTTTTCCTTGAGTCTATTCCTTCTCCACTCTATTTTAAGTAAGATACTTAGCTTATTACTTTTACTTTTTCTTCTCTTCTATTTAAGGTAAAAAATAATATTCTTTCCCCTTTACTTTTAACTTAAATACTCATCTTAACTTTCACCTTTTCTTCTTTTCTAGTATAAGCATTATAGGTCTCCTAGACTTCTATTTTTCACTCTGTTTCTCGCACAAATATTTTTTTTAATAGAGGTTAGAGTTACATATAGTGAGATGCTCAGATATTGAATATGATATTCAATAAGTTTTGACAAACGCATTATCAAACCACAGAACATTTTAATCACTACAGAATATTCCCTCATGGCCTTTCTTAGTCAGTAACCCCTCCTGAAATAGTCACTAATTTCATTTCTATTTCTATAGGTTTACTTAAGTATTCTAGAATTCTACGTCATTGGAATCATATAGCATGATTGAGTCTGGCTTCTTTTACCAGAATACCATTGCTGGATCCATCAGCTCATTTTATTTTAATATTGAGTAGTCCATTATATACACAGACTATCATTTGTTTACACATTTCCCTATTGATAGAATTTAGGTTGTCTCCTGCTTTTGGCTATATTGAATAAAGCTGCTATAAACATTCTTTGTAGTGTGCCTTCTGAGGCATTTTTTCTTTTGGCTTAAAATCTAGAAGTGGAATTGTTGGGTCATATGATAAGTAGGTGTTTATTTTAAAAGAAACTACCCAACTATTTTCCAAAGTAGTTGTACCCTTTTGCACTTCAAAGAGCAATGCATGAAAGTTCTGTTTGCTTTATAGCCTGTACAACATTTGGTGTTGACAACCTTTTGTTATATTGACCATTCTTTCAGATTCATAGTGATATCTCATCGTGGTTTTGATTTGTATTTCCATGACAATGAATAAGATTTAGCACTTCTTCCTCTGCTTTTTAGATGTTTTGTGTATTTTATTTTGTGAGATGTTTAAGTCTTTTCCACATTTTATATCTCCTTACTGAGTTGTGAGAGTTTTAAAATATTCTTAATAGAAATCCTTTGTCAGATATGTGTGTTGTAAATACATTATTCCTTTCTGTTTAATCTTACTGGCTGTATAATTTCTGGATGGTGTATTTTGATGAGCAAGTTTTTAACTTTCAGGAAATTTATATTAGTAATTTATATTTTATGGTTCATTCCACGTCCTCTCTAAGAAAACTTGTCAGCCTCAAAGTTGCACAGATATTCTCCTATGATGTTTCCTAGTAGCTTCATTATTTTAGTTTTTATACTTAGATCTCTGATCTACCTTTAATTCCATTTGGTATGACATGAGGTAGAAGTCAGGCTTCTTCTTCCATATGTATATTTGGAAAATATTTTCCTTCCATACTGAATTGCTCTATCAGGCTTTTCATCTATTTCTAGTTCACTGAGAGATATTTTAAATCATAAATAGATATTATATTTTGTCAAATATTTATGCATTTATTAAAAATGATTTTTCTTTAGTATATAAATGTGATAATTACATTGACTGACTTTTGTATGTTAAAAAAAACCTTGCCTTCTTAGATTAAATCACACACCATCGTGTAGTATTCTTTTTATATATTCCTAACTTTAATTAAAGTTGGGTATCTACCTAAAAATGGAATCACTGGGTCATACAGTAACTTTGTTTTACTTTTTGAGAAACCACCAAACTGTTTTTCCCAGCAATTAAGCCATTTTATATTCCCATAATCAGTATGTCTCCATCATATTTTATTTAATTAATTAATTAATTTATTTTTTGCGGTACACGGGCCTCTCACTGCTGTGGCCTCTCCTGTTGTGGAGCACAGGCTCCGGACGCACAGGCTCAGCGGCCATCATGTTCCAGTGATGCCAGACTTCTCTTTGTTCCTCAAATATACCATGTTTTTTCCTGTTTCCTTTGCCTGATGTGCACCCTCCATCCTACAGGTGGTTAATATTTCACCGTCAGTCTCATCTATGATTCTTCCCCATGGAAGTCTTTTCCTTCACAGGAGTTTTCAAAATTATAATTTCTCAACTACTTGTATAATTATTTGATTTCTGTCTGTATTACTTGCTTAACTGAAAACTCCCTTTTGAACCGGCACTGTATCCCTTCTCCTAAATGGAAGAATGATTGAATGGAAGTCATCACATGGATATGTTTTGAATGAATAAATACAACATTTTAAATCAACTATACTCGAATAAAATTTTTAAAAAAATTTTTAATAAAGCAAGCTTTGCCTATGGCATCATCTTACTGACCTCAGACCATGTCCTGAGCCCCCAAAGATCATTCTTGCATTGATCCTCCCAGGGTCTCATCCTATTCCCCTAGTCATGGACTTCTCTGACTCAGTGCTTCTCATCCACTTACTCCTTTGCTTTAGATCATTTAGCACCAACTCTGACTTCTATATCCTAGAACTCTTTTTTCATCCTATTTGTTTGGTAAAATGTTTTGGGCAACATTTTTGCTCTAATACAACTTGGCTGCTTACATCCTTGGTAAATCTTGACACTGTGCTTCAGTTTGCACTTCCCATGTCCACATCTAAACTCTCTCCCTAGGGAAATCAGTTCCAGATGTACCAAGACATAGCCTGACAACAAAAGGAACATGGAAATAATTTCAGAGTTAGCAATCACAACCCAGTTACCAGATCTAAGACAGGTGTCATAATTCTAAGCCCCAAAAGGCCAGCTTTGATTGACATTGGCTCAGAAATTGGATCTAAACATGGGCTGTCAGTGGAACATATAAGGCAGACTGAGAAATTTTGGAGGGACTCATGTAGGTCAGGCTATGCCCCAGCAAATGACACACAAGTATATATAACACAACTTTTTCTCCCTCACAAATTGGTTTACAGCTGACCCTAAATATATCAGCTTCAAGCAGAATAGTGAACACGGAATCTCATTGTCTGAAGCATAACTCAAATCTGACAGTGAACATAGTACCTGCATACAATCTGTGGTAAGGGGTTTTTCCTGAAATGTTTCAATCTCTGGATATTTCTCTTACTCATGCTGTTTCAGGAGCTTGGGGGGCTCTTGTCTCACAAACCAGCCTGACACGCTTTGCACAAATGATTTTGCCTTTGTTTTTGTTTTTAATATTAGAATCCTTGCCTCAGCCTTACTGGGATGATGTTCCTTGAGTGAAATAAACCTGTTCAAAAACTCTGTCGCAGACACTTTGACTCTATGGTCTTGGCAAGTCACTTCATTTTTTCTTGGATCTTAGTTCAATTCACCTTTTTAAAAAATTAATAGTATTGGTAGTTATCTTGCAATATCACTGTGAAGATTTATTAACTTAATAAAAGTATATATTTAAAATTTCTGTGGCAGGGCCTGCAACACTAACCATAGTGGTATGAAAAATTGTTAGGTATCTTTGAGCAAATACATATTTGAGCGCAGACTAGGAATATGATCTTGTGAGGATGATAAGGATGGCTGATCCATAAACTCTGTCCTATGGAGCTTTTGGTACAGTGACAGATGTAAGACATATAAAAACAATAACAATACTAACAACAGAGGTTATACCTAAGGGTAGTACTGAACTGTCCCAAATATAGGTGCTACTTCCCCCCCCAGGATGGCTAAAAAAAGAGGGATTTTAACATGGCCTACAATTCTGGTGGAAGGAAAAACAGGGGCTAGGAAACAGCAAAAATATAGGACATGGACCATTAAACAACAGGTTAAATAAGCATTGAATAGAATAGTTTGTGTAGAATACCAGTTCAACCAAGGGAAAAGTCAGATTTATGGCTAGGAAGCAGGTTAGGGTCATATCATGGAAGGTTTCGGACATTAGGCTAAGATGTCTGGATTTTATGTGCAGGCAGTGGATGTCAGTGATAGTTTTTGACAAGTTGTTTTAAAAGATTAGGCTTCTCACTGGAAGGAAAAGTTGGAGGAGGGAAACACAGTGAGGGGTGCTGTTAGAAAGCCAGGAGGCACTGAGACCACCTAACCCATAAATATCTACATCATAATTGAGATAACAAGAATGGTGACAGCAAAATTGCCTGTGTTTCCCTTTTCACCTGGCTGAACTAAGGTTAGCAAAGCATGTGAGAAACTTTACATTCTATTCCAAAGAGCCCCAGAGGAAAATGGTTAGGCTGAGAGCAAGGACCTCCATGTTAATGATAGAGTAAAGGAGCATCTGAGCTCTGAGAGGAGAATGCCACTGATTCCGGTGAACTGCAGCTTTGTATGACTTCATCTTCTAGAGGGTGTTGTACTGTTTCCCTATTATGCTTTCAGAGACAACATCTTAGATATCTGCCCTTTATTGAGAATAAGGTCAATATTTCAACAAATTTAGATGCACATCTAGCTCTGGAGCCTGCGAGCAACAACTACTGAGTCTGCATGCCACAACTAGTGAAGCCCGCGCACCGCAATGAAGAGTAGCCCCTGCTCGCCACAACTAGAGAAAGCCAGCACAGAAACAACAAAGACCCAACACAGCCAAAAATAAATAAATAAAATAAATTTTAAAAAAGGAGCATAGGGGCTTGATAACATGGTACTGAAAACTTTTCTGCCAGTTTATAAAACTATCTTCAAGAATTCCAAAGAGAAAATATTAACTTTTAAGATGAGCAGTGAAATTTAGGAAGAGAAAATACCAGTATATATTTGGGGTGTCTCTTTCTTATTGGCCTCAGAGTACTTTGCAAAGATAATTTCAAAGGTTCTTACAAGAAGGCAGATACATGGTAACTACTGTCATTCTATTTAGTGGGTGTGGGTGATCAGGTGTAGAGAGATGAAAACCAAGATTAGTTCATAAATTCAACAATAGAGACATTTCAACACTTGGGCAATACACAGTAAGAACTGAGAGCTGCTGCTGAGTTACATCTTCAGGAGTAGAGGGAGGAAAGGTTTCCAATAATCAACCCATTCTTTGACTGCTTTTTTTTTTTTTTTTTAAGAAAGATAGTAAAACTTGGTGGATGCAGAGATGACTAAGCATAGGATGCAAAGTGACTAAGTGACCTTTCCCACATTTTTTTAGGAGTGGGGTTTTAGGTAACTGGTCAGCCAATTTATTGGCTCTTTACAATACGCTATACAATGATAGCTACAGAGCAGTGTAGACGTCCTTGGTTTGGAAGCAACAAGATTATTCATTGAATAGGCAATGAGCAGGTACTTTCTGGGAGTTGCAAAAATGAATAATGATCAGTGTTGTAATTAACATGCTACAGGGGGTAGAAGAAGAAGAGAAAGGCAGCATTTCCATTGGTCTGAGAGAAATGGACTGGCTCTTTATGGAAGTATTGATGTGTTAGATGATACGGAGTGGTACTGTAGAACTTGGGAGTTGGAAATGAAACTAGATATCATTTCATCAAATTGCTTCCTTAACAGTATACAATCATAAACATATGCCTATGTATTTTGAAAACATATACAGTGTTTTCAAGTATATAGTATATTTTTTAATCTAAAACTCCAGAGATGTTGGAACTATCACCATCTCCGTGTTATAGATATGAAAACTAAGACTCAAAGAGGTGAAATCATATCACAATTATAAAATCAAATTGTCAAACAGAAACACTAATTTGCATATAAAACAAAACTCATTCCATTAAAGAACTTGAATATGAATATTTAAAGGACGAGTTCTGAAGCAAGTTTTTCACATTAGTTTATATTTCCATTCTACATTCTTTTCTTTACAGCCCAGTCCGTAACTAATTTCTTTATTTTCATATCCTTGCAACTTTCAACAAAAATGCATAAGGTGAATATACTACAAGGTGGCATGTGCTAAAAATGCAAAGTGAAGAGGTTGTGATTTTTATCTGCATCTAAGTTCTCTTCGGTTTACGAGAATTGTACTAAGCGCCTCTTGAAAGAACACAGCCACCAGCTGGATGGTTTCTGCTGTTAGCAAACATTATGAAACAATGACAATTAAACTGTTTAATTATATAGGAGGATTACAACATGGTACCTATGTCAACTGTAATTGATTTTAAGTCTTAGGTGATTCTGGTATTTGGGGAGGTCCAGGCAGAGGACATCAGGAAGGTTAGAATAAAGCCACTTTATTTCTCATTGGCTAAAATGAGCTCTCTATAGAATGATACCAGTGAGGAAACTGAATCTCTGTCTGGAATTTTAAAAAGAGGTATAAGAAGTGAGATTTGTTGGGTCATCTCTATATATAAAAAGGAAAATAAAATATCTTTTCTATAAGTAATTAAGATGAAAGAACCTAATACTGGTATCTGATGATTCTGTAATTGTGTATCAATTACATTCATTGTGAATATGCACCAGATCAATGAGTTGACATTGAGCTATCACTATTTCTCAGCCTTGTAATCCTCACATAATTAGATTTCTAAGGAAGTTCTTCTGGGCAAAAGACCTGTTTTCAAAGAGAGTGGTGCATTATGCATCATACAATGAAAAAGAAACATCAAGAGATATGGCTATGACTCATTTGACCAATAACTAGTTACATAACCTGCACCTTCACCTTCACCTTTTTGAGTCTCACCTTCATCATTTGTGATACCAGGAGTTAAAATAAATGATCTGTAGGCTATTCTAACTCTAGTATCCTATGATGTTTAGATATGACTGCTATAACTGAAGAAAAGTATATTTATTATCATAAGCTCAGCAACTACCTAAAAAAAAGCTCTACTTTTCCACTATTGCCACTCTGTTTCCAGCTTTTCTACTTTTACAGTTTGGGGGAATATTGCATTGCTATTAAATCTGTAGAATCTCAAATATTCCTAGTTGAGCACTTGAGCTTTAAAAATATTTTAGCTTCCTTCAAAGCACTGGTCATCAGGAGAAACATACAGCTGAATACCCATTGCACATACTGAGAGAGACTTTGGAACTAGTTTGTTAAGAAGCTAGAACTATAAACCTCATAGCCCAAAAATGGAGACAAGCCAAAACAATGGAAATCATATTCACTTTAAGGAGAAAAATCTGCTTATTCTTCAATAGCGCCCTGATTTCTATTCACTTAAAAGCCAATGGAAAACTCTGAGTAGATGTTGCTGTATTACATTTGAGAAAAAGTCTTGTAAGTATTCTAAAGAAGATATTTGTAGATGGGAAGTATCCCTTCCAACTAGCTATGTAGGAAGACAAATTCATTTCAAGAAAAAGTTTTTTTTTCTTTCTAGTTCCCATAAAACACTAATCAGGCATGAACAAAAGTGATCACTTTTCTAATAACTTTAGAGATAGACACCGTCTTCTTGAAACCTAGAGGACGTGTACAAATCTCATCTCAATGTTATTCAATGTATCTGTACCACAGATACCCAGGAAAAAGGTAGCCAGTATATCTACACAAAACATATTTGGTAAGGGTAATGAAGTTATATAAAGCTAATGTTATATTTTTTAAAACTCCTTTTAAGATCAATAAGTATGCTTCTACATCAGTACTGCCTTGGGTCTTCCAAGAAATATCAAATTAGGGAGTGTGCACAGACAGGTCACATGCCCACACTTCCTCTCTGCATGGTTAGCTTCACTCTTTCCATTAAGTTGGCGTGTTTCTTAGAACACCCTGGGCATATCCATGGCCTTGGCTAATACACATGCCCACATATTTCTCTTGTTATTGTTTTCTCTGTTTGACCTTTGTAAGGTCCTACCATCTTCCCATTGATTATATATATATATATATTTTTTTATATATATATATATATATTTTTTTTTTTTTTTTCCGGTACGCAGGCCTCTCACTGTTGTGTCCTCTCCCGTTGCGGAGCACAGGCGCCGGACGTGCAGGCTCAGCGGCCATGGCTCACGGGCCCAGCCGCTACGTGGCATGTGGGATCTTCCCGGACCGGGGCACGAACCCGTGTCTCCTGCATCGGCAGGCGGACTCTCAACCACTGCGCCACCAGGGAAGCCCTGATTATATATTTTTATCTAGTAACTTCTACTCCCTGCCAACCCCCTTTGATACATGGCAGAGAAAGGACAATAAAATTTATGAATTAGTATAAGATATGCAAGATACGATGAAATTTGTGGAGCTCATGGCATCTCTGAAATGATCAAACATTTTATCAAGTACAAAAAAGCTGATCTGTGGATAGGGAACAATAGATATATACTATTTTCTTCTATCAGACAAAGTAACCTTTACCAAATCAAAGGGAGAATGGGGATGCAAAATCTCTGGGGAAAAACTATAATAAGAACTGGTAAGTCTTTAGCATAGGCTTGAAATTAAGATGTTCTCTATGGTAAGCCTTCAGACTACTAAGCACACATGATAACCCCAACAGTGTGGCATAATGAACAGAGCTTTGATCTTGTTTAGGAGGCCTAGGACCTAGTCCCAAGCAAAGGCTTCAGTTTCCTCATCTGCAAAAGGATAATGAGAGGAGCACACATTTATTGGTCACTTACTATATGAAGTAAGTGACCATCCTACAACATGTCATTTCCTATAAATCTCAAATCAGCACTAAAAGGCATGTTATTATCCTCATTATACAACTGAGGAAACAGGTGCAGAGATCTTTAAATCTTCAACTTAAGAGGCAGAACAGGATTAGAACCAGCTCTATTTGAAACCAAATTCATGCTCTTTCACCACACCTTGTAGTTTTCACAGTATCCTAAGAGATCTTAAGAGATATCATATATGAGGACAGATTGTACATTTCAAAGTGTTATACAAATACAGAGTTTAATAACATTAGCCCTTTTGATGTCTAGCCATGGAAATTCAGGATTGGGTGCCGTTTTTTAATGACTTCTATCTCCCCATTAGATGATCAGTTTGCAAGGAAGCCTGCATCTGAACTTCTGTTTCTTTGGTACTGTGCACCTCACAGAATGAAAGCTCAATTAACATTAATAACTAACCATGCAATGCTATCTCTACGGTCTCACATTTAACCTCAGGATCCATTCTATATAATTACAAGCATCCAGTATAAGTTCAATATGGAGTACATTCCTTGTAAAATATGAACATTTGGAAGAACATGTAGAGTATCTTTGCTAAAATAGCAAGATTTTATCTATATCTCAGTGTTATTTTTATATAATTTATTATTAGAGCTCAAATTTCCTACTGCAGGGGTTTAATGAAATATGAGGCCAAGTGACTATTTAAAAAGAGGAAAACTAAGGCATTGAGATACTTTCCTGGTCAACTATACATTAAGCAGATATTCTATGGATAAAGGATTGTTAACTTACTGTCATTATCTACATTTGACTTACTTAGAGCCAATATGACTTCTTTCTTCCAAAATGTATCATTTAAATCAAAATAACACATTTTAGTTTTAAAAGTCAACAATAAAAAAAATAAAAACCTTAAAAGTACTGTATACTCATATTCTTAGCATGTCTCCTTGAAGGGATTATTTTCAGTCCTGTCTCCTAAGGTAAAATGACTGAACAGAATGTAAGAGATGAAAATTATAAAATTATTAAAATTTAAGTCTGGGGTCAAAGAGCTACATGTTATATAATTATTGCAAGAGGTGGAAGGGAGAAGAGTTAGGATAAAAGAAAAGGCACCACGTACAGAGGAAAGATGGAGTTCTAGGTATAGGGAAAAGAACAGAGTAAAAAGAAGGAATGAATTCTGATAGTCAAGCTCTTCGATCTGATTTTCACACTGCCTCATTTCAAAGCACTTAAGAATATTGATGTAATTTTGCTCTCTGGTTTGAAAAGCTTACAAATCTCTGTAGATGTCATCTCACAAACACATTGGAATGAACCAGGTAAATACCAAACCCTGATAATTTAATAGTAAAACTGGAGGGAACACTGATTTAATCCTTCATGAATACTGTACCCCATTGTTTTCAGAATATTCAACCTAGAGATCATCCCCTTCCTGCAGAAAAATGAGAGCATGACTTTAACCTGGAATATCTGTCTGAGTAGCACAGAAAAATGTTTACTTTCTAGGGCATACATACCCTTTTGCCAGAAATACACTGAACATGAGAAAATTTCTCAACTTCAAACAACTCAAATACCTATAAAAAGAAAATTAAGCAAAATAGTAGGTAGAACCATAGAAATATAGCT
Source organism: Tursiops truncatus (assembly GCF_011762595.2). Classification (NCBI taxonomy): domain Eukaryota; kingdom Metazoa; phylum Chordata; class Mammalia; order Artiodactyla; family Delphinidae; genus Tursiops; species Tursiops truncatus. The sequence continues at coordinate 41,828,309 of NC_047047.1, read as the reverse complement.
GAGAAACTACAAAAAGAGACTGCATACAATCTGCAATGGCTCTCTTAATCTAACCTCTATCAGGGTGAAACTCAGAATAACTTTCTTGAGATGACATCAAATCAGGACATCAAAACATGATACAATCAGGACCATGACAGAAACACTCTCTGGACCTGATGCAACGAAGGGTATCACCAAGTCCTTAGTAAGGAGGGATTGAATATATTATCCAAACAATTATTTTCACTATTAAATATAAAATTCTAATTTATCTATCTATTCAAACACACACACAGAAGTTAACTAGCAAAGCATGTGTTAGTCACACCATAAGTTCAGCCATCAAGTAATTCATTTGTAGGTGTGACAATTCTACATTAAAATAATCCGTCCAAAGTGACTGTCTGTACAAGCCCATGATCTTTGTGTACACCATGAGTTACATAAGTACAGCCTCAATCAGTTTTCAAAGATTCCAGGCAGGATTTGCAATACTGTTTTTCAGATCAAATAAAAATATTTTGGGTCTAAAAGCTTTATTTAAACTTGATATAAAGGGTGAGAGCTTCATGTCTAATGGATGGATCAGTATATATCATTTGGGAGGGAGACGCAAGAGGGAGGAGATATGGGGATATATGTTTACGTATAGCCGATTCACTTTGTTATACAGCAGAAACTAACCCACTATTGTAAACCAATTATATTCCAATAAAGATGTTAAAAATATGTTGCTAATTAAATATTCACAAATCTTTCTTCTAAACAAGTAAACAAAATCCTAACCGAAACCAAATTAGTAAACTTTTCTACAAAATCTTTACAACTTTATTTTCCTTGTGTTACTATCTTAATAAATCAAAGCACAAGTATAAATTTTGAAATTCACCACTATAAGAATCTTTACGAGGACTGAAGACATAAGTCAAAAACTAAAAAACAAATTCCAGGCAAAGGATTTGCTATTGTTCTTACATGATTCTCCTCTTCACCCACAATACATCCCCTACAACTCAATGATTCAGCAATCAAATGCAAAGGAAAGAGAATATAGCTCATTTTTTAAAATAAACACCTAATGAGCAGATAATTATCTTTCTAAGGAACAGTTTTGCTTTTTCCTATTATATGGGCCAAGTTGCTTTAATAAAAATCATATCTGTGAATAAACTGGAGATTTCAAGAAAGCACCAAGAGACTTTGGGTTGATAAATACTTCTCTGGGACCTGTTGCCTTTAGAAACTTTAGAAATCCTCCTTCTGGATTTGACTCTCAAGATGGCTGAAGATTCTGTTGTGTTTATTTGCTTTTTTGCTTGCTTGCTTATTTATTTTGGCTCTGGTTTGCTAGCTTATTGGTTTTTTCCTTTGTTTTTTACCATACTTGGAACTAATATCTGAGATTAAAGAACAACAACTAAAATATGGGGAGAGTAATATCAGCAAAAATGGTGGCATAGGAATTTCAGAGCTTGTCCCTTCCCCAGAAACATCAATTTGAACAACTATCCACATGCAAAAATAATTTTGTAAGAGCCAAGAATTCCAGGTAAAGAATTATAGCACCTGGGTGAAGCACTGAAATTAGAAAAGATGCATGAAGGCAGTAGGAAAGACAGATTCATACTACTTTCATCACTCCTCCCCAAGCCCAGGCAGCCCAACACGCAGAGAGATGCCCTCTCCCCATGGGAGAAGGAGAGTGAGGTGAGTCCAAATTCCAGGCCCACCCCAGTGGTCCCTGGGTCCTGATTGGCCCTCTGGACCCATGATCCAAGCCTGCCCATGCAGACCCAGGTCTCAGGCCCATCACTGCAGACTCCAGCGCTAGGCCTATCCACATGGACCCAGACACCAGGATGGCCCCTGTGTACATAAACAACAGACCTGCCCACTTGTTGACATATGGCATGGACATACATACACTACCAAATGTAAAATAGATAGCTAGTGGGAAGCAGCCGCATAGCACGGGGAGGTCAGCTTGGTGCTTTGTGACCACCTAGAGGGGTGAGATAGAGAGGGTGGGAGGGAGATGCAAGAGGGAGGAGATATGGGGATATATGTATAAGTATAGCTGATTCATTTTGTTATAAAGCAGAAACTAACACACTATTGTAAAGCAATTATACTCCAATAAAGATGTTAAAAAAAGAAAATAAAAGACAATGAGAAAAATTTTAACAGCAAGAAAAAACAACAAGAGAAAAATTAATTCATATATAAGGGAATCCCCGTAAGGCTATCAGTGGATTTTGCAGCAGAAACCTTGCAGGCCAGGAGAGAGTGAGATGATAGAGTCAAACTCTTGAAAGAGAAAATTGCCAAACAAGAATATTTTACCTGGCAAAGTTGTTTTTCAGGAATGAAGGAGTTCATCACCATTAGAACTGTCTTACAAGATGCTGAAAGGTGTTCTTCAAGCTGAAATGAAAGGACTCTAATTAGTAACATGAAATGATGTGAAAATACAAAACATACTTGTAAAGGTAAGTATATAGTCAAATTCAAATACTCTAATACAGTAATTTGGTGGTGTGTAAATCACTTAACTCAAATAAAAAAGGTTTAAAGGACAAAAGTATTAAAAATAAATAGAGCTATAATAATTTTAATGGATAGATAATATAAGAAGAGGTAAAATAAGACATCAAAAAATATGGGGAGAGAGTATAAGGGTCGAATTTTTATATGTGATTAAAGTTGAGTAGTTATCAGCTTAAAAGACTATTATATCTCTATATGAGATATTTTATGTAAGTCTTGTGGTAAGCACAAGGCAAAAACTTACAGCTGATAGATAAAAGATAAAGAGATGGGAATCAAAGCATTTCACTCTGGAAAATCATCAATTCACAAAGAAAGATGACAAAAGAGAAGAAAGGAACAAGAAAACTGCAAAACAGCATACAATAATTAATAAGATGGAATTAGTAAGTTCTTACCTATCAATAATTACTTTAAATGTAAATGTATTAAATCCTCAAATCAAAAGGCATAGAGTGGTCAAATGGATTAAAAAACAAGAAGACAAAACCCAACTAAGTGCTGCCTACAAGACACCCACTTCAGCTTTAAGGACATACATAAGTTCAAAGTGAAGGGATAGTAAAAGCAAAAGTGAGTAGGGGAAGCTAAATTTATATCACACAAAATAGACTTTAAGTTAAAACTGTCATGAGAGGCAAATATGGTGATTATATAATGATAAAAAGGGGTACATTCATCGAGAGGATATATCAAGCATAAATAAACAGGCACCCAACATCAGAGCACCTAAATATATTAAGCAAATACTAACAGATCTGAAGGAACAAGTAGACAGCAATACAAAAAAACAGTAGGGTACTTCAATACCTCACTTTTGGCCCTGGATAGATCATCCAGACAGAAAATCATTACACTGGACTTGAACTATATCTTAGACCAAATAGATGTAACAGCCACATACAGAACATTCCACCCAACAGCAGCAGAATATAGATCCTTCTCAAGAGCATGCAGAACATTCTCCAGTATAGATATTATGTTAGGTCACAAAACAAGCCTTAGCAAATGTAAAAGACTGAAATAATATCAAGTATCTTTTCTGAACACAGTGGTATGAAACTATAAATTCAAACACAGAAGGAAAAGTGGGAAATTCATAAATGTGTGGAAACTAAACAACACACTCCTGAACAACAGGTCAAAGAAGAAATCAAAAGGGAAAATCAAAAGATACCTTGAAACAAATGAAAAGGGAAACACAACATACCAAAACTAATGGTATAAGCAAAAGCAATTCTAAGAAGGAAGTTCATGGTGATAAATGCCTACACATTAAGAAAAAAGAAGGAAAAAAAAAGAAAAATCTCATATAAACAACCTAACTTTTACACTTCAAGAAGAAATAAATGAAATAGAGAATAGAAAATCAGTAGAAAAGACCAGCAAAACTAAGATCTGATTTTTTGAAAAGATAACCAAAATTGACAAACCTTTAGACCAGCCAAGAGAAAAGGAGAGAACACTGAAATAATCAGAAATGAAAGTGGAGGCATTACAACTGACACCACAGAAATACAAAGGATCATAAGAGACTACTAGAAACAGTTATAAATATCCAACAAATTGGGTAACGTAGAACAAACAGATAAATTCCTAGAAACATAAAATCAGCGAAGACTGAATCATGAAGAAACAGAAAATTTGAACAGACCAATAATGAGTAAGAAGATTGAAACAGTAAACAAAAACCAGCCAACTAAAAGAGCCCAGAAGCAGATGCCTTCACTGGTGAATTCTACCAAACATTTAAAGAACTGACACCAATTCTTCTCAAACTCTTCCAAAAAACTAAAGATGAGAACAATCCCAAACTCATTTTACAAGGCCCAACATTACCCTGATACAAAGACAGAGAAAGACACTACAATAAAAGAAAACTACAAGCTAATATCCTTAATAAATATAGATGCAAAAATTCTCAACATAATACTAGCAAACTGAATTCAACAGCACATTAAAAGGACCATACACCATGATTAATTGGGATTCATTCCTGGGATGCTAAGATAGTTCGACACAGGCAAGACAATAAATGTGATATATCATACTAATAGAATTAATGATAAAAATTATGTGATTATCTCAACAGATGTAGAAAAAACATTTAACAAAATTCAACATCCATTCAAGATAAAAACTCTCAACAAATTGTGTATACAAGGAATGTACTTCAATATAATAAAGTCCATATATGCTGAGCCCACAGCTAACATACTTAATAGTGAAAACTTGAAAGGTTTTCTTATAAGATCAGTAACAAGACAATGTTACCCATTCTCACCATTTTAACCCAGTTCAGTACTGGAAGTCCTAGCCATATCAATTAGGCAAGAAAAAAAGAATCTTTAATCAGACAAAAAGAAGTAAAATTATCTTTTTGCAGATGATATGACCTTATATATAGAAAGCTCTAAAGACTCTACCACTCTACCAAAAAAAGCATTAGAACTAATACACAAATTCAGTAAAGTTGCAGGATATAAAATCAACATCCAAAAATCAGCCATGTTTTTATATACTAACAATGGACTATCTGAAAAAGAAAACATTTATAATAGCATCAAAAATAAAAATATACTTAAGCCTAAATTTAACAAAGGTGGTGAAAGATGTGTGTACTGAGAATTACAACTTTGTTGAAAGGAACTGAAGAAAAAACAAATAAATGGAAAGATATCTCATGCTCATGGAGTGGAAAAATTAATATTGTTAAAATGTCCATACCACCAAAGCCATCTATAGATTCAATGCAATCCCTATCAATATTCCAATAGCAATTTTTCACAGAAATAGAAAAATCAATTTTAAAATTTATTTGGAACCACAAAAGACTGCAAATAGCCAACATAATTCTGACTTTGGAGACATCACAATTTCTGATTTCAAAACTTTATTACAAAGCTATAGAATCAAAACAGTATAGTACTGGCATCAAAACAGAAACACAGAACAATAAAACAGAAATGAGAGTCCAGAAATAAATGCATGCATATATAGTCAACTAATATTTGATAAGAGAGTCAAGAATATTAAATGGGTAAAGGATAATTCCTTCAATAAATGGTGTTGGGAAAACTGAATTGTCACATGCAAAAGAATGAAATTGGACCCCTTTCTAACACTACTCACAAAAATTAACTCAATATGTATTAAAGATTTAAATATAAGATTTAAAACTAAAATTCCTGGAAGAAAACATAGAGAAAATCTCCTTGGCATTGGTATTGGTAATGATTTCTTCGCTATGATACCAAATGTGCAAGCAAAAAAGAACAAAAATAAACTGGGACTATACCAAACAAAAAGCTTCTGCACAACAAAAGAAACAATCAGCATAATGAAAAGGCAAAGTATAGAATGGGAAAAAATATTTTCAATCTATCTATCTAATAAGGGGTTAATATAAAAAAGAAACAACAGCAAAAAGAGCAAACAATCTGATTGAAAAATGAACAAGGATTTATTAAATAGACATTTTTCAAAAGAAGACATACAAATGGCCATAAAATACATGAAAAGATGCTCAAAATCACTAATCAGGAGGGAAATGCAGATCAAACCCACCATGAGAAATCACCTCACACCTGTTAGAATGGTTATTATCAAAAAGACAAAAGAAAACAAGTGTTGGTGAGGATGGGAGAAGAGAAAACTTTTGTGCACTGTTGGTGTAAATGTAAATTGGTACAACCACTATGGAAAACTGTATGGAGGTTCCTCAGAAAATTACAAAATAGAACTACTATATGACCCAGCAATCCCACTTCTAGGTATATATCCAAAGGAAATGAAATCATTATCTTGAAAAGATATCTGCATCTCAATATCCATTGCAGCAATATCTACAATAGCCAAGAAATAGAAACAACCTGAGTCTCCACGGAAGGATGAATGGGCAAAAAAAATGTGGTATATACATACAATGGAATATTATTCGGCTATAAAAAAGGAAAACCTGCCATTTATACAACATGGATGGACCTTGAGAGCATTATGCTACATGAAATAGGTCAAACAGAGGAAGAAAAATACTGCATTCTCTTATTTATACGTGGAATCTGAAAAAGCCATAATCATAGAAATAGAAAGTACAATGGTGATTGCCAGAGACAATGGGGGAAAAGGGGAGATATTGGTCAAAGGGTACCAATTTCCAGTGATAAGATAAATAAGTTCTGGGGATCTAATTTATAGTATGGTGACTCCAATTAACAATACTGTATTTTATACTTGAAATTTGTTAAGAAAATAGATCTTAAATGTTATCAAAAAAATAAAAATAAAAAGGCAATTATGTGAAGGGATGGGTATGTTAACTAACCTTATTGTGGTACTCATTTCAGAATACATATGTGTATCAATACATCACACTGTACACCTTAAACTTACATACATGTCAATAATATCTCAATAAAGTTGGAAAAAATAGAGCAGATATTTCATCATAGAGTACATTTTGCCATAGTAGGACGTTGGTAACAGCATTAATTCCTCATTAACCAAAGCTGATATGTTGAGAAGAGATTTGGAAAACAAGAAATTAAACTACAGTAAAATTTTTACCATGAGCCAATTCTTCTATTCCTGTAACGGACATACTTTAAGTGGCCCCATGATCTCTGCCTTCTGGGTTTCATATCCTTGTAAATTCCCTCGCCTTGAGAGTTAACAGGAACTATGCCTCATTTCTAACCAAGAGAATATAGCAGAGGTGATAGGCTTTCCCTCCCATGATTATGTTACATTATAAAAGACTCAATCATGTTAGCCTACTTCTCCCTTTGTGGGCTTTGACAGGGCAAGTTTCCATGAAACTTAAAATCACAAGGGACTGCATGTTGCCAACAACAATGCTAGAGGGGAAGTGCATATTTCCCCACCTGAGTCTCCAGCTGAGAACCCAGCCCTGGAGGACACCTTGATTGTAAGCTATGATACCCTAAGCAGAGGACCCAGTTAAGCTGTGCCCAGACACCCGACCCACAAAACTTCTGAGATAATAAAATGCAGGTTGTTTTATGCTGTGGTAATTTGCTGTACACATGAATACAATTCCACAGTCAAAAAGTTGGTTTAAAATATAAATGCCCATAAGAAAAGTATGCCAGTCTAAATTATTTTTATGAGAGATTTTCCTTTAATAGATACTGATAGTGGGATGGGGACTGGAAATTATTTAGAAAGTATGACAGAACTAGAAGAAACTTGCTTTAATTGCTTGAAATAAGAATAATCATCTTAAAAATGAATAAAATAAACAGACACAACTATTGTGTAATTGTACTCAAATGTTCAAAGCTTTGATCAATTCCAGCACCCCCGTGAAAATTCTCATCCTTCTGTACCAATGCAACATCACTATGCTCCTGGTTGCTTTTAAAGTTCCAGAGCTCTCCTGGACTCTTCCTTTTATCACCAAATTCTGATCACTTTATCTCTATGGGCACGTAACATCTGACCTCTCCTTTTCATATGAATTCCACTCTCTCTGAGTTCTCATCTCTCCTGATCTATATAACAACATATCAACTAGTCTTTAAACCTTATTTATTCAACAAAAATTTAGGGAATACCTGCCATGTGGTAGAATATCCAATAAAACATTGTATAAACTGTTGTCAGAGTATCTTTCTAAATGACAGGCCTAATCAGGGAAAATAATCTATCAAAGCCAATCCACAATCAAACAGAGGTTGTCTACTTTGCATTTCAGCTAACTTTCAATCAATCAACACATTAGAATTACTCTAGAAGAGCCAAATATTTTACTTAGCCAACTAAGAAAAATAAAGACTATTTTCATAAAAAAGAATATATATTTTATTATAAAAAGTAAACCTTTAAATACTATATGGTTAACTTTATAATGCAGATTCTAATAATACTCACCTGATATGGTTATTTTGAGAATAAATGAAAGAATATGCATAAAGCCCTGGGAACACCACATAAGCCATCAGAACCATCCATTAAGTTGTAGTAATAATTATTTGTATTCTTAAATCGATTCATAATCAAGCATTATTTTTCAAATGAACAATAATAAAATTTAGTTAAAATGAGAAGGACAGACCTTTCAAGAAAAGATAATTGATAACTTTATACTTATAGACATGTATACAGAATTTAGGAGACTACTTTAGTAATTCAGGAACAATAATTATGTCCTTAGACATGAGAATATAAACTCAGTTTAAGACATATTGAAGAGATATATTTGAAAGAACTTGATAACTGATTGAGTGTGAAGGGTAAATAAAGAGAGGCTTCAAGAATGTCTTCTATATTTCAGGCTGTATTTCACCACTAACATTAACCAAGGTGAGAATTAAATTCGGCTTAGGGGATGAATTTAAGATGATACAGAAATTTCAGATAGTGATAACCAATGGGCAATAAAAAGATGCCTGTAACCCTAGATTGAATAGCTTAAGGGCAGGGACCTTTTATCACTCATTTTTCTTCAAGTACAAGCCTTGCACTGGAAAGTATTCAATACAAGATTTAATTCAATTGACAGTTCTATTTTGGGAAGGTCAGAAAGCCCAAGAAAAAGAACATAGTAAGTATCAAAATACCTATTCTTTCTCTTTTCAATCAAAATTCAGTAGGGACCAGAAACATTCACAAATGTTTACTGTCTCACCAATCCAGAACAGAAATAGAATGCTTTGCAAAGAATAGAACTGATTCAAGCCCTACAGTTTTGGTAAAGTTGCTTGAAACAGTTTTGAAAATAATTTAATACAATTTTATTTCAATAAAAAATTCTTGATATCAAATATTTAGCATCTCCTATTCATCTGTCATTAAAATAAACTGAAACACCCAGTGTTTTCAAACCCTTCCAAAATAAAATCTCTAAGCACTGTCAGGTCCTTCCCCTGTTGGATTGATTGCTTTGTGTGATTCATATTATATCTGTGAAATCCAATTTCTGCATAAAACCTGTGATCAGACTCTACAATCTATTTCCCACATTGGTTGGGCTCTTTAACATGGCTTTCAGTCAGAATTATTTGATCTCTTTAACTTTAAGCTTCTGAAGATAGGCACAGGGATCCAACCTGTCTTTCTTAAGCTGTCAATTGTCATTTAAATATGAGAACTTTTTTTAGTAGTCATTATCAAACCTTGGATACAGAAAATTCCCTGAGCTACTTCCCCACCTAAAAGAGTCTAACTGCATTTCTCAGACCATTTCTAAAAAGAAACTTCCCTGAGCTACTTCCCCACCTAAAAAATTCTAATTGCATTTCTCAGACCATTTCTAAAAAGAAACTTCCCATGCGGAAATTTGAGGTGAATGTGATAGTTTAGGTTCTGGGAAAACATCTAAACTGAAAAAGTTGCTTTGAAAAAAATCTTCCGTATGAAAAAAAAGTCAGACAAATTTAGTCAATGTGACCTATTTTTAAATGTATGTTTTCCTGAGAGAATAATCTGAAGCACGCTTTACTCTACATTACAAAAAAACTTCGTTTTCCTGGACTAAGCATACTTATGAGATTGCAAAAAGAAGTCAAATTAAGTTAGGCCAGTAACTACAATTCACTGGCATTTCTCATAAGATGTTCATTTGCAAATATTGAAAAATAAAGGTCTAGAGCAATTTTAAGCAATATTCTGAATCATATGCTGCTTTCTACCTTAAAGTTCTCTCTCCAAGTGCTTCAGAATGGTAGAGGTTAGGACAGCACATTCTACATAGCTTTCCGGCTAGTCTAGATTTCCAAACTGGGGTAAGGAGTCAGATTTTTCACATTTGCTTACTCACTGATATCATCTATAAAATGTGAGCACGCAACATTTATTAACTTCTATGCCAAGCGCTAAGAACAGATACAAAAGAGAGGAATTGTCATTGCTTCCCAAGGCAGATGGGCTTTCCTCCAAACTAAGGGTGCCAGGATAGCCTTTTGAGATAGAGGACCCATTAGAATCTCTCTCACCAACAAATTTCCCATCTTGGATAAGACTGGGTGATCTTGCCATCTGCTCTCGGTCCTAGTTGTCCAGACCTTTGTTGAAAGCCCTTAAAGTAATTTTTTTGTGAAATATCCTTAAAGAATTGCTTCCTGCACTCTCTTTTCACATGCCCTCAGTCAAATTTGCCTCTCTTGTCATTTAAAATTAAAAAATATTCAAAGGCACTGAGCAACTGTTCCTTAAAAATGCCTAACCCTCCCACATTAAACACCTTTGCATGAGGAATACATGCTGCTTGGCACAATCTCTCACCCCACCTGTAATCTGCTCGTAACTTTAAAAAATGTACACTTCGTACTATTTGACTACCCAATCCACAGTAACCACCAGGTCTCCTATTCGGTTTTAATGTTCGGAATATATAACTGATGTGTTCCTTGTTTATTTTTCTTTTTGGAGGTCCTATTATGAGACCATAAAGTGACAGCAGAGAACCTTGTCTGTCTGCCCCACTTGTTTATCCCTATATCCACAGTACCTAGAACAGTGCCTGACATAATACTGGAGGCTCAATAAATATCTGTTAGATGAAAAAAATATATATATTATTGCAGAAATCATCTACAATGCAGTCTACTGAAGGAATATGTCCCTATAATTCAATGAAGGGACCCTATTTTTGACTTCAGTGTGGTCACAATTCAGACTATATCTTATGGTTGGCAAAGATTTGTAAACAGCAGTGAAACAACAGCAAATGTGCCAAAAGATAGCTGGCATTTTGCAGTTGCGAGCATCAGCATTTGCTCAGTCTTCAGAAACAACAATTTTCTTCTGGTTGGCATGTAACTTTAAGAAAGACTGTCAACTTGATTACTGGAAAGTGTCCCCTGAACTGAAAATAACATCACAGCATAAAATTCTGCCCCTGCAGCTGAAATGGCCTGGATGTTTCCTCACCAGCAGCCGAGGCCAGACAACTTTTCACTCTACTGGATAGGCAGCCAGCTGGGGATGATGTGACTTCTGTCCAAAACCATATAAAATGTAAAAGATACAAGGATTAGGTATTCTGTTTGAAACGAGAAAGGAGAGTCCACCATATTCCTGGAATATCTGGAAAGGTTTTTTCAAACTTTGTGGGGTTGGATGGGGAAGCAATTAGTTGGAGATGCATAGATTCCAAAGCAGAAAAAAAGAAGGATGGAGAGCAACTGAGCACACCTTTATGAAAATCCTTTCATCTATACCTCTCATGGCTTCCCAGGCATCCTGCCAGTTCAGGGTGAGCACATCAATATTTATAGCACACCGCACCAGGGGGCCCACGTTTCCCAGCAGGGGCGATTAATATGTGATATCAACATTATGACAAGACACATTTTATTTCTGTCAACAAACACAGAGGTTTCTACTTTCTCTGTCAACTGAATACCCAAGCCTTTTATTTTGCACAGTAAACCATCTATGTCTGGAGCTGAAAGACAGATGTTGAGCCACGGTCAATTTTTTTTTTTGCGGTATGCGGGCCTCTCACTGCTGTGGCTTCTCCCGACGCACAGGCTCAGCGGCCATGGCTCACGGGCCCAGCCACTCCACGGCGTGTGGGATCTTCCCAGACCGGGGCACGAACCCGTGTCCCCTGCATCGGCAGGCGGACTCTCAACCACTGCGCCACCAGGGAAGCCCCCCACAGTCAATTCTTTAAAGAGGTTTCTTCAACTGGCAGGTGGCCTGAGGCCTGTATCAAACCTGAGGAATGCGGGGATAAGCAAATATGATGGGGTGGGGTCCGAGGAAAGATTTGCCTGCCCTGGTTTTCACAGCATGTATTTCGCACTGGGCTGTATACAGTGGAGAAAACGGCAGTGTTTCTGTCCTCAAGGAACTTTCAAATGAGTCTAATACATATGACACAGGAGAGATGTGGGACAACTTCTCTTTAGATAGTGCTTTCTTTCTAAGACTTTCAGGTGCTATGCAAGTGTTAATTTCTAGAGTTATGATGAGGTAGTAAAATGGACCCCATTTATAACAAAAAGAGCTTTTATAACTTTTCCCTCGAAATAGAGAAAACAAGGACTAGTTCTTAGATAAGAGAGGAGGAAGGTTTTCTTTTTCTTAGTATGGAAATGAGCTCACTCAAGAACAGTAAGTGCGTGGCCCAGTGCGGCCGATAATGCCTCTCAGTGTTGCCGAATATTTTCTCTGCAAAATCAAGTGGGCTGAGCGGAAGTAGTGGCTACGATGCTCCTTTTCATGCCAGCTCAGCCCACCTGAGACTCATGCCCACTACATCCAGAAACGAATATGCGTCAGCTCTTCATGATCCACTGGACTCTCTGTCACATATCCTTGGTATCTACTAAGTTTTATTGCTGATGTTCATGAAGAAATAGATCCATCGGAGCTGTAAATCTCATTAAAATATTCATGGAGTTAATGGGACAGCTGGTTGCTAACACATCTACCAGTCTTAAAGTGGGTTCTTGTCCCAGATTATTAAGCAAATTGACTCCTTAGTAAAATGGCAAAATATTATCCGCCATGGGATTTCTGAAATTTTATTAGAAAATGATGATGAGGATGAAGCTAGACAGTATATTTATTAAGAGTGTATTATGTTCTCTGTGCTTTACCTATGTTATATAATTGAATTATCATCATCATTCCATTAGGTAAATTTTTTTAGCATGCCCATTTTACAGATGAAGAAACAAAGTCTTAGATTAAGCAATGTGTCCAAGATCTCATGAATAGTAAGTGGTATTGCAGAGATCTGAATTAGGTTTTCCTGTCTCTGAAGACTTTTTGTCTTTGATAGAGCAGATTATTATCCCAAAGACCAAGCTTATGCTATCCAATAATTTATTCGGAGCATCTACTATTTTCTCAGCATTATCCTATAGTGCCCTGGCAACGTTTGACTTTGCCTTCAGAGGTTTACAGTCTTAAGAGACAAGGAAAATAAACATGAATAAAACAATCAGAGAACAATTCAAAAGGAAGTAATTAAGTGCTGATAAAATGAAACCAAGTGCCAGCTTGGCATCACATGCAGAGCCCTAGATTTGAAACCAGAAACACAGATATAAGCATAGTTTTGTCACTTATTTCTGTACATCATTAGGCAAATTAATTAACTTTGATCTCCTCACAGGATAATATTCTCTGTCATGGGAATATGTCTCTTATCTTTACTGGACTCATATCTGAGTCCTGTGAAGTCTGTATATAAAAACAGAAAGATGTATTTTACTTAGTGTCTCTTTCAAAACAAGAGCACATGCAGTACAGTCTGGGTTCACCTCTGAGAGAGGGTAACATTAAAGACAAACCTGGAGCAAAGCGTGCTTTCCAAACAGCTTTTGTACCAGGAGGGTTCTCACACCTCCTAAGAGGAACAGCAGTAAAGGCCCCGGTGCCAGAGAAGCAGTGGCAGAGCAGCTGGGGAGGAGCAGCAGTGCCAGGGGAGCTGGTGAGAGGCAGTGATGCCCAGCAGGGCGGGCGCAGAGCAGAGGCAGTGGGTGGGAAGGAATTATCAGGCCTATCCTAAACCTCTGAGGGGCTGGGGGCAGGAGAATAAATGGAGTCAACATAATATATATCTAAATATTTAAAAGTTGTAAATAGAGCTACTAGAATGACAAATAAAATCTCTTCTATCCCCCTACCTTCATATGATGCTCTACTTGACAGCACTGGGAGCTCTTGGTCACCTCTGGCTGGAGGCCTGTAGCTCATACCCTTTTACTTCCTGACCAGGCTCTGTCCAGCACTGCAGGTGGTGTCTCAGATGCCTTAGGCTGGTGGATACCCCAGCCTAAGTGCCCAAGCTCCCTCTATAACCGCCCCCAACAGTTCTGCTTATGCTCAGGCCTATGGGTGTGCTTTGTGACAATGTGATTCAGCCGCAGAAGGACAGAATTCTGTAGGTAAGAGACAACAGAAGGACGCTGCTTCTATAGCAGGCAGCATCCTGCAGGGAGGATTAAGTTATGACTGCGAAAAGGTAGAGAGCAGTTCCTTGCAGAAATCTTTGCAGAACTAAAAGGAAGGTAAAAAGTCATCAGAGGTAAACATTAATTATGTCGTGGTTTGTTATAGCTTTGGCACTTGGCGTAAATATTTTTCGAAGAAACAACTCCTACAAACATCTAGTCCCAAATTATGATTGTATTCCCAGCACCTAACTCCACACATGATATATAACGTGATGAATAAGCATTCGTTAAATAACTACATAGACAGAAAACTATGTGCTACAGCCAAAAGCCATTGAATCCAGAAAGAATTCTTTTAATCAAATCAGAATAAATGAATGAATGAATGAATGAATAAAATATTATTCAAGGGAAAATCAGGGTATTGTCACTATCACCACTGTATTGTGAGTGAATAAATAAGCAAGCTCAAGTGAAGAATCAAAATTCTTGTGATTCAAGCCAGAAATTCAAGACTAAATTAAAAAATACAAAGTGTCCTCGTTGTCCATGGAATTTGGAATAAATTCTCAGGTCATTGTCCTTTGCAAGCACACGCGAAGCCTAAGGAACTGCATACATAGGGTGTCTATTAGATTCTTCCAGCACTGAGGCAACTCACAATAAACAGTATGAAATTTTATGTAAATTATGTGAATCTATAAATGTTATGGTCGGTTTATTAGACTTATTATTTTTTCCCATCCATAGCAGGATGAAAGCTCTATGGTAGTTGATAAATCTAAGCAATCCTTTCTTTTATCACATAAAAAAAGATAAAATGGAACCAGGTTTGTCTTTCTTTTATATATTAAAAAAAAAAAAAAATCCTAGGTATCTCTCTCAGGGACTTATTCTACCTTATCTGGTAAAGAATTCATGTAAGAAAGGCTCTGAGAAAATTTGGAACAGGGAACTCAGACATTTTTAACAAGTTGTTCCCTCAACTAAGTGTTTCTCTTTGGCAGCCTCAGAGTCTGGAGGCAGATATACTTTGTGCCTACATCAGTTTAAGATAAATTTTTATTGATATTTCCATGCAGTTGGATTTTAAATGAGACACTTGAGGAAACTAAGGGGTTCTTTCCTATCCCAAAATGACTTCTCTCGCAAACATTCTTTGTCATCAAGGAGACTGACTCTGGGAAGCCATGGAGAAGGATGGCCATTAGGTGATGTTCTCGGAAAAAAAAAGAGCAAATGGAGGTAATTCCCTGGCTCCCTTCTTGGTGTTCAAAATAAACCGTCCATCCTTATCTTTTAGTCCTATGAGATTTCTGCTACATAAATACTGCTTGAAATCCTGGCTTGTTCCATATTGAATAATTTACGCCTACTCTATATTGTTCACAGTTAGTTGAACAGTACTTGGCTTCCCTTTGCCAACTGCACGCCTAGCTTTACTTTGTACTTTCCATCCCATATAAAAATATAACTGAATTGATAACGACTGCTGATTGACCAAGAACATCTCAATTTATCCACTCCCGGTGCTCAAAATATTAATTTAAAAACATGTTATTTCCATCAGTTACCACTAGGTGGAGATACAAATTATGAAGCGCTTAATAAATGTCCCTGTTTGCATTTACTGAAGGGTAATTGTACAAAATAATGTATATGATTGCGGTATTTTCACATCTTTAAATTCCACTGCCTTGGGTAATGCTGAATCCATATACTGTTTTAACTCATGTTAAGAAATAGACACACACACATACAAATATATATATATATATATACACACATATATATACACACACACACACACATATATACACACACACACACACACACACACATATATATATACACGAATAATGGCAAGTCTAAAATGTGCATTTTTATATTAACTCTGTAATATATGCATACTTTAATAATGAAGTCAGTACTTATCTGGCTTGGCAATAATCAGAGAAAATTCACTGCATATTACTTTATTTGGAATGCCTTCAATACCTGACAAAAATTAACAATGTTAGTTGAAATTGGGACTGAGGTAAGGGAAGTATGGA
Source organism: Tursiops truncatus (assembly GCF_011762595.2). NCBI lineage: Eukaryota > Metazoa > Chordata > Mammalia > Artiodactyla > Delphinidae > Tursiops > Tursiops truncatus. Next base: position 41,811,850 of record NC_047047.1, on the reverse strand, counting down.
AGCAAAAGTAGATGCTGTTTATACTGAGAGCCAAGTGTCCCCCTTCTGCTCTCCTCTGTGCTTAATTCGGGGTCCTCATGTTTTTTCGCCCCCTACTCATTATAGAAATCTACTTTCAAAATGCATCTGGTGATCTTATTCAAACTGAAATGTCAATGATTAACAATGTACTCTGTGTTATCTCACACAGGGAAATTGTTTTTAAACAGGGCCTATAATATTAAGCTTAAGTTTAGTCTTTAACAAAGGAATTTCAAACATTAGCAAATTAGTGGACAGGACCTAAATAGTTTTCTCTTGATCCCTGAAATCACTCACAAAGGAGGAAGGTCAGCCCATACTGAAATGCAGGAAGATTCTGATTGATTTTCTTTTCTTCACTGTGGCATTTGGTGCAATGCACAAAGAGCATCTCTGGGCTTGCGATGACTTGGAGAAGGGTGGTCTATCTGCACGATTTCTCAGCATGAGGTGGCAGCTGGCAAGAGAACCTGCACTGACTGCAGTCCTTCAAGAAGAGAAAGAGATGAGTCCTTGGGGCTGGGATTTTGTTCCATGAAGAGAAAAACTGAAATGGGCTTGGGACTGTGAATGGATGAAATGTGGAATGCAAATTAAACACAGGCGGATGTGGATCTGTAGGGGTACCTTACTTATTCACATCTGTATCCCCCAAAGACTTAGGCTACAAAGAAACCGAAATCCACACAGGATGAGGCATTGGAATGGAGAAAACAAATTATGAAGAGTTCTCACTAGTTACTCTATCTCCAAATATTTGGAGTGATTAAAATTTTTTTTCTCTTCATCTAATCCAGGCTACTTATTTAGGAAATGCAACTAAGTTCTCAGAAAGAGAATGCAGCAAATGAAAACCTGCCGCTTTGTCAAATTTACTACCTAAAAATTTCTGTCACTTTGATTCTCTAAGGAGAAGCCTTTTATTATAAGTAGATGTCTGCTAGTCTCTCTGATTAGAAATACTCTGGAGAGAAGGAAATAAGAGTGTGGGGATCCAGTGGGTCTTTTTCCCATGTGTTAGGAAAAGGTAAATTAAATGCCCACTCACCGAGTTTAACCTAGCACCAGTCCTACACTTACCACGCAATTGTTCTTGCTTTGTATGATTTGTTGTTACTTTATCAAGTACTGACAATTTGTTTGATAGGTTTCTGCCTCCTTTCTTACAGCAAATGTTTCATAAAATAGACAAGTTTCTGGGAAACAAGTAGAACCATTCACCTGAGATTTAGAGTTCTGTGTGGGCATTGGCATAATTGGTCCATATTATTGGGTTTATGGAAGTACAGAAAATAGAATGCTATATAGGTACGGTTTATATATGTCATAGTTTTTCCCAGGGAAAAGGATAACAGTGAAATTGGCTAGGATAGATATATTTTATTCATGCACATATTCAACAAAAACTGAATGAGCATTTGCAAAGGGCAGGTGTTAAACACGAAACAGAGCCCTCCTAGAGATCACAGTCTAGTGTGAGAGGTGACCAAAGATAATATAAGATAAATGACTTATAATATGCATAAGAACAATTAAGGAAAAAATAAAGCATATTATGAGAAGGTATAGCAGGGGAAACTAATTTAGTTTGGTGGAACCATTTGAGGAATTTCTTAGAAGCTGCCATAAGGTGAGACTTTTAAAATGACCAGGAGTTAGCCAGATAAAGAGGTGGAGAGAAGAGGGTCTTAGGCGGGATAACAGTACATGTGAGGTCTCTTGTCATGTCTGATGAACTACAACTTTTCTCACCAAAGAGATGATGCCCCCTTTCCTTTTGGATTCCACCTGTAGACATTTGGTTGCTGTTACCGTAGGGTCCAAACAGGAAACAGATGTTATAGTCAAATTAGAAAAACTCAAAGAGTGTTTAAATATATATAAACATGTGGGCAGGTTGTAGAAACGTAAAGGATTTTGTAGTTAACCTGGGGTTTGCAACCGTGGAGCTATTACTGCCCTCAGACCCAAAGGGACAAGGCAAAAGCATGTAACAGAACCTGGCAGTGGAGTATTATGTAGAAAAGGCCATCTTGAACAGAGCAATGACTATCAGTCTAAAGAGACAGGTAGCCAGATTGGTTCCACAGTGAGGGGGCCTCACCCCCCTGCCTCTCTCTGATCTCCTTCTTGGGCACCCCACTGATCACCCCAACTAGAAGCCACATGGCAGGGGAGTCCATACAGTTTAGACGCTCCAGAGAGAGAACAGGGTAGATGGAAAGGGATGGAGAGTGGATCTGAAAGAGCAAACATAAATGCCTGGCACACTTGGTCATTTCTAGGATGAAGAAAGGATGCCAAGAAGGGAAATGGCTCTTAGACGAATCATATTCTGATAAGCAGAAAAAAACTAGCAGCAATCCGTCCCAGCTTTCATTCTTTTAATGTTTCCTCATTTCTATTATTTCTCTGTCCACTTGGATGAATCTGCTTCTTACTAGCAAGATGGTTTCCCTATTTGCTTTCACTCATACACCCCGGGAATACAGAATCCTGATATTCCTCCACGTCTCTGTAGGAATCTCTACACCCTGCTTGCTGCTCCTCTAAGTCTATTCCTAGTATAACTGTCAATAGAACCACCCATGATGTAGCATGGTTTTTTCACTCTACAAGATACATGAGATTCACCTTGGGAGCTTGGAGAAAGGCAGAATCCTGCCCTCAGAGGTTCTGAATCAGTAGGTCTGGTCTGAGGCCCTAGAATCTGTATTTAAAACAAGCATCCTAGATGATTCAGATGCATGTGATCCAAGGAACACATTTTGAGAGACTCTGGTACAGTTGCTACAGCAAAGATAGCATATTACTGAATTAGTACATTTCTGAAAACATTGATATATATACCAGTATTTTAAAAAGTAGAAATTTTGGAAAAAGAAACAGTGCAAAAATAGAAGCAGAATCATGCACTGATCTACTTAATTTACAAGTAAAGCTAAAAATAAATGGAGTTATTACAATGAATCCTGAGTTGCTAGTGACATCATTTGTAAGGGTTCTTACCTTTTTCTGTAACTAATCTTCTGTGAATAATGGTTCATGGTGCTTTTGCTTTACATTTATATAATCATCAACCCCCGGGGGCACCTAATGATTTTTAAACCAACACCTAAATGCACTAGGGTAGCTTATACCTTCAAAGAACCTTGAAAATTGTTTTGTATTGTTATATATTTGTTAATGTGAACAAGCATTCTCTATACTATGTCAGTTTTGTACATTAAGATTTCTCTATCAGGTTTTACTTTAGAGCAGAAGTCAACAAACTTTATTTTGTAAAGGGCTAAATAGTAAATATTCTAGGCTGTGCTGGCCATATGGTCTCTGCTGCCAGTACTCAACCCTGCTGCTGTGGTGGGAAAGCAGCCCCAGATAAAACATAACAAATAAGTGTAGTGTGTTCCAATAAAACTTTATCTGTGGTCACCAAATTTTGAATCTCGTATCATTTTCATGGGCCATGAAATAGCCTTCCTTAATTTTGTTTCAACCATTTACAAATGTAAAAACCATTCTACCTCATAAGCCACCCAAAAACTGACAGTGGGTTATAATTTGTTGAACCCTGATTTTGAGCAATCTTATAGGTTATGGTGATTAGAACATACAGATTTCATTTCTTATCCCTAGATATAAGGCACAAAAGAATGTAGGTCTTCAAGCAAGCCATGATAAGCTACCCTTTACAACTGTGTCTTAAAGGAAAGGTAAGAAAAAAGATGAATCATATGAGCCTGGGATTGAGTCCCAGTTGCTAGCTTCACCTCCACAAACACTGTCACCTTGAGCAAATTACTTCTCTTCCCTTAGCCTCACTTTCTTCACCTTTTAAATTGGGTTTACTCTTCTCACTTCACAGTATCACTATAAAAATAAAAAAGGTAATAGTACTCAGCGCCATGCCTGGCACCTGAAGATGCTCCTTAAAAACGAACCTGTTTCCCTTGGGTTAAAATAAAGGTGACAGCTGCATGTTCCATTCATGGATTTAATACTGATTTTCAAACTCCTAGCATTAACTTACAACTGCAGTTCTTAACACTGGCTGCATGTTGGAACTCTCTTGGTAAGATTTTTAAACTTTTGATGAGAAAGCCACACCCCAGAACAATTCAATCAGTGTCTCTGGTGGGGGAGTTGGGGGTGTGACCCAAACCTCAGTATTTTAAAAAATAAACTTGCCAATGGGCAGACAAGATGGAAAACCACTACCTTTCACCTTTCTATTTTTAAAAACTGAAACACTGGTACTTTCGTTGTGGTCATGCAAATGTTAGAGACACCGGTCAGTAGCTTAGTTGGCCATTTTTATTTCTAATAGCCTCCTCTTCCACTTCCTGCCCAATCCCCTTTCCTGACATCCTTACTGCAAGCCATTCCTCCTGTTCTTTGTCACTGATCTCCTGCTGCCTCTGATATCCCTCCCCCAACTTTATCGCAGCCCCCCACAAAAAGCCCAGGATTGACCTGGCTGGAGTGCACAGCACAGGCAGATGCCTCAGCTGAGAATGAAGTGACTACGGCACGACCACTTCTTTGGAGATGGCAAGCAAAGAAATCAAACTGCTAAAATAAAACTGCTTTGGCCCAGGCAGAGGAGCTACCCAGAGGCAATATTAGTGACAACTCCACTCGGGAGCTACATGACAGGAAGATACTGAAGGCCAATTGGGCTGACGCCATCGGAGGTTACAGCTCTGAGTGATCTCATTGGTCCCAGGATGGAGACGAATGGAGTCCAAGCAAACGGCAGAGACCAGAGATGTCACTTAGTAGCTAGTAATTTATATTTAATGATATTTTTCTCTAACTTTTATATTTGTTCATAACTTTACATTGGATACATTTTGTTCAAATATATTTGATAACACTGAGTAATTAGATTTGATTATTTTGTTAAATAAATTATGCTTACTTTTCTCATAAAATGCTAATACTCCACTATCACCTACTCTCCCCAAAAAAGCTGTTCTGCCATTTTCCCTAGCACTGTAATCACTACTTCTATCCTCTCCTGATGTGAGTCCTGCTTTGAGGATCTCCTTCTGGCCACATCAACTCTCCCTGTAGGTAAAGTACCATGACCTAGAACTCTCTCAATTAGCACTCATGCTCCACCTAAACTGACCCCAGCTAAACCTTTCCTCTTTCACTTGCTAGGCCTTCACACACATTCACCAGTGTTAACAGTGTCCTGTCTTGCAGGGGCTACAGACAGTTAGGTGAGGCAAGGGACTCAGAAAATAAAGCATACTTGATTGACACCAGATCAATAAATCCTGAATTTAGAGACTCCGAAGGCAAGATGAAGAAATGGACTCTGTTAAATGTAAAATTAGTAGTGGCAGAGCACTGCCATGAAATGAAAGTTAATATTATCTCAGAATCCTGACAGCCATCTGACACGTCATGATTTTTAATATTAGATAAAATCTGGGCACCTTTCATGTGCTTAAGGAAAGACACTTTTTTCCCCTTCAGAATTATTTCTTCTAAGACAAATGCACTGACTACAGAAAGCAACCTCACATTTCTCCCCTTCTACTTCTCCCTATCCTATCTTTCATAGCTCAATACTTTCCCTACTTCCCAAGTTGTTTTCTTTTCACATTTCTAAAAGAATTGGCAAGGCTTTTTTTAAAACAATCCATGGATTTAAAAATTCATAGTTGAGTATGTCTCTAGTAACAGTAAGCCAAGTAACAAATTTAAAATGAATATTCAATTTCCTTTTGCTTACTCAGAAACTGAGAATGTTTGTGCACAGGTAAAAACTGGTTGAGTAGGAATTCTCGGCCTGCTGCCGAGAATGAGGCTTCTATAAACATGTAAACAACTTAACAAATGAAGATACATTTGCTCAGACATGACCTCTACAGGGGTCCCACAATTCTGCTGTTCCTATTAAATTTTCTTGAGGATAAAAAATTACTTTAAAAGCTATAGATAAATCCTCATCTTAGGATTAGGATTTAAATCCTCATGCTTGATTTTTGCTCTCCATATCCCACAGAAATATTACATTCCTAGGATGATTATGAAAACCTTAGTAACCATATTTCCAAATGTATTGCATTATTAAGAAATGTCACTTAGAAAAGAGTTCAAGAATTTTGGGTCTCGCTATTTTTGAGCTGCTATGAAGCCTGATATATACCTTCTTGATACTGAATCTGCCAAGATAAGCAAAACCCTCACAGAACTCTAGAAACAGCTGTTTGAAACAATGACAAAAATATTAAAAACTCACAAATAAAACTTCTGAAACCAAGAAAAGGGCTAAGATTTGCTCCCCTGTCTAGGTCCAGAGTGATGCTACCCATGAAAAGGGAAAGAAAATGCTTTCTTACTTTGCCCTTGTATCCTAAATCAGAGGGCACTGAGAAACAAAATATGTACCCAAATTTTCAGTATGCATACTTCCACCCACCTCAGTTTCTCTGGAAGAGCCTGAGGGAACACCCAGCTGATTACTCACAGCTGTGGGCTCCTTGGCCTTGTACCAACATGGAATGTTCTGTCTCTCAAGAGTGACTTGTGGAGGAGGCCCTGCAAGTGAGCTGGTAGGTCTGCCAGAGCCCCCAGCTCACCCTAGTACAAGTAGCACCTCAGAGACTCAACACTCACAGGCCTGTGCCCCATCAGAGGTTAGGGAGAGCCACATCCTCCAAATAGCGATAGCTGCTGATGGAAACCAAAGCTAATGGACAATAAAAATACTGCCTCAAACACAGGCAAAACATTGTTAATTTCATGGCTATTCAAAGGGAAACTTAAAGGACTGCAAATCCCAGTGTTTTAGATAATCAAGAGTGAAAAAAGAAAATCAACAAACACATTTCCTACCATGTTATTAGAGAAAGAGAGAGAAAAGCGGAAGTCTGCACAGTGCTCATTTGAATATCAAAGTGGAAAGAAAATTGCCTTTTTAAGTCTTCTCCTAGCAAATTTTATCAGGAAATTTGTTCCTGGTCTAGGAAAGTACCCACTTCGAATTCTGATGGCACCATAATTTCACACTAGGAAAGATGGCAAAGCAGTGAACAGGCCTGCCTTCTCACCTAGTAAAATCGTCCTACCACACAGTTGTTCTTTCACAGCATGGACCAATGTACGCATTTCTATAGGAGCAGGAGATGATGTTTAAAAATGTATAAGCTCCATGTGCCTTTTATAAATCCTTTGACTGGGCTATCCTACATGTTAGTTTCCTCTAACTTTGGTTAGCTTCTGTCAGTCTCTCTAAATGTGACCAAACCGTGTGCCGTGGCAAAACTAAATTTCTGGGACGGTAAGGCTAAAAATAAGATTCTCCTCTGTGTTCCAAAACTGTTAGGCTCTGCCAAGAGGCCGCCTTGCCCTGAGCATTAGTCTCTCCCCTTCTGAATACCAATAAAGCCCACCTGAGAGAAGGTTACCACGCTTTGTTTAATGTGATCCTTACCTTGTTGGCACGTGCTTCCACCTGAATACCAATAAAGCCCACCTGAGAGAAGGTTACCACGCTTTGTTTAATGTGATCCTTACCTTGTTGGCACGTGCTTCCACACATCCCTGTATGTTAATCCAGCACTGCCTACACCCTTTTGCCTCCATAATCATGATTTGTTCCTATTCTGAAGAACTTTTCCAGTCCCCATGGTTTTTACTTCTGTTTTATTAACTTTTCTTCTAAAACTTGTTTGTGTTTGGGAAGAAAAAGCATGAAGCTATAGTCCCTAAGGTTATTGATCAATCTAGCAAGTATTAGAGCTCTAGTTTTATACTTTTCTCAATTTTGAGGTCTCATAGCAATTGTTGATAAATGTAAACTACCACCCAGAAATTGTAAGAAATGTCCTGGGAGCGGTTGGATTGTACTAGTGAGAACTCATTTGAAGGACTAGAACTCCCCAGAGAATTGGCAGTCTCCATCCCATGATTCCTCCTTTTGTACTTTTTTGGAGGGTTATGGCTGTAACACTCCAGATGGCTTTCTGAATAAGTACTAATGATAAAGAAGGCTATTACCTTGCTTATTCCCTTGCTTGCAACCATCTCATACTGACTCTCTCCAGAGTAATTTCTTTCTCAGAGAGCAATGAGGTCTGAATGCTCAAATAAGTGAACCAGTCAAGTGGGACTAAGTATTCCCAAAGAGAAATCCTTTCTATGTCTAGGAGAGGGAATGTTCTAAATGCTGTTTAACCATCTTGGAGGTGGCTTAATTCATACAGAGCTCCACCACCTTAAAAGTATGTACGTGATGAATAGCCTAAGTTCAATCATAAAATGGCAAAAATGCCTCAGGAACACAGAATGTGCTTGCAAGTTTTCAATACGGTGATTACTTATTTCTCTGGAAGTGTCTGGAGGACAGGAAGAAGGAAAAGAAAAGATGATCATTTCTGTTACGTCATTCACTTCTGCTGTACCACCAACCAGTTCTCAAGGTATGACAATGTTATGTGTCTCTCTTGAGGAATCAGCATTTATAAACCCCTGCCCCTTTACTCTCCCCACCCACAGAAGTCACTCAACAGAATCTGCTATGTGACTCAAAGACTTTTTTGCCAGGATATTATACATATGGATATTTGTAACATATATATTTGTGGTTTGGTGTCATTCGCCTTTAGCCACACAAGGGTTTAACTTAAATAGGGACTAGAGTGCATTATGCATATACAAAGGTTCAGTGACTAATTCTATTAAAAAATTGTGATGTACTGATGGCGTTAAGAATATAGTATACTGAATTAACTTAGAAGGTAAAATTAAGAGTTAGGTCTTGAACAGGATTTAAATTAAGAAACATCTCACAGAAACACAGATCCACTGTATCTTGGGGGAAATATCTGAAAGAAAAAGGAGCAAACAAACACTAAATGGTAAGAAAACAAAATTACAAGTTTCTGTTACCATTAAATTCCTGTCTGTGAAAGTTGTTGCGAAGTTTCAACCTAGACAAGGTGTGGACCACGGCAGACAAAACGCCATGTTTATAGACTGATATAGATTGGAAAGGCCACTTGTGGAACTGAATAGCAGTTTCTGGGACAAAATTTCCCAGACAGCCCCAGCTAAAAGTACAAAATTTAGAGGGACTCAAATATGCAGCTTCCAAATATGTACTCAAATATGTGCTTAGGTATAAACCAAAAATTATGTCTGCTGTAATCGTACCTAAGCACTTACATTATGCAAATATATTTAAAATCAAGAAAATGCATTAGTTAGAATGTGGTTGGGAGTTACAATTGGCCTAGTTAGTGGGACCCCATGGTATGACAAGGGAATAATACAAGCTGAGACTGAAGAGGGAGGATGGGACTATATTATTTGTAGAAACTGGAAAACTTATTCTTAACTCAGTGGGTAAGGAAGAGTCATTGATGGTACAGAGAGTGCCATATAGTAAAGATACTATAAGGATAGTATCAATAATAATAGGATAATACCAAAGATAGTTTCAATAATAAGGACAGTAGCAATAATAATAGTTTCAGTGATGCCTACTTGTAATAACTATACAGATATAAAACGTATTGTTGGAGAATAAATCCCATAATAAAACATTAAATCTTTAGTAAGTTTATAACCTCCCCCGAGACCTATGAAAACTTCTATTCTTACATGACCACAGCTCATTTGCAGTTCCTTTTCCTCCTGACACTGGTTGGAAAGTAGCATGTGTTAGAGCTGAGCGGAAAAAAATTCTCCAGTCCTCAAGCAAGCATTGAACTTGAACAGTACATATTGGTAAGGCCAGAAAAACTCAAAGAATAAGAGCAAGATGAGTTAATTAGTATTAATTAGTGTCAATTGCTGTTTTTCCTGAAAACAGCTCATGCTGAGGAAGCAATGGCATGGTGTAGCCTGAATGTATGCCAACAGCCTTCTTGAATTTAACCAGTCTTATATATATATTTTTTAAATTGAACATTTTATTTTATTCAACAAGATTGATCAGGGGAAACAGCTTTGCTTTATGAGATAATGTTGCATTGGATTGCTGGCTTCTGTGTGGCTGTCTGGATTTGGAAGGGGCTGTTCTCACTTGGCTCTGTTTTCTGACATGAAATGAGCCTTGAAGATTAACCAGCCATGTGGTGTGTGTACCCCCAATATCATATGTTGTCTTGTACTTACTGTCAACAGGATCTCTTATTTTTTTATCTACTCATATCATTTGCCTCACATTCATACTGGAATTTCATATCATCACAGAACCAGAAAATTGCAGCAACTGACTATGAAACAATGTGTACTACGTCTGAAAAATTCCTGTTGGCCAGTTTAATATCTGTCTGTGCAATCCTGTCACAGCTAATGCACTGGACGGCCTTTCACATCCAAAATAATATATCTCCCTCCCTGAGGCAAAGTCCAAAAATAGTATGAAATTCAGGAATTTGCCACAGGCCATAGCTAATTTTCAGGTTTTTTTTTTTTTTTTTCGCATTTAACATGATAAAATTACATGCACATCATTAGCTCTTCTTCTTGGAGTTAAAGAAAAAATGTACATGCTATTAAAACACTGTCAAGATGTTTTTATTTTTATTGATATTATTAAAGAGTCTTTGACTTTCACAAAAATCAAATAATCCCACCAAAATCAGTCTGTTTTGTAAAATATTCAATAAATATTTATTCTTAGAGCTGCTGCATAGAGCCATCCTCCCTGCATCCCTCCTTTAATGCACTTACAAGGAGTTTCACCTTAAGTGGGCTGTGACTTCATTCTTAATCTCATAGTCTCTGACAATTTTCACTCTCAAAAAGACCACTGAGACATGTGAATTGAGGAATATATCAGCTCAGAGAGCTGAGCATTACTTCTGTAGTTTCCTGATTGCTGTTTGTGATTGTATTAGTTTAATTTCAATCCCTAATTCCATGTCTCTTCTTCTTGTTTTGTCAAACAGAATTTTAGCTACATCATCCATTTAAATATTTTTCCATTCTTCCATGGACAGTGCACAAAGTTTGCAAAAATGCATCTGAAGAAGATAGTGTGCTCTTCTGTTTTTTATGAGTTTACGTAAAAAGGTATAGTCTGAAGAAATGTACAGTCTATTCTCAGTTACCAGCTTACATGGATTTAGTAAGCTAGACTGTGTTCAACTTGCAAATTATTTTTAAAAGATCTTTTTCACTCAGTTTATTGGAATTCTAGATGTGGTCCTGTCACCAAACAATCCCACTTCAAGTACAGCATTTATGGTTGGAGAGAAGGGCTCTGAAAAATTGGGGCCTGAGGCCATTACCAGGGCCGTAGAAGCTTCTGGGAGGTATGGACATTCTGCTAGGAGGATGGAAACTTAGAAGGGTGGGTGGGTCTTGGAGGAATGGCACCATGGGTTCTTATATGCAGACCTATGGGGCAATGGGCCAATGACAGCAGGGGTGTAGCCCTAGCAGAAGGGATGCAGGGGGGCAGGCATTTAGGCGTACAGCAGGGGATCCATACTTAACAGTTGGAGTTTCTTGTGAGAGTTGATGGGCTCTGTGTGTTAGCGAACAGAAAATGTAAATTATGGATTTTTTTTTTTTTTAACTAAGCTACCCAACAGAACACTCTTTGTGTTTTTTCACCACTATAGGCACTTAACTTGAAAATTTAATCATACTTTGATGTTTGCCTAAACATGGTACATGTTAAAATCTAAACCATATCGAGTCTAACTCTTCTTAAGTCACCTCTAATGAATTTTTCTTGTGCTTTCTTTCCCATGATAGGATGATATTGCCACATATATACACAGAATTTTGTTCTTTTTGACATACTTCATACTCACTGTCTACTATGTTCCTGGCTTTACAGAAACTTTTGAAGATATAAAAATGAATAAAATGCTGTGTTTGCTTTCTAAGTCCTCATTAAAGGTAAGTGTGTGAGATATTGAAGTATCATGAAATAATTATAATGCAGTGTGAAAATAATTGAATATACAAGTAATAATAATAATAGTTATATTAGCCTTTACTGTATAACAAGCACTCTTATATTTTATTTTTTAATTGAATCCTGATAACTACCCAATGATGGAGGCATTATTATTTCAAATATGAGGGCTTGGCTGTGGCACAGGGAAAGAAAATGACTTATCCAAGGTAACGCAGCTAATAAAAGACGGTATTAAGCAGTCTGGTTCCAGAGCGCCGAGTTAGAGGGCCTCAGTTCAGAAAAGGGAGTGATTCAGCTCTTCCCTGGGGATAGTTTTGAAAGATGAATAGAAGTTAGCATGGTCAATGGGGGCATGAAACCAAGGGGCTGGAGAAGAGTGTTTCAGGAAGAGGGAACGGACTGAGAAAAGGCACAGAAACTGGATAGAATCTTGCAACTATAAGTAGTTCAAAAACTCTAAATCTAAAAGTAGGAAGGAATAAATAGTGAAAGATGCAAGTAGAGAGTTGAGTTACTGACTGAAGATTGAATGGCATTCCGAAGCTTAGGCTTCAGATTGAGGGCTACAGGGAGAAGGGGAGGTTTGTATGGGGAGGAGTGAAGGGCTCTTACAGGAAACAAATGGGAGTGTGGGCAGATTCAAGACAAGGAGATAGTGATGGGCTGCTGCATCGTCCAGCCGAGAGACGATGAGGGACTGGAGAACACGGGTGCAGTGATGATAGAGGGAAGGGGACAGATACAAAACAAATCTCAGAGGAGGTAACAGATATGGACAGTAATTTGAGTGTGAGAGAGCTGAAGCAGACCAGACTGGCTCTAGGAGTTCGCTCGGGTGGCTGTGAGGATGGTGGTACAACTGTAAATAATTAACTACTGGTGAAATCATTTCCATTGGAGACAGAAATTGGAGGTTTCTTTTGAAAATGGAATAAAAATAATGAAGTACTTTAAGTTTTTTGAGAAGTCAAATTCAATACAACTTTGCTGACATAGTAAGCTAATAGCTTGGAAACTGTTACAAAACTGCAAGGGGAAAACACATCACCATTGCGCCAAAATAACTCTTTTTAGATTGCATTAGTTATCATTATATAAGATCTTTCCCCCCTCCTCCTTTCAAAGGCTTACATTAAATAACACTAATTCTTAGTTTCTTTATCCACAAAATAAAGACAGAGTGTCTATAACAGCACAATCATGTACTGCACAGTTTTGCAACCTTGGCTCTAGAAGAGATACCTTTTTCTGTCTGTGGATCCCCAGTCTTTCCTGAGGACAGGCTCAGCTTCAAATAAAACACCCAACATGTTCATATCAGCTTTCAAGGGGCTCTTCTATGGAGGTTTGTGGAACGAAATTTAGAAATCAGTACTTCAAAATGCAAATCAAAACTACAATGAAGTATCACCTCACACTGGTCAGAATGGCCATCATAAACAAGTCTACAAATACAAAATGCTGGAGAGGATGTGGAGAAAAGGGAACCCTCTTACACTGTTGGAGGGAATGTAAGTTGGTACAGCCACTATGGAGAAGAGTATGGAGGTTCCTTAAAAAACTAAAAATAGAGCTGCCATATGATCCAACGATCCTACTCCTGGGCATTTATCCGGAGAAAACTCTAATTTGAAAAAATACATGCAACCCAATGTTCACTGCAGCACTATTTACAATAGCCAAGACATGGAAGCAACCTAAATGTTGCAGAGGAATGGTTGAGGAAGATGTGGTACAGAGGGCTTCCCTGGTGGCGCAGTGGTTGAGAGTCTGCCTGCCGATGCAGGGCACACGGGTTCTTGCCCCAGTCCGGGAGGATCCCACATTTCACGGAGCGGCTGGGCCTGTGAGCCATGGCCACTGAGCCTGCGCGTCCGGAGCCTGCGCTCCGCCACGGGAGAGGCCACAACAGTGAGAGGTCCGCGTACCACAAAAAAAAAAAAAAAAAAGTGGTACATATATACAATGGAATATTACTCAGCCATAAAAAGAACTAATGCCATTTGCAGCAACATGGATGGACCCAGAGATTATCATACTAAGTGAAGTAAGTTGGACAGAGGAAGACAAATATATGATATCACTTATGTGTGGAATCTAAAATATGACACAAATGAACTTCTTTACAAAACAGAAACAGACTCAGACATAGAAAACAAACTTATGGCTATCAAAGGGGAAAGGGGATAGGGGAGAGATAAATTAGATTTAGGATTAACAGATACAAACTACTATATATAAAATAGATAAACAACAAGGTCCTACTGTATAGCATAGGGAACTATATTCAAATCCTGTAATAAACCATAATGGAAAAAAAAAGTATATATATATATAAATATTATATATATCTGAATCACTTTGATGTATACCAGAAACTAACACAATATTATAATTCAACTATACTTCAATAAAAATTCTTTTTAAAAAATCAGTACCCCATGGAACTCAGAAATTCTCCATGGGACTCTGTTAAATGCTTGTTGATCATAAGCTAATTTTAGTTCATTTTCTTCTGAAAAAAATCTGGGATAAATGCTTATAAGTCCTGAGCATAATCAATCATGAGAAAACTTACCTCTTACCTTATTCAGAGACATGATAAGGAATGGATTTTTTTTTAATTTGCTTAATTGATTTTAGGGACCTGAATGGAGAAGGAAGTTTAATCAGAACCATCTTGTAATGATCCAGGTAGAAGAGGGGTCAAAATGTATAAAAAAAAACAAAAAAAAAACCCAAAACAGAAGTCCCATTCACACTATTTTAAAAAGATGAATGAATATCTTACCCCTTCTCAATAAATTTTTAATCTGCATACTTTCACAAGTTCCCAAAGCACTAATTCTAGCCCACAAACTCAAGAGTTTATAGAGCCTCCAAGGTATCAGACTGAAATAAAAGGCTTGTGTAATCAATCAATCAAGCAAGCGGTTCATCAGTTCAAATGATGTTACTCAGTACAGTGATTAGCACACAATAGGTATTCACAGCCATAAAACCAAAGTGACATAGCCCCAAACTGTTTCTGTACCAGACTGAAGCCTAGAGATTTGTCCGTGTATATATACATGGGTGTTCTTTATTCAAGTGTTTTTAAAAACAGATTTTTCCTCTAAAGGGCAAAACACACTCTACAGGGAAACTTACTATAATATATTAATCAAAGATGCTAAACTGGACAGTTCTGCTTAAAGCCTTTGTCCCTGCCACGAGTATGAGGCAAGGAGTATACTATCTCAAACCTCATCAGTACAGCTCAGAAATCTAGGAGCATCTTCCTAACAAGATACTTGGGTTCAGAAAAGTAAACCCTTAACAGTCACTGTCAACTGGGTTTGGTTAAGAAAAAAAGAAAAGAATAGAATAGAATAGAAAAGAAAAAAGAAGAGAAGAGGAGAGAAAAGAAAAAAGAAAAGACATGATAGCATTTAATTTGTAAATTAAAAGCTCTTCTGCTGTTATAAGGTAAAGAAAAGCAATAATCAATATTCTTGATAATTCTAAAGACCTAGATACCACTTAAAGGCAACGCAGATGAAAACTACATTCTAGACTTCTGTGGAAGAACAAAATATTTTGTTATGTGCAAGGGAATACAAGGTAATTGAGTTTTTAAAAAATCTGTAAGAAATGAAGAATTTTTGGACAGTGTTAAGTCTCCGTGAGAATATTCATGGTATTTATGGAAGACATATAATTTTGGGCCAAACAATAAGCACACAGGAGGGAAGATCTTTTTATTCCCAAAATAATTTGTTGGATTAAAAGCTTTACATGTCTTAAAATATTTCCTTTCTAATTTCCTTGACCAAAATTTCATTTACATATATAAAACATTTAGCAATATAAAAATAAACCCAACTCCCACTGAATCATTTATGAAGAGGAAATCTTAAACACATTCAAAAGACAATGAACCAGTTGTACTACCAGTAGTTATATATCTCAGTATAAGATTAAAACTCTTATTCCCAAACTCTTAATTGAGCCGAAATAAGACAATTACAGGAGAGAGAGGGTACAGTCCTTGGTAATGACACGAAGAAGCAGCAACCAAAGAGGCTCAGATCTCTCCCCGCTATGGAGGTGCCTCTAAAGAGTTCTTAGACTTTGGATCTTAAACGTTACCTTTGGGTATCTATTTCCATGCTCAAATCAGCTCCTCTTTTATCTAAATGTTTCTTTAGCATTAACTGCCTGGACAGGAATATTATTTCACCTCATTTCCACACTCCCACCACAACTGTTTATTAACACTGGGGGAAAAATCCAGGCATCTGGGAGGTATCAGACTGTCACTGCCACAGTGACAGAGCAGCTATAAATGTGGTCAGGGATGTGACTTGCCTTGCAATAAGAATCCATCTCCCACGAGGCAGACAGCAGCATACAAGTTATGCATCTAGCCTGACTTGTCAACAATGAAATGCAAAAGGCTGGTTGGTGTGCATCTAAGGATGTTTACCTTTATCAAACAGCTTTGGTTGGTTTCCCATGGGGCCAGATTTTAAAAGACCTAGAATTGTAACTTGTTTTGATAACTTTGTTTTTAATTTATCAGTTGTGCTTTCTAGAGACAACCCCCCAAAATTAAGACTTTGGACTTCTGGAGTGCTGATACCCAAACATTTTTCCAGACAGAGAATTGTGAAGCAGCATAATTAGGGAGGTGACTTCCATGCTCTGATATCAGCCTAGAAACAGTTCTCCTATACATTTATATTTTACATATTAAAATTTGCAAATCACTTTAATGTGCATTATTTCCTAAGGTCTTTGAAGACAGAAGATGACAGAGCAGTAGAGAGAGAAAAAGTATTGAACTGAGTAGCAAGATATCCAGATTCCAGGAATGGTCATATTATCACAGGTAGAAATGTGGGTTCTTTTAAAAGTCGCCTTATTTTTTTTAGGCCTCCTTCTTCTTCTGTAAAAATAACAGCCTTAGATAGAAGATAACTATGGTCCCATGTAGTTCTAACATTTTGCCATTCAAGGTAGGACAGACATAGCTCTCATTGAGTGAATTTCCTTGCTCCACACTAATGAGAACAGAAAGCAAAGAGAGTTTTAGTGATGTGGCCAAAAGCATATGTCTAGTAAGTGTCAACCTAGCCTGATTCCAGACATTTGGATGAAGCCTCCATTAAGCTACCCCACCCTTTCATGGAAGGTCAGCAGGCTGTGTCAATGGCCCTTCCTAGGGTTACCAGATTGAGCAAATAAAAATATAGGATGCCTAGTTAAATTTGAATTTTGGATAAATAATAAATATATTTTTAGTATAAGTATGTCCCATATAATATTTTAGATATACTTTTTTTAAAGTATTTGTTATTTATCTGAAATTCAAATTTAACCGGGTATACTGTATTTCATCTGGCAATCCTATCCTAGCTCCAGGAATGAATGGGACAGAGGTTTCAAGGTACCTGCTGCTCCCACCCACCTCTAAATCCATGTGCGTATCCTATGCCTATCCCTTAGGCACTAAAAGCTGTCCAATCCATAGCACCTCCTCCCACCAGAATACTGGTGCTCTGGAAAGATGGGACACTTCCCTATACGTTAGCTGCCTTGACAGCCCTATTTGCCCATCATTTTTCTGCCAGCGCTATTTCTGAAGATACATATCATATTTCTGGCCTTTTTCTACCACAGACGGATTCCTCCACTTGATTCATCCTTTGTCTGACACTAGAATTGTCTCTGCGCTGCAGTCTAAACATTGACTTCCTCCAGATCGGATCTCTAATTCTGGATTCTTAGCATATGTTTTGGAAATAGATGGATTCCGGCCACCTCAGTTAGAACTTAGACTGTATCCCTAGCATGGGAACTCTCCATAGGGTTGTCCTGCAATCTCCCCCTGCCAAGGCTTTTCAGCCTTCCCAATATTACTCCTCACTCTCAGTTTGGTGCCCTGTCACTCCCAGCTTGCTTCAGAGCTAACACCATACAGAGCGGTCAACCTGAGGTATGGAATAGGAATTAGTCTAGAACTTTTGCTTTTATATAAAATGGTCCATACATTCACAACTGGCTAGAATTGTGCTGTCCAATAGCGTAGCCACCAGCCACCTGTGGCCATTTAACTTTAAAGTAATTAAAATTAAGTAAATTAAAACCCCAGTTTCTCAGTCACACTGGGCACATTTCAAGTGCTAAGTTGTCACAAGTGGCTCCTGACCACTGCGTTGATCAGAACAGAGATGGGACATTTCCGTTGTCACAGAAAGTTTGAAGAGGGTTACTATAGACAAAGGGTCAACAAACTTGTTCAGTAAAGGGCCAGATAATACATATTTTAGGCTCTGGGCCATAGGGTCTCTATATCTCATATAGAGACCTCTTTGTATTTTTACCTCTTTGTATTTTTACAATGCTTTAAAAAGTAAAAACTAACCTTACCCAGTGGTCGTATAAAAATTGTCCATTTGTCAGATTTAGCCCACAGGTCACAATCCGCCAATCTCTCCTCTAGACCATTCCCCTCACTGGAAAAGCCAATGTGTCCACCTTCCTATTTTTCTTTTTATCAGCAAGTTTATCTCCTCAGTGACCCCTCAGTTTGCTCCCCTGGCTGTAATCACTCCACCTCAAGTCCTCAACTTGCCTCAACTTTAAATCTGTTCTTTTAGAATCACACAGAATAATCTTTCATATAGTTTTCCCCTGTGAAAGGACTGAAGGGTTTACCATTATTTTTAACTTGGGAAGTTTTATCTTTCAAAAACCAGATAACAAGTTACATGAAAGCCCTCCCTGTGACTTCTCTTCTACTTGTCTCCCCTCTGAATTACCGAACATGGCCCTGAGACCATGTGACAAAGTATTTGGTAAGTGACTGAGCACTTATCTTACATTTCATAATATTATGGAATATGAGAAAACAAACAAAGAAAACCTCATAAAGCTTTTTAGTTTAGCCTAGTTGAATGAGCATATGAATTAAATACATGATGTTTTTCATATATCCTATAATCTGTAAACTATATAATACATAATCATGTGACTTATTGCTACACTAAAATAGAGGACAGGGGTGGGAATTATTCTGTTCTTTCACACTGCTTAAGGTTTTTCTTACTTTCTGTTTTCTCTACATAGTAAAGCAGATTGGAGAAAGAGAGGAGAAATAGGCGATCTGAAGTTAAAACCTACTTTTTAGGATGCAATATGTGGGTTTAATAGAAGAATACAGCATTCAGTATTGTTACAACGGTATACGAACCCTGTCAATCCAGTTATAGCTAGAGCCAGCTAATTAAAGTGTAAAAATTGCTTTTGAGACATTACTTACTCCAATCCCATTTTTCTCTCCTGGTTGGAAGAAATGAATGAGGAATTGGGTTTTATTCGACTCTAGACTCTTTTAAAGCAAAAACAACCGGCTGACAGTCAGACAAAAACTATCATATTCTCAAAATCTGTATCTTTGTCCTCCATGTTTAAACTCATATTAAATATAGTTCACTTTTTAAGGCTCTTTGAGAAGGATAGGATTGTTGCATCATAATACAACTCTTCCGTAGACAATGCAGTTTATGTCCCCAAGATCTGATTATGTATGCAACTCTCTTACGATTTCTTCCTTCATGTGGAAAGATACACCCACCTTCATTCAGGGATTTAATTTACTTTGAAAACCAATTTCATTTAACATGCAGCATGATCTCAATACTTAACAGCTGTATTAACAGGAATTGACTTAACTTACGGAACAATTCTGTTAAAAGCTAGAAATCGGATATCTCTACCAAAAGTGAGAGGGTATGAAAATATACTGAGGTGTAAAGTGTAATGGAGCTGAAAAGTAAAAACTTAAAGATCAATTAGCTGGCATCTAATGTTTAAAAGAATGACTGCCTGGAATATATTTTAAATTTCTTTTAAAAGAATCTTACCTCTGTCATTTGATACAATCTCTAAGTAGAAATGTAGAGAGATGTGGGATAATAATTCGCTACAACGGGGTACCCCATTTTTCACGGTACAAGGAAACCATAATGTACCAATAGCTGGATTGTTTTCATTAATTGGTTTTTGTTGCGTGAATTATGATGGTAGAATTTGTACTAGTTACTGACAGATTAAAATACTCAGGACTTGGCAATCTCATTTTCTAAAAGTCAATCATGACAGGGAAGGCACTGGGTAGATCATAAATTCTGCAAGAGTGAGCAAAGTGGCCCAATTCAGCTGCCTCTCCTCAGGCAGGGGCCCAGCCCTCTGCAACTGCAGGACACAGGACACCATGTTGACAGCCCGGGCTATGCCGCCAAGAGGGAGAGACAACAAGTCGCTATTAGATTTCCACAGGAGTAAGGCCACTCTCCAATTCTTTTGCAAAAAGCTGACAGATCTGATTATAGCAACAAGCTGCCCATCCGCAAGGAGAAACTGATGTGCACGAGGAAATTGCTATCGTTTCTGGAGACCTGCTGGGAACAGGGAATGCTGATTTCTGCCACACAGGGCAGGACAGCCAAAGGTTATCAGGGCAGGTGAGACTGATCTTTATGTAGAGAATTCAGTAACTTCCTCTCTCTGAAGACTGTTTTAAAAAAGAAAACCACCAAAATCCATTTCATACAATCCCTGGGTAGAATGTAAGGTAGAACTTCAAAAGTAAGAGCTGGGTGACACTTTACGTTATAGATGAACAATGTGGTCAGGTGCCAAAAGGTTTCACACCTCCCTACAAGGTGTTATAAACTTACAAACCTAAGTACTGGTTTACAGAATGCATCTGAGATCTAAGTTAGCAGAAACTCACCACCTCGGTAAGAATTAACTGTCGTTATTTCACATTGTGATTTAGAGAGAACTGGCTGATTAGATTAAGGTAACTCCTTGAGTGTGCATGAAGCAGTTAAATCAAGAAGAAAAGCAATGAGGAATGATTTGTCAACTTGAAAATTTCATGGTTATAAAAAATGTTGGAATGGAAAAGAATGATATAATGTCAAATGTGCACAGAAGGCTGGTAGTCTGCATGGAATCTAAAATAAGAAAGAGGAATGGGAGAAAAGGGATTTATAAATATGGTTCTGCAATATCCAGGAGGAATGGTGCTCTGACTCTATCAGCTGGTACTGATTCAGTGTGCAGAAAAAGCTTCCAAGGAGGAAAAGAGCAATTCAATATGTTTCCCAGTGTTCCCCAAACTGTGTTCCCTGGAGCACAAGTTATTTGATTAAAACCAACCAAACAAACAAAGGTTCATCATCTTGTAACTTTAGAAAACACTGTACACTACATACTCCACTTATGGACTGATATTGGACATTACCATATTATGACCTCTAGGAGAGTTTCTGACTAAGAAAACTTGTTAACTTTGTTTAACCAAGAATTTTTCAAATTTATTTAACCATGTGGGTGGCCGGACTCCTCAACACCAAACAGCTTTAGCATTCCATGAAACTATGATCTGTGACATATGTTACATATGAAAAGATTCTTTATATAAACCAATTACTTTTCCCTAACTGTATTCTTAACATGGACTCCTATGATCATAATGTGGGGTTTGGTATGAATCTACCTACCTGCAAAGCAAAGCCCACGCAGAAGGCCTGTTACAGATTTCAGGCCAGGTATATGTCTGACTCTTTCGCCAGGGCCTTCCTACTGCCAGATTAATTGATAACATGAATCCTGAAAACAACAACTGAGATCTTAAAGCACAGTTCTTGATTTATTTTCAGATTTCCTCTATCTGCACAATCCTTTCCTATTTCCTTAGGAAAAACTGGATACATTTAGAAAGGGGTAAAGAGAGAAGGAGAAATTTTATCAATTCATTCTAATAGTTAAAAAACAAATACAGCCTATTAAGACCTTATTTATGAGGGAGGAAGAAATGGGCAGGAGAAGCAATAAAAGCTACAAATTGCCTGTTTATGCTGTCTGGACTCCATGGTATAAACTAGTGCAGCATTTCTCACTACACATCTCAACCTGCTAACAGTGAGCTATGCCCAACTAACTGTAACTCAAAATAAAATACTGGAGTGTGTGAATTAGAGCCTAATGGTTAGACTTGCTGGAGTTGGCACACATTTTTTTAAAGGGCCAGAGACTAAATGATTCAGGCTTTGTGGGGTGAAGAAACAAAATTGAAGATACTACATAGGCACTTATATAACCAGTTAAAATGTAATCAATTAAAAAGTGTAAAATTTAGGGACTTCCCTGGTGGCGCAGTGGTTAAGAATCCGCCTGCCAATGCAGGTGACATGGGTTCCAGCCCTGGTCCGGGAAGATCCCACATGCCGCGGAGCAACTAAGCCCGCGAGCCACAACTACTGAGCCTGTGTGCCACTGCTAAGGCCCGCATGCTCTAGTGCCCAAGCACAGCAACTACTGAGCCCGCGTGCTGCAACTACTGAAGCCCATGCGCCTAGAGCCTGTGCTCTGCAACAAGAGAAGCCACCACAATGGGAGACCCGCGCACCACAACGAAGTATAGACCCTGCTCACCGCAACTAGAGAAAGCCCGCACACGCAGCAATGAAGACCCAACACAGCCAAAAAAAAAAGTAAAATCTATTCTTAGTTCATGGGCAGTTAAAAAAAAAAAAAAAAGGCAGCTGATCAAATTTAGCCCACAGGCTTTAGTTTGCTAGTCTCTGGTTTAGAGCATGGGCTCTGGAGCCAGATGGTCAGGATCCCGGCAACACCTGTAATCAGCTGTGAGACTTAATCTCTTCGTTTTTTCATCTATGAAATAAAGACGATGATAATAACATCCCCAATTGCTAGAGGTGAGGATGACTTAGTTAATATATGTGAAGCACTATAACTCTGCCTGAGTGAGTGCTCAATAAATGTTTACTATTATTTTTAAATAGAGTAATCCATATTAGTCCAAGTAGCAACAGACCTTGAGATGCACCCAGCTCTTTAAATGACACAATTAGAGTGGAGTTTGGGTTTAGTGCACCAGAAACCTGAGGAATGTGGTGAATATGTGAGCTTTCTCTGTCACCTATGTTGCTCTGCAAAAGCAGTAGGAGCCGCTGGCCTAATAGACTAGGATATTTGGGTTCTAACTGTAGTCCTGTCCAGGTTCTTATACATGCAAGATGACTAGTCACTTTGTATCTCATTTTCCCAAGCCAAAAAATAGACTTAGCAATACTTTACAGTTCAGGAAGTATATGGGTGAAATAAGATAGTAAGGATAACTGCATTATGGGAAAGCACTGCTAGGTTCCAAGCTGTAAGAAAGTATTTAATGTAACTTGGATATTTCTCTGTTCACTCTAGGTGAGCTACCAAGTTTTGTAGTAGATCTGAGAAGGGAGCTTCTAGGAGAGAGACTGTCCTTGATTGTGTTGGGGGCAAACCCTCAACTGTGGCTGAAAAACCTCATTGAGCATTCAGCCTGTTGTCTTGGAATTTCTATGGTCTGAATACTGAACTGAGCCCAAATGTCTATATCCCCTCTCCAACTTAAAATCTCTTTAAAATAAATACATATGTTCCTGTAACATCACAGGGAAAGGAGAAAAATGTCATTCACATTTTTGAAATTTTAGAAATTCCTTTAAGGATAGAAAGCAAATGAAACAAGATTGATAGGGAAAAGCAGAGGAAACAAAATAGACCTAAAACATCAGAGGCCCAGTGAAGTATTAGAAATTCCAAGCCTGACAGGCATCATGGTAACAAGGTGAAGAAGAACTACATTGAGCACAGGGCTGGCTTTTCAATCTGTAGAGCAGATGAGAGCAGTGTCTCCTGCCCCGAGACCGATGCCCTGGAAACTGCTGCTTGAACGCCTGTGGACCATCTATCCAGGAAGTGCTCACAGTATACATGGCACTGAGACGAGAATAGTCTCTAAAAAGACAAAATCAAAAGGATGGCTGCCTGCTAACTAAGGCTGTTCTGTGAAGTATCAATTCAGCCCAGGCACCAAAGAAGCAACACTGTGACCCCCAGGCAGTTTACAGTTTCTGGAGGGACAGAGAGCTCTCACACTAGGAAGACAAATTAATCCCCTGCATTATGTCCCTCCCCACGACAAGCAGAGGCAGGCACTGTAAGAGGATACATATGAGAGAAAAGCTGAGACACTGAAATGTTAGATACAGAAGTTTCAAGGCCCACCAATTATGTGTTTCAGAATGAAAAGTTCAGGGGAAATGGACAGGAAGGAATAATAATGAATAAAGTCAAATAAAAACCCAAGTCTGATGACTGAATATAGTGTTAGGACAAAGGAAACCTGCACTGACACATGTTGTGGTAAACTTTCCAAAAGTTAAATAGAAGAGAAGAATTCAACAGCTTCCCTGGAGAAAAATAAAAACGTATTTACTGGCATGTGAACATCAAACTGCCATCAGAATTTCTGTCAGTAACAGCCTCCAGAAAACTATGGAGTCATGTCTTCAATCAGTAACAGCCTCCAGAAAACTATGGAATCATGTCTTCAATCTTCCAAGAAAAATAACTTAAAGCTAGCATTCAAGTATGAGAACAGAATGAAAATATGCATAAGGATGTATAGGACTAAGAATATTTAGACTTTTTGTAAAAAAAAATTACTAAAGGGCACTTCTGTAAAACAAAAAAAAATACAACAGAAATTCAAGAGAGGAAGGCATGGGAATGAAACAATTTTTAAATTAAAAAAGACTGGTCTTTAGACAAGAAAAGGGGGGGAAGGTGAGGCCTCTAGCTAGGCATAAAATTGGTTTGCACAATATATGAGGAAAAATCAAAATATGGAATAAAATCACAAATGATGTTAATATGAGAGCTGATGGAAGGAGTGGGACTAGTCAAAATCGATTGGCTTTTGATTTTCCACCTCAGTTGAAACAAATCATCATTCAAATTTCTATGATTCAGTGAGTATAAAACTCTCCATCCTGACCCATTTTTCATCTGCTTTCTGAAAATATCTAAATGTCAGTGAGATGGTAACTTCAGAGACCACATCATCATTTAAAGCATATAAGATGATACACACCCTCTTAAAACCCTGACTGGAGTCACAAGGGAGACAAACTCAACACCCAACACTCACTGAGCTGAGCTGGATCAAATGGAAAGGAGAAGACTTTTTTTTTTAGCTTACAGGTGAGCAGTAACTAAGACGAGAGAGAAGGATCTCCTTGTATATTGTCTCAGAGATTGCCTTTATTTTTATATGTTTTAAAACCATAATGGAATATGGATAAAAAGGAGAGACAGAGCACCTCCATTAATTACTATCACACCAGTCACCTTTATCATTAGAGATTTAACAGTGTACAAGACCATTGTGTATAGGACTATCGACTGCTAAAAAAATCATTAGATCTACTCGTCGTTGATAGCCTTTGCATTAACAAGAAGACATTTTGATTTTTAAAATCAATCCAGCTGCAGCAATAAAGTCAATAAGAATCATAACTTTCTGGAAATAAGGAGTCCAGCAATGAGTTCTTAATAATACCAAATGCTTCTCACAGAGAAGATCTTTGAGAAATACATGCATACCCTGCCTACCAAGAGAAGACAAAATAATTCTTTAAAGAATTAGAAATGACTAGACAAGAAATTTCAGGTCTCCCTAAGGAGTTAAGGCTAAAGGAGTCTAGGATCAGTGCCAAGGGTAGTAGATATCACCCCCTCTCATCTCCATTTTCATGAAGTAATGCTTCTACCATGGGTCAGATCTCCATTTCACCCAATTGCAAAACAGCGACACACCCACTCACCCACAGTGAGATCATCTACTTCACCCTTGTGTTCTTCCCATTTTCATCATTAGGGCAGAATAGAGCTCTCTTCCCTTTATCCCCCTCATCCTTCTCCATCCTCAACCTCATTCTGAAGAGGCTTTCTGACATGGTGAGCACAAGTTATACGATGAGATTTATCTCTTCAGTAAGAGGGACATCTCCTCTTTTTATGGCTTCATTAGGCCTTTAGTATATGCTGAAGAATTTGAACAATCAGGGAGTTTGACTTGGTGATACAGATTCAAAAGACAAAGCATGAAACTTAATTTTTCAGATTGAGCACAAGTGTAGGATAAAGTATGACTCATGGGAGAGAAACAGGAAAAGGAAAGTCCACAGGAGAGAATCTATCATGGCCCACAGCACCAACCTCTGGATGCCAGGAAGATTCCTGACTCTCTGCTGGAAAGATTTGGTTCTTGTTGGTGATGGACTATGCCCTATTCTTTTCCAGATTTTAATCAGAACGCTAGATTGCATGAGTATGACTCATATTGATCACTAAAGTTCCTACATCTTTCCAGGTATTTTAGGGGTTAAAATGATACAATAGCATTTGCCTTGTAAACATTTTATACTCTGCTTCATTTCTGTTTCTTCAAGACTCAGAATAAATGGTTTTATGTATTGTAAAGGATCCATGGTTCCATGAAACCACATGAAGAAACCTGAGTAATTTAAGCAGATTTCCTCTTATTTTCAGCAAATGGCAATGATGGGGTGGAGGGGGCAGTTATTGTTATCTGATTTTGGAAATTTCTTTTTTGTAATAATGATGTTTTAAATTCTGACTACAAAAATAGACATGACCATTATAGAAATTTGAAAACTACAGAAAAAACTAAAGAAGAAAATTAAAATCACTCATACTATTACTCAAATCTTTTTATGCTTTCATAATACACATAACATACATTTATAAAATTAGGGCTGGTGTGCCTATGTAATTTTAACTCCATCGTTTTTCACTAAATATTATATTCTAATTACTATTTCCTTTTTCTTAAATTTTATTTAAATTTATTTTATGATTCACAGTGTTTCATTTGTATGCACTGTTTATTGAACTAGGCATTTAGTATACAAAATTTTTATTTTCATTGTAAGTAACACGGCAGAAGGCACCCTTCATTTTCTTCACCTTAAACAAACACCATTTCCACTTCTCAAACTGCTCTTACCAAGCTACTAAAGAGCTAGAGCGCTGCCATTGCCACCTCCTGGCAACAACATACCAGGTGAACAATTGTACAGGAGGAATATCAAATGGTTCCTTCCAGAACCGGAGATGTTATTATGCAGTTGGGGAAGAGGGACAAATATATCGGCTCTGTTGTGCAAAGTGATAGTTAATAATCAGATTTGGGGAAAGTGCCCAGCCACTGTGGTGGACGGTTGAATAGCAGCACAGGCAAGTCTGAATAATCTTTATAATGAAGGCAAACTCTGAGTGTGATAGGAAAGGAAAGACGTCAGATGAGTAATCTAAACAGCAATCCAATAAAAATGAAAACTCATTGATACCTGATTTGAGGCTAGATAAGGTTTCCTTAGGCCATAGGAATAACTCCCTAAATTCAGGTTTTAAGTAATACCAACATAAATTGGCATTGCCTGAACTCACACAATCCTGGATACTGTTACGGAAAATTGACCAAAGGAAGGAAGTTGGCTCAGGATTCAATGTGGGCCTCCAGGTAAGTATGCACAGTGAACCGTCAGCATGCTGATCGCCTAAAGTCACTGTTGCAATGTTGATAAATCGCCATACCTCATTTTAATTGAAGCTGTGGAAAGAAAATGGTGCTCTAACAAGTACATTCTTAAAAAGTAGTCAGCACTGAAGATAATCATAACAAAAGGAAGTAAAAGTGCAATCTCCAAAGCATGCTGTGCATGAGAGTTTGTTTTAATCATTTAAAATCCAGATTGTTTTTATGAAAGATATGTTTCCCCAAAATATATAAGTTGTTTGTTAGACGTGTGGGGTATTTTTCCCATTGAAACCACATTGAAAACTCTGGCATAGTACACATATTGGATTTCAACTTCTACTCAACATACAAGTTACCCCAAGGCAAAGTGTGGCATTAGGTGCTTTCATTGTATGTTAACATACTTACAGCAATAATTTCACCTTGGCCTGCTAAGAGCACAATGGTCCCATCCCCCACTCCAAATCTAGAGGAATCCTGAGTCCTCGTCCAAAAAACTAGACAAACTCATATTCTCCTAAGCACCCTCTTCCTTTCTCTCTGAGTGTTCCAGAGGTGAACCCACCTTCTTCCTTTTCCACGGCTACTTCCAATTACCCCCATATGTGATTTCTTTCCCTCAATGGAAAACTGATAAATGTTTAACAACAGACTCTTCAGGATAAAAAAATGTATATACCCGTATGTGTACGTAAAATCCTTTACCAATCTAAAGGATGTGTAGCATGCAATTTACAAATAATAAAAGTAATACAACATACAACTCCATATAACCAGTTGACTCTCACAGAATGTTTTGGTTGATTTTTGCCCAATTCTGGTGTCCATAACCGATCTATTATTGCAGTTGACATACAAGTGTAGTTCTTACCTAAATACTGGATATTTTCATTTACATTAATGAGTAATATGAAAGTGAAACATAGAAGACGTATGCCAGAATGGCACTCATTCCTCAGTGATGATAGTGGCTTTCTTGCCAAATGGGATAATAGTTTTCAAATACTGGAATGTTTCCTGAATTTTCTGTGCAATTCACAGTGTAATGGATACAGTTATAATACACTGTTACTTTAAATGCATTATGAACATTTCAGCATCATCTTCTTAACTTCAGACTAAAGATCAGCAAACCTTGGCTGACGGGCCAAATCTGGGCAATCTCCTGTTTTGGTAAATCGTTTTATTGATACACAGGTACAGAAAAAATTTGCCAATTTCTGGATAATCAATAAAACAATAAAATGAGCCTTGCTGTGTAATAGTTGCTGGTTTCTATGGTATGAAAATTCCCCCAATGGCCAAATTCAAGTTACAAGCCTGACCAGGGAATCGGGAGAAGGTGCACAGTAGCACATTATTGTATACTATTTCCACAAGGCAAATACAATGGATATAAATAACCTTGATCATATATAATAGTAACATGTAATAAAATAATTAGGAAGTGGTGAGTTTTGAGTATGTACTACCTTTGTTTTTAATGTAAATTATTTAAATATAAGTTTATATTATTTACTTCTTAATAATGGCTGTGTTTACCGGCCAGCTTTCACAGCTCGTGGAAATCTAACCACTGGCTCTGCTGAGCCACCAGGAAACACCTGCAGCACAGCTCTGGTTTTACTTACCCTGTCCTCACCCCACAGCTATTCACCTGCATTCCTGTCCCTCAACTAAATCCATCACTTTGGAGGTTTACTAGAATGGGGAAGAGTGGGCTTTCGATATGCTTATCAGAAAATATAGGCAGTGATTTACAGGACTTTTTCTACTTCATTCTCTATCTTTTATTCTTTGCAGTTAAATTCAACAGGGGACTTTAAGTGCACATGAAAGGTGGATTTTTAAACTTTAACAGTAGAAGATCCCTCTACATTACAAAGAAAAATAACACAGCCTTAAATATGAGCATTTGATCTGATGAAGCTGGGACTAAGGTGAGTGGACTAAGGTGAAAGAATTGGTGATAAAGAACCAAAGAACCAGATGTCAAAATTTGCTATGTCTGGGGGAGTAGAGGGACTGGACAGGGGTGGGCAGAATGCATGTCTGAGACAGGGCTAACACTCCCTATCCTTCTAGACCTGAAGCAAAGTGAGAAGCTGGGCAAATCAAGGGAAATGGATTGAAAGTTCACATTTTAAAACAACAGCAATAAGGAAGTAAAGGAAGTTACTGTAGCAGCTGGCCTTGAGTCCATAAGTAACATGGCAAATGTGAAAAAAACAAACATTTAAAAACGGCTATGCTGCTATTTACCATTATTTTACCAAAGCAATTATGGTGGTTGAAGTGATGATAGTTTATTTTCATTTTCACACTCAATGAGATACTAAAATATTTAAGCAAAACCAAGATCCTCAGTAGAGGCTCTATTACACTTTGTCTCTACCTTCCTCCCTCCTAATTTAATAGGGATTTTCTCCAGGTTTTCAAATAGTCATATTAGCGTTTTCTGGAATGCCTTGTATAAAGCCTTGGAGCCATGAGTTATTCTGTATCTCTGTGAAAAAAAGATATTCTATGATTAAATAAATTTGGGCAATGTTGAAAAGTATGTCTTTTTTCCCTTGTAGACTCACAAATGTACATTAGTAATAATAAATGTTCTGAGAAATCCAGTAGTAAAAACAATAACAACAACAAAACTACTTTTGTTCTCCAAAATACATATTGGAAAACACTAAGCTACACCCTTAAACAAAGGTGGTCTATAGAACCAACTTCACCTGAAGAGATGTGCTGTACTCTACGATATCACAGGGCCACTGGCAAGCACTTCCCCACCACAAAACATCTCCTCTTACTTGGTTTTATACATATATATGTAAAACAATGAGTATTTTATAAATTAATATCTGAGAGGCGAGTCATATTTGAGGCAAAGTGGGATAATGGGACACTAGCTAAATGGCATGGTGGACACTGCATGAATCCTAATTATATGTGGGCCCTAACACTTGACTCAAGGTTATAATGAGGATTGAATGAGATACGAATCTGAGTCAGCAATACCTTCAAATAGGAAAGGTGACACTGTTAGTCAAAGCAGTTACTTAAGTTGTCTTTACTAGAAATGCCTTGAAAATTGAGATATGGTCCCTGAAGAAGTTTCCTGATCAAAAATTTAATACTGGTGAGCTTCTTACTTTATATACACTCCTGACATAGGACCTTTGATATATAAATTACCCATACTCCCTTTGAGAATCATTATGAATGATCACGCCAGAACAACCTATATGCAGACATTCCACCTGTCAGGTCCTGCAAGGCCTCTCTTTGACAGGTACACGAATTCTGGACATATGGTGTTTGTCACAAACAAATGTTTCACCATTTAAATATGGGACTTAAACACTCCTGAGTCAAGAACAGCAGGAAGTCAGTTACAAAGTGAGGGGTGTTGGGGGAGGGGGCAATTCTGAAAATCTAGACAGTAATCATGGTGAGAATAGCCAAGAGGAATATAAATATGTATAAATGATAAGCAATTCAAATGCTTATATGGAAGGTCTTCTCTAGTGATCAGAGTCTAAAATTAGTAGAGGTAATTTCTGCCCTGAAGATATGCAAGAGTCACTTTAGTGATTCATCTGGATCCAATAAGAATTAAATGAGATATATAGTTACATCATCTCACTAAGAAAAGAGACCTGAAAAGTGGTGATTATCATATCATGGGTACCAAGAAAGGTAGCTCTCTCTGAAATACTCCCTCTTCTGACTTCCTAATGCTTGAAGAAACATCAAATGACTTCATTATTAGAGATAAGATTTAATATCCATATGTCCCTCAAAAATTAACAAGTTAATATCATAGTAACTTGTAAAAGATGAACATAATAATAGTAATGGCTACTATTCATTGAATACTTATTAATGACAGTCCCTCAAATGGATAATTGGTTTAACCATTACAGGATCCTATGCGCTGGTCAGTAATAAACAGTCCAAAAAGGACTGAAGAGTAAACAGAGAGGTTAATGGACTTGCCCAGGTTATGTAGCAGGTGATAGCATCAGAATTTGATCCCAAACTGTCTCTCTTTAAACCCCACACTCTTAACCACTACTCTGTACAACCTCTTCTACACTTTACTTTCTGAAAGCAAAGTTTGCTATACTAGTTTCAGACAAAAGGGAAGGTTCCTGAGCACAACACGAGGATGAAAAAAATAGAGAAGCCAAGAAGTGAGGGGAAGAGCAGGCACAGAATGCTGTTGGCCACCGAGACAGAGCTTCTCCACTTCATACAATTCCTTTCACTATGTGGTTGGACATTCTTAGGCTCTTTTTAGTCTCCTTTGACACTTTATGAATTAGCCAGCTAGACAACATTGGGCCATGTCTAAGACGGTTTCTTTATTGGAGTTAAGATAAGCAAGTGAATTATTGCTTACTACTCACAGATACTTCTGATCAGACCAGACCTGCCAGACCACTGAAAAATGATTTTTTTAATGTAGGTGACTATGTGAAAATTATGCTTTTATTCAGAGTTGTTTACAAAGTGATTAAATTAAAACTCGCCAATAAATAAGGTTTCAAGTAGCCAGGAAAGGTAGGTAATCAAAGTATACACTGAGGGTTGAAAAAGTCTTGACTATCAGTATCACTTATATATGAAATCCAAAAAAAAAAGTGAAATGCATAGAAACAGAAAAGTGGTTGCCAGGGGTTGGAGGCTGGAGGAAAGAGGGAAAAAAGGTGGATAAAAAGGCACAAACTTTCAGCTGTAAGATGAATAAAGTCTGAGGACTGAATGTATAACATGGTGACTATAGTTGATAACACTGTACTGTACAACTGAAATTTGCTAAGAGAGCAGAACTAACATGTTCTCAAAAAAGAGATAAATATGTGAGGTAATAGATGTGTTTTAACTAGATGGGGGAATTCTTTCAAATGTATATGCATATCAAATTGTCCCAATATACACTTCAATTACCTTAAAATTTTATTTGTCAACTATGGCTCAATAAAGCTGAAATTAAAAAAAAAAAGAAAAAGGCTGAGTATCATATTGTAGAAGTACAGAAGCCCCATTGCTTTAAAGAGACAGTAACACATTTGCTGACTTTGTAAGGACCAGCAGTGCAAAGGCTGCCCTTGGAAAAGTAATCTGTTTGATGGCCAAGCTATTTTCAATTATATCTTCGGAAAATCTTAGAGCATCTTAGACTATGACCTTACGCTACTGGAAAAAAATTAACAGGTGCTTTATGGAATAAATAAAAACTAAGTGCCTTATTTATTCAAAAACATGACCCAATCTGATAAAATATGTTTTGGAATAAATGTCCACAATGAAAGGTGGCTGCTATCGTTTTTCCAAGGGCTGAAGAATTAAATTATTAAATCTGGGGAAAACACCTTCTGAGATTTTGATGCAAACTCTCCCATTTGAAAAACATACATGGAAAACAGAGAATATTGTCAATATGCTTCCCTCTGACTGAAAGCAGCAACAGTGTCACCTAACAGAGAACATTTTAAATTGATATTTCATGACCCCATTTAAAAAGCTTCTATTATCATCTTTCCATATTGAAGCCCTGACTTCTAACAATGCAGCTTGTTACACTTATTTATATCACTGACCCTGTGGCTCAGAGATGAGTTTATATGGCACATTAACTTAACATCTGCATACCCAGACACAATATTAGCAGTGAACTCAACACAGAATCATGATCAAGATTTGATAATAAAAGAAATGCAATTCATTCCAGGCATACTTAAGAAGTGAATCACATTCATTCAAATTCTCCAGGTTTATAAAGAGCAAAATTGAGAAAAAAAGAAGAGCTCAAGGCTTTATCCCCTAAATCATAAAGAGAAATAGACTAAAGAATCAAATAGAAATAGACATATCAATGACCAATTGACCATTTAGAGGTCATAAGAGATTGTCACCTGACCCCTCAGGGCCAGGGCTGTGTTGTGAGATAAAAGATAAGATGTACAATATGGAACAGAAAATAAGACATAAACTCATAAAACGACAGAAAACAAAACTGTATGTACAAATCCAAAAATGCTTAGGTAAACAAATATGAAAACAAGAGTCCCACAAACCCATATTTAAATTATGAAATACATACACAATTAAAAGCAATACATATAAATATATATATTACAATATATGCAAAATATTAACTGTTTCCTATTGTAGTAGCAAGACATGTAAGAATTTATATATAAGATTATTGGTAATATTAACTCAAAGGGAATCAGAAAGAGGTTTATTAGCTTGGAGGAGTTCATAGGCACACTCACTTTGTATAGCACCACAGGAGAGAAGGTAATTATAAATGTCCAAATTGCTTACGGAGCAAATGAGGTTTTTCAAATTTTTAATGGGGTTGTGGTGTAATCCCGCATTTACTTCATAGAGGTATATATGTGCTTGATAACTTCTTGTTGAATGAATGAATGAATGAATAAAAGAAATTCAACAAATGTTGTGGATATTGTTAGGGAGTTTCAGGGTAGGAAGGAGCAACAGAGTAGTCACTCTACTCAGTAATATTATTAGAGTCCAGAGAAGCTATCAATACTAGGTTCCTTAGATCCTATCTTGTTTTGTTGCCTTCATTTAAAACAGACAAAATCAAAGCCTACCTAACATGTTGCAATGTCTGCCCAGTTTGTTTGTATCAATATAATAGTAACAGGAGATGAAATTTTGAGGGACCACCTAGTTATCCTTTTACCTTGAGGGCTAACTATAGCTGTGATTTCAGTCCTAACCCCACAGCCACACATTGTCTTAATAGGATATACTGATCTAACAAAAAACACACTAGACTGGTTCCAGAAATTCTAATTATTAAAAAAAATATTACATGAAATTTATTTTTTATTTGCTACTAAGATTTATGTTTGAATTATAAATATACCAATTGTTTTTAGAGGAATCTCTCTTTTTTTTTTTTTATTTTTTAACATCTTTATTGGAGTATAATTGCTTTACAATGGTATGTTAGTTTCAGCTTCACAACAAAATGAATCAGTTATATATATACATATATTCCCATATCTCTTCCCGCTTGCGTCTCCCTCCCTCCCACCCTCCCTATCCCACCCCTCCAGGCGGTCACAAAGCACCGAGCTGATCTCCCTGTGCTATGCGGCTGCTTCCCACTAGCTAACTACCTTACTTTTGGTAGTGTATATATGTCCATGCCTCTTTATCGCTTTGTCACCGTTTACCCTTCCCCCTCCCCATAGCCTCAAGTCCATTCTCTAGTAAGTTGATACAGCCACTGTGGAGAACAGTATGGAGGTTCCTTAAAAAGCTACAAATAGAACTACCATATGACCCAGCAATCCCACTACTGGGCATATACCCTGAGAAAACCATAATTCAAAAAGAGTCATGTACCAAAATGTTCATTGCAGCTCTATTTACAATAGCCCAGAGATGGAAACAACCTAAGTGTCCATCATCGGATGAATGGATAAAGAAGATGTGGCACATATATACAATGGAATATTACTCAGCCATAAAAAGAGACGAAATTGAGCTATTTGTAATGAGGTGGATAGACCTAGAGTCTGTCATACAGAGTGAAGTAAGTCAGAAAGAGAGAGACAAATACTGTATGCTAACACATATATATGGAATTTAAAAAAAAAATGTCATGAAAAACCTAGGGGTGAAACAGGAATAAAGACACAGACTTACTAGAGAAGGAATCTCTTTTTTCTAATAAGGTGTTTGAACGCCTGGAGAAAGGTATTGCATGAACAGAAATGATAATGAGCTTTAAAGAAAGACTGACATATTTCTAGGCCCATATACTCCCAGAGTTATTATCTTTTATTTTCTTCTTTCCTTTTTTTTTATTCTTTGCACAGTTGGGGGTACTATTCTTATATGGATGTAAATTAGGATGTTTAGAAGGAAGAAATAGGGTTCCATTAACAATAATATAAATAAAGTGGGATTAAAATTGAAATTTAGAGCAGAAGAGAGTGTGAGTTGGGTTTAGAGACTCATTTCTAACAGCTGGGTTCCTGGAATTTTGATTATTATTTAAGAAGGTCCATCTTCATTTCCATTTCTCTCAGAAGCTGTGTGAACTTAAGAGGCTTCACATCTGCTTTATCTTCTTTCTCAGAACAGGGCTCTGCAAGTTTCTCAGTTGCTGTTTCCTCAAACTGTTAGCCACATGATTGGGCTGCTACAGAGCTAAGCCTGGCACTAAATCTTTACTGAGTTAGCACTCAGACTACCTTAATCATCTAATTTCTGTGTTTCAGGTCCTTGTAATCCAATGTATGGTCCATGGATGGACAATATTAACATCACCTGTGAGCTTGTTAGACAAGCAGAATCCCTTATCCCAACCTAATTTACTGAATATAAATCTGCATTGTAACAAGATACCCAGGTAATTTATATGTATATTACAGTTTGAGGAGCACTGCCCTAACCTAAAGTATAAAGAGGGAAAACTGAATCAGTGCAAGGCAGATGTTTATCCTGGGTAGAATGCACTGCATTCAAGAGGTCACCTGCTAGATAAATAACAATAAATGACAACTAAATGCAATGTGGTATCTTGGATTGGTCCTGGGACACCAAAAGAACATTAGGGGAAAAATGGATGAAATCCAAATAAAGTGTGTGCCAATGATAACTTCCCAATTTTGGTAAATGTAACATGGTTATTTGAGATGTTAACATTAGGAGAAGCTTACTGAAGAGTATATAGGAACTCTGCACAATCTTTATAATTCTTCAGTAAATTTAAAATTTATGATTGTTTCAAAATAAAAAGTTTAAAAATTATAGCTGTGTAGCAAACTCACAAAAGCCATTGTGTCATACAACACATAACTTTTCTTTACCTCAAAGTTTAACTGATCTCAGCTGGGCTCACTCAGGAGCTAGAGAGTTCTGCTGATCTTAGCTTGACTCATTCATATGTCTGGGGATGGACTATCTACTAGCTTATCTATATAATGGCCTTGTCCAAGGCAACAAGGTCAACATGAAACTATCCTACATTTCTTTCATCATCATGCCATTTTATCATGGTCACAGAAGAGATCAATAACAGGCAAGTGAAAATACAGTTTGTTTTGATGCTGGGAATACTGTAATTATGAGCCAAATAAAGTTACAAAGCCCACTCAATTCAAGGGGTGGAAAATTGGTGCTACCTCTTCTTAAAGGAATAGCAAAACCAACTGGAAAAGGGTGTGGATATATAGAAGTCGAAATAAATGAGGTTTCTGTTGTAATCTATCACATATGCTGATGATGTATGTACTAGCAATGGCTTCCATTTTAGCATATGAGATAATTTAGGCACTGCAACTCTAATCTCACCGTCTAGTGTTGATCAAAATAAATTCAGTGCTAACAGCAACAAAAATCAGTGCTGGGGGAAGGAGACAAGATGGCAGAGTAGAAGGACATGAGCTCACCGCTTCCACTAAAAATGCCAAAATCACAACTAACTGATGAACAACCATCAACAAAAAAATGCTGGAACCTACCAAAAAAGATAACCTACATCCAAAGACAAGGAAGAAGCCACAACAAGATGGTAGGCGGGGCACAATCACAATAAACTCAAATCCCATACACACTGAGTAGGTGACCCACAAACAAGAAAATAATTATACCACAGAAGGTCTCCCACAGGATTGAAAGTTCTGAGCACCAGGTCAGGATCCCAAGCCTGGGGATCTCGCAACAGGAGGAGGAACCTCCATAGAATCTGGCTTTGATGGCCAGCAGGCTTTGATTGCAGGAATTCCATAGGACTGGGGGAAACAGAAACCCCACTCTTAGAGGGTGGACACAGGGTTTCATGCACACCAGGACCCAGGGCCAGACTTACCTGCTAGTATTAGAGGGTCTCCTGTGGAGGCGGGGGGCGGGCAGTGGCTGTGACTCACTGTGGGGACATGTACACTAGCTGTGGTAGGTCTTGGGAGTATTCATTAGCATGAGCTCTCCTGGAGTCCACCATTTTCCCACCAACAACTGGCCTCATCCAACAGGTTCCAGTGTTGGGATGCCACAGGCCAAACAACCAATGGGACAGGAACATGGCCCTACCCATCATCAGACAGGCTGCTTAAAGTCTTCCTAAGCACACAGCTGCCTAATAAACACAACCCCTGACATGGCCCTGCCCACCAGAGAGACAAGACCCAGCTCCACCCACCAGGGACAGGAACCAGTCCCTCCCACCAGGAAGCCTACATGTTCCTCTTAGACAGCTTTATCCACCAGGGGGCAGACAGCAGAAGCAAGAAGAACTACACAACCTACAACACTGCAACCTGTGGAACAGAAACCACAATCACAGAAAGTTAGACAAAATGAGACAGCAAAAGAATCTGTCCCAGACAAAGGAACAAGATAAAATCCCAGAAGAATAACTAAGTGAAGTAGAGATAGGCAATCTACCTGAAAAAGAATTCAAAGTAATGAAAGTAAAAATGATTCAAGATCTTGGGAAAAAAATGGAGGTACAGATTGAGAAGATACAAGAAATGTTTAAAAAAGACCTAGAAGAACTAAAGAACAAACAAACAGAAATGAACAATACAATAACTGAAATGAAAATATACTAGAAGGAATCATAGCAAAATAACTGAGGCAGAAGAATGCATTAGTGAGCTGGAAGACAGAAAGGTGGAAATAACTGTTGTGGAACAGAATAAAGAAAAAAGAACAAAAAGAAATGAGGACAGTCTAAGAGACCTCTGGGACAACATTAAATACACCAACATTTGCATAAGGGGTCCCAGCAGGAGAAGAAACAGATAAAGGACATGAAAAAATATTTGAAGATGTAATAACTGAAAAATTCCTTAACAAGGGAAAGGAAACAGTCGCCCAAGTCTAGGAAGCACAGAGAGTCTCAGGCAGGATAAACCCAGGAGGAACACGCTGAGACACATAGTAATCAAATTGACAAAAAATAAAGACAAAGAAAAAATATTAAAAGAAATGAGGGAAAAGCAACAAATAACATACAAGGGAATTTCAATAAAGTTATCAGTTGATTTCTCAGCAGACTCTGCAGGCCAGAAGGGATTGGCAAGATATATTTAAAATAATGAAAGGGAAGAACCTACAACCCAGAATGTGCTACCCAGCAAGGCTCTCATTCAGATTCTATGCAGAAATCCAAAGCTTACAGGTAGGAAAAAGCTAAAAGAATTTAGTACCACTAGAGGAGCTCTGCAACAAATGCTGAAGGAATTCTCTAGGCAGAAAAGAAAAGGGCACAAATGGAAACAAGAAAATTATGAATGGAAAAGCTCATCAGTAAGGGCATACAGTAAAGGTAAGAAATCAACCACACACAAATATGATATCAAAATCAGCAACTGTGAGGAGAGTACAAATGCAGGATGTTGGAAATGCATTTGAAATTAAAAGACCAGCAACTTAAAACAATCTTGTTTATATATAGAATGCTGTATCAAAACCTCATGGTAACGACAAACCGAAAATCTACAATAGATACACACACGCAAAAGAAAAAGGAATTCAAACACAACATAAAAGTTATCAAATCACAAGAGAACAAAAGAGGAAGGGAAGAAAAAAGACCTAAAAAAACAAATCCAAAACAATTAACAAACTGGCAGTAAGAGCATAAATATTGATAATTACCTTGAATGTAAATTGATTAAATGTTCCAACCGAAAGATATAGACTAGATGAATGAATACAAAAACAAGTCCCGTATATATGCTGTCTACAAGAGACGCACTTCAGATCTAGGGACACATACAGACTGAAAGTGAGGGGATGTAAAAGGTATGCCATGCAAATGGAAATCAAAAGAAAACTGGAGTAGCAATACTCATATCAGACAAAATAGACTTTAAAATAAAGACTTATAATTGACAAAGAAGGATACTACATAATGATAAAGGAATCAAGCCAAGAAGAAGATATAATAATTATAAATATATATGCACCCAACATAGGAGCACCTCAAAATATAAAGCAAATGCTAAGAGCCATAAAAGAAGAAATTGATAGTAACACAATAATAGTGGGGAAATATACCACCCTACATTCACTGATTCACAGATTATCCAGACAGAAAAATCAAGAAAGAAAGAAAGGTCTTAAATGACACATTAGACCAGATGTATTTAATTGATATTTATAGAACATTCCATCCAAAAGCAGCAGAATACATGTTCTCCACAAGTGCACATGGAACATTCTCCAGGATTGAATGCATGCTGGGTCACAAAGCAAGTCTCAGTAAATTTAAGAAAACTGAAACCATATCAAGTATCTTTTCTGACCACAACGCTATGAAATTAGAAATCAACTGCAAGAAAAAAATGCAAAAAAACACAAACACTGGGAGGCTAAACAATATGCTACCAAACAACTAATGGATCACTGAATAAATCAAAGAGGAAATTTAAAAAATACCTAGAAACAAGTTAAAATGAAAGCATGACAATCCAAAGCAATGGGACACAGCAAAAGCAGTTCTAAGAGGGAAGTTTATAGCAATACAATCTTATCTCAGGAAACAAGAAAAATCTCAAATAAACAACCTACCCTTTCACCTAAAGCAACTAGAGAAAGAAGAACAAACTAAACCCAAAGTTAGTAGAAGGAAAGAAATCATAATGATCAGAGCAGAAATAAATGAAGTAGAGATGAAGAAAACAATAGCAAAGATCAATGAAACTAAAAGCTGGTTCTTTGAAAAGATAAACAAAATCGATGAACCTTTAGCCAGATTCACCAAGAAAAAGAGGGAGAGGGCTCAAATCAAAAAATTTAGAAATGAAATAGAAGAAGTTACAACAGACACCACGGAAATACAAAGGATCATAAGAGACTACTATAAACAACTATATACCAATAAAATGGACAACCTAGAAGACATGGACAAATTCTTAGAAATGTACAACCTTCCCAGACTGAACCACGAAGAAATAGAAAATATGAACAGACCAATCACAAGTACTGAAATTGAAACTGTGATTTAAAAACCCCCAACAAACAAAATCCCAGGACCAGATGGTTTCACAGGTGAATTCTATCAAATATTTAGAGAATACTTAACACTTATCCCTCTGAAACTGTTCAAAAAAAAAAAAAAATCCCAGAGAAATGAACACTTGCAAACACATTCTATGAGGCCACTATCACCATGATACGCAAACCAGACAAAGATACCACGAAAAAATAAAAATACAGGCCAATATCACTGAGGAACACAGACACAAAACACCTCAACAAAATGGCAAACTGAATCCAACAACACTTAAAAAGGATCATACACCCAGGATTTCAATATGGACTACCTGTTAAATAAGTTAGGAATTATGTTTAATATTGGTATTATAATGACCATGAATATACGAGAAAATTTCTCACTTTTTGAAAGTACGTGCGGAAGCACATAGCATGAATTTTGTGTATAATAGAAAGTTATTTTTAAAAAAAGCTTTGAGAGGGGAAAAAAAAGCAATGAGAGTTTTATGGCTATTAAAACATACCATTAGCCCTCTATAAACAAAATACTATCATTTTAATTTTTTATGTTGCTTAAGCAATAAAGAAGAGCAAGGGTGATTTTGAGATTAATAACATATAGTATCCATATAAAGTGGAGTCAAGATACCTTGGCCATAAGGAAAATGAGGTTTATTCCAGAATCTATCACTTAAGAGGTGAAATAAAATTGAAGATTATAGCTCAGATCTTGCTGTGAAGGGCTACAAAGACCTAGCCTGTGGATGGCTATTCAGAAGTTTAGCTTCGCCTCTAATTCAAAGCTGTGTGTTTATGGCTCTTGACAAGCTCCAGGCAAAACGCAAATCTTCTTTGCTCCATAGAGCATGCCAAATGACAGTGAGGCTTGGGCTCTGAAGTCTGACAACGGGAATCACCCTCTGGTTCCACATAACAGCAGATTAGGATAGAAATCCAAGGCGAGGTGAAACAGAGTCAACAGTTAGGACTAGTCCAATGTTGGGGATTATGGCCAGAAATATTTCAATCACAAAATAATTGATACTATGTACAAAGCCATATATGATTGAATTTTTCAAAAATTTTAGGGGCACTTAAACTTTGTTTCTGCCATTTAAACCCACAGACAAAAATCTGAATTAAAAATGCAGTTCAGTTCCCATCAAATATACAAATGAACCCTCGGGAGTATAAAAGACATAATATCTTTCACATCTTTAGTGTTGGAATTTGAATAAAATGTTCTAGAAGATAATTCTCAAAATCATATAGTTCTGGGTAAGAGCAACATATCACAGCACTGACATCATGGCTCACAGATTCTATCAGGGCATAAATAATATATTTCTTTATTTCCAACTTTCTGATCATCCAACGTGGAATTCATAATGAAGCAATTTCAAAAGATATACCCATTGCCTTGATGCTCTGGATTATCATTTAAATGAATCTAGACGGTATTTTAATGTTAGTGTTTATAATGTTTACAGTGTTTCTTCTTGTTCTAACTTGGATTTCAATATCCGCAAAAATCAATATTTCAATCGAGGCTACTTTTTTATGACCTTCTAGACATCTCCCTCTTGTATCTCACAGGGATGTCAAAAACTAGTTTCACCACATTTATCCATACAGCTGTTCCTTCTCCTTTCTTCTTCCATATGGAGATGGCATTATTTCCCTGTCATTCAAACAGAAACCTGAAAGCTGTAGGCAAACTTCCTTTTCCTTTGCTCTCCATCCTGATAGCACCAAATGAGCTTTTAGCTCGTCTATATCTCTGCAAT
Organism: Tursiops truncatus; assembly: GCF_011762595.2. Classification (NCBI taxonomy): domain Eukaryota; kingdom Metazoa; phylum Chordata; class Mammalia; order Artiodactyla; family Delphinidae; genus Tursiops; species Tursiops truncatus. The sequence goes on along the minus strand of NC_047047.1, from coordinate 41,769,678 downwards.
CTGTCCCCTCTTCTCTGTTATTTTTTTTTTTTTTTTTTCTCCTAAGGTAGGGATTTCATAACCCCAGATCATTGCAGTAGTCTCCTTACTGGTTTCTTGTCTCCCTTCACCATTCATCCTGCATTCTACTCCCCTCACACTCTGTGCAATGCCACTCTGTCACCCCACTGACTAAGAGAAAACCACTCAGAATCTCTCCTTGCTGCCTCATCTCCCAGACAACTTACATGTAGCTCCTAAGCTCCAGGGGCAAACCCATGAGCTCCCTGAATATCCATCACTTCTGAATCCTCCCGGCATACAGCTATTTGTCCTTATTACTCAACTCCAACATCAGTTTCCTCTTGGAAGTCTCTACAGACATGCCTTCTTCTCTCCACTTCCTCTAGCTGGGAGCCGGGAAGGCAGCCTCTTTATTGTGTGCATGTGCCACCCTGATTTTACTTCAGTGCTGATGCTGAATTTTTATTGTTTTAAACATTTGTTTCCTTCCTTCAAAAGTGACCTATCTCTAGGCAGGGGTGGTTTTTTTGTTTGTTTGTTTGTCTTAAAATTCATATTGCCTAATGCGGGGTTTGCTATATAATAAGATTCAAAAGTATTGCTGAATAAACTGAATTTGGTGTGAAATTGGAGAGTAAAAATTAATTGTGAGATTAAAATCTACCTAAAATTGAAATGTTTTCCCTGCTTTATACATTTCTCTTGTGAGATTCATAAGCTTGTTACTTTAGAAAGGAAAAAAAAAATAGAAATAAACACCAAGTAGTGTTATCACAACTTGCATATGAAAAGTAAAAATTTCAATTCACGAGCCAGATGTTTTATCTATCTGATGCCAAACATCTGGATGTTTATATAATCAGCAATGATTGGTTAATTTTGTTCTAATTTTTCATCTGGTGTTCAGTATCATGTAGCAACAACTTATATTTCTAATATCATATAACATGTTTTATACACACACAAAAGAAAAATGTGTTTGTTTAGTAAAATATCACATGGTCCCGATTTTCCTTTTTGTAGTTTTGCTCCTATAATTTTGACTTTTGAGGTGTTTTACGAAGAAGATATTCGTGCCCTCCCACCTATCAATAATCTCGGCATTCTCATCCATATTTCCTAAGTGAGGAGGCTCTGTATGTTGTCCTGGCACATACAACATTGTGGAGAGCTGTGATTTGAAACTAGGTCCTTCTGACTTTAACATCTGAGGTATTAACATCCAAATCACACTAAATTTTAGACTTATGACCTCAGCCCATCTCAATACAGATCACTTTTTAATACTGCATTTACGCATAGAGCATGCACTGAAAGTCCTTGGTATCATGTCATGATGCTCTCTCTGATCCCCCTTTATATTTTAAAATGTTTCATTCACACACTCCCCAAATAAAGTCTTCACTAAGATGCAGTCTTGCTGTTAGCATAACAGGTCCTAAGGAGCCTCTTTTCCATCAAGACATCATGACAGATCTGAAAAGCTACCAGGATGGCCTCTCACAATTACTTTTTATTCTCCAATTCCACACCCAATTCAATTTATTCAACAATAATTTTGAATCTTATTATATAGCAAACCCTGCACTAGGCAATATGGATATACAAACAAACAAAAGGAATTTAAAATTTGGAAGATATTTTATTTAATCACACACAAGATCCTTCACTATTGTTTTACTTTTGCCTATGCAAATTCCAAGTTCCCTAGGAAAGTTTTAGGGCATATATGCTGGTCTTATTCAATATTCCATATCTCCATGTCCATTTCTTCTAATTTGTGTATGAGTACAATATTTCTGTTAATACAACAGACCAGATAAGATGAAGCTATTCTATCTTTCAAGTATTTCAGTTAATTGTATTTTTTCCCTAAAATATTTCCTATTCATTTCCACTATTTTAGAGTCTCTACAAAAAGCAATATTTGTTTTCTGTAAAATTTTTATCTACAAAGTATTCAAGTAAAGGCTCTGTAGTTATACAGAAGAGGGGTTGGATTCTGTCTCTATCACTTACTAATTGTTGTCAACTTGGGAAAGTTCTCAAGTTCTCTAGGCCTGTTTCTTTTTACTTATAAAGGCTTATATGATTCTAATTTATAGGATTTTTGTCAAGATTAAAGAAGATAAAGCATGAAAAGCACAGTGCCCTGAAGAGTAAATTCTCAATAAATCCTAGCAATTATGATGCTGATGAGAATGATGGTGATGTAACCAATGTAAATCAATATTGCTAAAAGGACTATTAGATTAGAATCAGTGATCTGCAAACCTTAGTGTGTAGTAAAAAATTACCTGGTGTGCTTGTAACCTGGGCCCACAACCCCACAGAGACTGACTCAGTAAGGAGGAGGGGGATTCTACCAGGAAGGCCTCAGACAACACTGTGAGAAACGCTGGACAAGTGAACTCCAAGTCCATTACATATCTACCCCATTATGATTTTGAATTTAACCTCCCATGTTTTTACATAACCCCTGTCCCTTGCTCACCTTGCCCCTGCTCTTGAGGCTTGGCAGACAGGGGAGCTGCAGCTTTGGAGAGGAAAGTGGGGCAGCCACTGTCTCTAATGCCTGCCCTAGGAGCTGCAGGGTCTCAGAGCAGCATTCCGTGTCTCCCTCATTTTTTAGCATCAATTAGCTTATCTGTAATCAGAGTGGCTCTGGCTGCTTGCTAAAGAATGTATTCCTTTGAGCCTGACTTATAAAGGGAATAGAACAAAGCAATGAACAAAAACTTCTTTCCAGCTGGTAACAAATCACTAGTACATAATAAGACAGGAGCAAAGCAAAACCAGAAATGCATTAAAATAGCAGCTCTCATCTTAATTATTTAAAAGGCCAAAAATTAAGTTGTTGATCTAAGTGGACATAAAGTGGGTACAAAGAAATAATTATAGCTACACATATATACATTATATAGGAATACATTTTAGAAATACATATATATAATATACAGTATTGTATATACAATAAAACAGTTTGTGTGTCTTATAAAACTCCAATTGATATCACTATCTATGATATGTAAACAATTGTTTCAATTTTCCACTTTTGGTTAAGGTATGCTGTACCAGTGAAAGAAAACAGCACTTTACAAATTTGTCTGCAAAGAGAAAACCGAGGTACTTTTTCATTTTGCAAATAAACTCTTATCCTAGATTTCCTTTTTTTTTTTGTTTTTGACAACCTACCTTTCCTGACAACTACCTTTGAATTTGATGAAATCATTTAGGATCAACTGCATTTTTTCCCTCCTATGCATTCAGAAGAGGTAAAATGTAGACTTTGACAAAATGGCTGGCTCAGGCAAAGGCCTGCAGGTGGATTTAAGACCTGGCTGGGCTTACCTCCTGCAATTTGTTCTGTGAATCTCAAGTCAGAGACCAGCTGAGAGAAGAATGGCAGAAAACCTGGCCTTACTTTTAAAAGCTACAAGCCAAGAGAATGTAAAGTCAACAGAGGCCACAGTCCCCTCGCTCAGGAATAGCAATGTGACTTTTTCTCCACATCTCTTATACCAGTTCTCCAGCCAGGAGGATGTTACAGCCCAGACTGGGAAGAGACTGTCACTCTACCAAGGGGAAAACAAAAGCCTGTAAAGAAAAAAAGCATCTCTGAAACATAACCCCTTGAAGAATAAATAATAATGTCTTAATATCAGCATTTGTTATTATGAATTATGATTATTTTAATGCTTTGTCTCAGGATCTGCTTTGAGTAGTAGTAACTGTTCCTGTTTTCCACGGGATTGAGGGCCTTGTAAATAAAAACACTAATTGAGCAGGTCTTCAGGGCCCAGTCATTCCATCGATAATTCCAAGGGGATGAGCTATCATGACTGTGCAAACATGGAACACAGGAAGCTTATCAAATTTTTTATGTGACAGAAATTATTTCTGATCAAAGCCGACTCCCAGGATAAATTCAAATTATACAGCTGCTTTTATGGATTATGTAAAGCAGTCTGGCAATGAAAGCTGTAGGGTATTTGTACTAATATTAGCTCAAATTGGGTCCATGTTTGACTCTAAAAGCCAGTTGCAGCTTAAGTTTAAGGATTGCAGTATTAATGGTGATTTTCCTAAATGAATCAGCTGTCAAGCACACCCCCAGTGAATATGTACATCAAAGAAACTGAGTCTTTCTGCTACAGTGGTTACTTTCTTCAATAGATCATCTCTGTGTAGCAAAACAATGTTTCCCTAGGCACTTACAAGACTGATATATTTCACATTCACGTGCTAACTTCAAATCTGTCAGATCTCAACGTTCACTGCTGAGAGGTCAAATAAAAGTGATTTGTTGGGAGAGATTCTTTATTTCTAAGTTTATTACATTTCAGGCACATACTCTAAGACATTGCTCAGAATCACTTACAACATCCCAGATTGTCCCTATGACTCAAATCAAAGGTCAATAGCCATATTAAGAAAGAAACTGCATTTCGTGATCATTGCAAAATTCATTTTAAATTAATACTTTATGAAAAAGGGCTTTATTTTTATATTACTTTGTGTCTTTGGTGAATATTTTTCAGACAATTCCGCATATTGAGCAATCAGCAAAGCCTATTTGCTCTTGTAAAAACAAAATCTGTTCCTCTAAGTGACTATGTGGTCTGAGGTTGGATTAAGGCATCTACCAAAATGTTATCCAGGGCCCAGATAGACTGCTGATGTGCTTACAGTAATATTTGTACAAAAGGCAGATTCCTGTATATCATTTCTCACAGACTTTTAAAAAAGACTCAATTTTAAAATTTGAATGGAAACACAAAAGACCCTGAAAAGCCAAAGCTATCCTGAGAAAGAAAAACAGAGCTGGGGGAATCAGGCTCCCTGACTTCAGACTATACTACAAAGCCACAATAATCAAAACACTATGGTACTGGTGCAAGGACACAAATATCAATCAATGGAACAGGATAGAAAGCCCAGAAATAAACTCACCCACCTATGGTCAATTAATCTATGACAAAGGAGGCAAGAATACAATGTAGAAAAGACAGTCTCTTTAATAAGCAGTGCTTATTCAACTGCACAGCTCCATGTAAAAGAATGAAATTAGAACATTCCCTAAAACCATACACAAAAATAAATTCAAAAGAGATAAAAGACCAAAATGTAAGGCTAGACACTATAAAATTCTTAGAGGAAAACATAGGCTGAACACACTTTGACATAAATTGCAGACATAAATATCTTCTTTGATCTACCTCCTAGAGTAATGAAAATAAAAACAAAAATAAACAAATAGGACCTAATTAAACTTAAAGCTTCTGCACAGCAAAGGAAACCTTAAACAAAACAAAAAGACAACCCACAGAATGGGAAAAAAATATTTGCAAATGAAGCGACTGACAAGGGATTAATCTCCAAAATATAAAAACAGCTCATGCAGCTCTGTATCAAAAAAACCAGACAACCCAATAAAAATCTGGGCAGAAGATATAAATAGACATTTCTCCAAAGAAGACACACAGATGGCCAAAAGCACATGAAAAGACGCTCAACATCATTAATTATCAGAGAAATGTAAATCAAAACTACGATGAGGTATCAACTCACACCGGTCAGAATGGCTATCATCAAAAACTCTATAAACAATAAATGCTGGAGAGGGTGTGAAGAAAAGGGAAACCTCCTACACTGTTGATGAGTATGTAAATTAGTACAACCACTATGGAACACACTATGCAGGTTCCTTAGAAAACTAAAAATAGAGCTACCATATGATCCAGCAATCCTACTCCTGGGCATATACCTGGAGAAAACCATAATTCAAAAAGATACATGCAACCTAATGTTCACTGCAGCACTATTTACAATAGCGAGAACATGAAGGCAACCTAAATGTCCATCGACAGAGGAATGGATAAAGAAAATGTGGTACATATATACAATGATATATTACTCAGCCTTAAAAAAAGAACAAAGAGAGAGAGGGGGAAGATGGTGGAAGAGTACGACGCAGAGATCACCTTCTCCCCCCAAAGATACATCAGAAATACATCTACACATGGAACAATTCCTACAGAACACCCACTGAACCTGGCAGAAGACCTCAGACCTCCCAAAAGGCAAGAAAGTCCCCACGTACCTGGGTAGGGCAAAAGAAAAAAGAATAAATAGAAACAAAAGAATAGGGATGGGACTTGCACTAGTGGGAGGGAGCTGTGAAGGAGGATAGGTTTCCACACACTAGGAAGACCCTTCATGGGTGGAGACTGTGGGTGGTGGAGGGGGGAAGCTTCAGAGCCGCGGATGAGACCGCAGCAACAGGGGTGCGGAGGGCAAACTGGAGAGATTCCCGCACAGAGGATCAGTGCTGACTGGCACTCACCAGCTCGAGAGGCTTGTCTGCTAACCCGCCGGGGCGGGCGGGAGCTGGGAGCTGAGGCTCGGGCTTCGGTCGGATCCCAGGGAGAGGACTGGGGTTGGTGGTGTGAACACAGCCTAAAGGGGTTAGTGCACCACGGCTAGCTGGGAGGGAGTCCAAGGAAAAGTCTGGACCTGCCGAAGAACAAGAGACTATTTCTTGCCTCTTTGTTTCCCGGTGCATGAGAAGAGGGGATTAAGAGCGTTGCTTAAAGGAGCTCCAGAGATGGGCACGGGCCGCAGCTATCAGCACGGACCCCAGAGACGGGCAAGAGACGCTAAGGCTGTTGCTGCTGCCAGCAAGAAGCCTGTGTGTGAGCACAGGTCACTATCCACACCCCTCCCTTCCAGGGAGCCTCTGCAGCCCGCCACTGCAGAGGGAATCCCCATAAGGTTAACAGCTGATCTTACAGCAGAAACTCTGCAAGCCAGAAGGGAGTGGCAGGACATATTTAAAGTGATGAAGGAGAAAAACCTACAACCAAGATTACTCTACCCATCAAGGATCTCATTCAGATTTGATGGAGAAATTAAAACCTTTACAGACAAGCAAAAGCTGAGAGAGTTCAGCACCACCAAACCAGCTTTACAACTAATGCTAAAGGAACTTTTCTAGGCAACAAACACAAGAGAAGGAGACCTACAATAACAAACCCAAAACAATTAAGAAAATGGGAATAGGAACATACATATCGATAATTACCTTAAATGTAAATGGATTAAACACTCCCAACAAAAGACACAGACTGGCTGAATGGATACAAAAACAAGACCCATTTATATGCTGTCTACAAGAGACCCACTTCAGACCTAGGGACACACACAGACTGAAAGTGAGGGGATGAAAAAAGATATTCCATGCAAATGGGAATCAAAAGAAATATGGAGTAGCAATTCTCATATCAGACAAAATAGACTTTAAAATAAAGACTATTACAAGAGATAAAGAAGGACACTATATAATGATCAAGGGATCAAATCAAGAAGAAGATATAACAATTGTAAATATTTATGCACCCAATATAGAAGCACCTCAATACATAAGGCAAATACTAACAGCTATAAAAGGGGAAATCGACAGTAACACATTCATAGTAGAGGACTTTAACACCCCACTTTCACCAATGGACAGATCATCCAAAAAGACAATAAATCAGGAACCACAAGCTTTAAATGATACATTAAACAAGATGGACTTAACTGACATTTATAGGACATTCCATCCAAAAAAAACAGAATACATAGTTTTCTCAAGGGCTCATGGAACATTCTCCAGGATAGATCATATCTTGGGTCACAAATCAAGCCTTGGTAAATTTAAGAAAATTGAAATTGTATCAAGTATCTTTTCGACCACAATGCTATGAGACTAGATATCAATTACAGGAAAACATCTGTAAAAAATACAAACACATGGAGGCTAAACAATACAGTACTTAATACCGAAGTAAGTGATCACTGAAGAAATCAAAGAGGAAATCAAAAAATACCTAGAAACAATGACAAGGGAGACATGACGACCCCAAACCTATGGGATGCAGCAAAAGCAGTTCTAAGAGGGAAGTTTATAGCAATACAATCCTACCTCAAGAAACAAGAAACATCTCAAATAAACAACCTAACCTTGCACCTAAAGCAATTAGAGAAAGAAGAACAAATCAACCCAAAAGCAGAAGGAAATAAATCATAAAGATCAGATCAGAAATAAATGAAAAAGAAATGAAAGAAACTATAGCAAAGATCAATAAAACTAAAAGCTGGTTCTTTGAGAAGATAAACAAAATTGATAAACCATTAGCCAGAATCATCAAGAAAAAAAGGGAGAAGGCTCAAATCAACAGAATTAGAAATGAAATAGGAGAAGTAACAAATGACACTGCAGAAATACAAAATATCATGAGAGACTACAAGCAACTCTATGCCAATAAAGTGGACAACCTGGAATAAATGGACAAATTATTACAAATGCACAAACTGCCAAGGCTGAATCAGGAAGAGATAGAAAATACGAAGAGACCAATCACAAGCACTGAAATTGAAACTGTGATTAAAAATCTTCCAACAAACAAAAGCCCAGGACCAGATGGCTCACAGGCGAATTCTATCAAACATTTAGAGAAGAGCTAACATCTATCCTTCTCAAACTCTTCCAAAATATAGCAGAGGGAGGAAAACTCCCAAACTCATTCTACGAGGCCACCATCACCCTGATACCAAAACCAGACAAAGATGTCACAAAGAAAGAAAACTACAGGCCAATATCACTGATGAACATAGATGCAAAAATCCTCAACAAAATACTAGCAAACAGAATCCAACAGCACATTAAAAGGATCATACACCATGATCAAGTGGGGTTTATTCCTGGAATGCAAGGATTCTTCAATATATGCAAATCGATCAACCTGATACACCATATTAACAAATTGAAGGAGAAAAACCATATGATCATCTCAATAGATGCAGAGAAAGCTTTCGACCAAATTCAAAACCCATTTATGGTAAAAACCCTGCAGTAAGTAGGCATAGAGGGAACTTTCCTCAACATAATAAAGGCCATAAATGACAAGCCCACAGCCAACATCATCCTCAATGGTGAAAAACTGAAACCTCCCCACGAAGATCAGGAACAAGACAAGGTTGTGCACTCTCACCGCTCTTATTCAACATAGTTTTGGAAGTTTTAGCCACAGCAATCAGAGAAGAAAAGGAAATAAAAGGAATGCAAATCGGAAAAGAAGAAGTAAAGCTGTCACTGCTTGCAGATGACATGATACTATACATAGAGAATCCCAAAGATGCTACCAGAAAACTACTAGAGCTAATCAATGAATTTGTTAAAGTAGCAGGATACAAAATTAATGCTCAGGAATCTCTGGCATTCCTATACACTAATGATGAAAAATCTGAAAGTGAAATTAAGAAAACCCTCCCATTTACCATTACAACAAAAAGAATAAAATATCTAGGAATAAACCTACCTAAGGAGAGAAAAGACCTGTATGCAGAAAATGATAAGACATTGATGAAAGAAATTAAAGATGATACAAATAGATGGAGAGATATACCATGTTCTTGGATTGGAAGAATCAACATTGTGAAAATGACTCTACTACCCAAAGCAATCTACAGATTCAATGAAATCCCTATCAAACGACCACTGGCATTTTTCACAGAACTAGAACAAAAAATTTCACAATTTGTATGGAAACACAAAATACCCCGAATAGCCAAAGCAATCTTGAGAACGAAAAACAGAGCTGGAGGAATCAGGCTCTCTGACTTCAGACTATACTACAAACGTACAGTAATCAAGACAGTATGGTACTGGCACAAAAACAGAAAGATAGGTCAATGGAACAGGATAGAAAGCCCAGAGATAAACCCACGCACATATGGTCACCTTATCTTTGATAAAGGAGGCAGGAATGTACAGTGGAGAAAGGACAGCCTCTTCAATAAGTGGTGCTGGGAAAACTGGACAGGTACATGTAAAAGAATGAAATTAGAACACTCCCTAACACCATACACAAAAATAAGCTCAAAATGGATTAAAGACCTAAATGTAAGGCCAGAAACTATCAAACTCTTAGACGAAAACATAGGCAGAACATTCTATGACATAATTCACAGCAAGATCCTTTTCGACACATCTCCTAGAGAAATGGAAATAAAAACAAAAATAAACAAATGAGACCTAATGACACTTCAAAGCTTTTGCACAGCAAAGGAAACCATAAACAAGACCAAAAGACAACCCTCAGAATGGGAGAAAATATTTGCAAATGAAGCAACTGACAAAGGATTAATCTCCAAAATTTACAAGCAGCTCATGCAGCTCAACAAAAAAACAAACAACCCAATCCAAAAATGGGCATAAGACCTAAACAGACATTTCTCCAAAGAAGATATACAGATTGCCAACAAACACGTGAATTGATACTCAACATCATTAAGCATTAGAGAAATGCAAATAAAAACTACAATAAGATATCATCTCACACTGGTCAGAATGGCCATCATCAAAAAATCTAGAAACAATAAATGCTGGAGAGGGTCTGGAGAAAAGGGAACCCTCTTGCACTGTTGGTGGGAATGTGAATTGGTACAGCCACTATGGAGAACAGTATAGAGGTTCCTTAAAAAACTACAAATAGAACTACCATATGACCCAGCAATCCCACTACTGGGCATATACCCTGAAAAAGAAAAACATAATTCAAAAAGAGTCATGTACCAAAATGTTCATTGCAGCTCTATTTACAATAGCCAGGAGATGGAAGCAACCTAAGTGTCCATCACCGGATGAATGGATAAAGAAGATGTGGCACATATATACAATGGAATATTACTCAGCCATAAAAAGAAATGAAATTGAGTTATTTTTATTGAGGTGGATGGACCTAGAGTCTGTCATACAGCGTGAAGTATGTCAGAAAGAGAAAAACAAATACCGTATGCTAACACATATACATGGAATCTAAGAAAAAAAAGTGTCATGAAGAACCTAGGGGTAAGACTGAAATAAAGACACAGACCTACTAGAGAATGGACTTGAGGATATGGGGAGTGGGAAGGGTAAGCTGTGACAAAGTGAGAGAGTGGCATGGACATATATACACTACCAAATGTAAAATAGATAGCTAGTGGGAAGCAGCCGCATAGGACAGGGAGATCAGCTCGGTGCTTTGTGACCACCTAGAGGGGTGGGATATGGAGGGTGGGAGGGAGGGAGACACAAGAGGGAAGAGATATGGGAACATATGTATAACTGATTCACTTTGTTATAAAGCAGAAACTAAGACACCATTGTAAAGCAATTATACTCCAATAAAGATGTTAAAAAAAAGAATGCATTGGGTTTTAAAATATCAAAATATTTTTATTGTGTCTTTTTAAAATAAAAAATAAATGATATTCATGAAAAAAAAAAGACCAAAATAATGCCGTTTGCAGCAACAGCGATGGACCTAGAGATTATTATGCTAAGTGAAGTAAATCAGATAAAGAAAAACAAATATCATATGCTATCACTCATATGTGGAATCTAATTTTAAACAATGACACAAATGATATTATTTACAAAACAGAAACAGACTTAAAGATATCAAAAACAAACTTATGGTCACCAAAGGGGAAATGTGGGTGGGGAAGGGATAAATCAGGAGCTTGGGATTAACATACACACACTACTATATATAAGATAGATAACCAACAAGGACCCACTCTATAGCACAGGGAACTCTACTCAATATTCTTGTGATAACCTATATGAGAACAGAATCTGAAGAAGAATGAATATATGTATATGCATAACTGAATCACTGTATTGTACACCTAAAACTAACACAACATTGTAAATAAAAATAAAAAATAAAAGACTTAGAAAACTCCAGTATATTTACTTTTGCACATTTAATATAGAATATTTAAAAATCAAAACCGTCTAAATTAAGAAAAGAGCTTAATAAGTGAGGCCAAGACATCTTTCAGCCCTTTACTTTGAATTAAAGTGTTAATTCAAAATGATAGCATTCTTTAGAAATTGACCTAGAAAGATACTGTACTTTCTATTTTAAATGCCAAATTTTCTTCTCAAGATATTCTTTACACTTACATCAACTATTACCTTGGGGCAAAGTTATAGGTAAAAGCAACAGCTGTATCTGATATTTTTAAGTGACCCACAGGGGGACAAATGACAGCAAAAGGGATCGGGCTTCACGAACTAACAGCACCAGGCACATGGGGAATGCTGAAATGATGACATCCTCGGTAGGTAAAGGAGTGTGTATGCAGAGATTCCAGAAAGAAAGAAGTGGAGGTCTAAATAGTTTTGGCACCTCTACTTGAGGGAACTGACAGAAATCAGTTTTTATGCTTTTCCAATTACAAATACAATAAACTTTTCTTATATAAATCTTGATCTTCACTGGGAAGAACATTGTCAGGAATGTAAAGAAACCTTATGGACAATCCAGAATTTTGAAATGCATTTCCTGTAAAAACATACTTAAGGTAAAGATAAACCCATAAATATTAATCCATCTCTAATGAAAAGATGAGGATCCACTTTATTATGATCATTTTTTTCTGTCCACATATGTTTGCATTTGGATGTCATTTTGTGAGAGAGAAAAAACATAAAGGCATAAAATTTTTAAAAAGATCTCAACTCAAAGCACAAGAAAATCTTTTGGAAAGCCTCATAGACAACTTGTATCTGCATTATAATAATACTGAAGTTTATTTTTTTAAATTCAGCTGGAGATAAAGTTAATGCCACCATATTTCACAGTGGTATAGGGTACATTTTTTCCTAAAGGAAATGCATAGGTTTACACATATATTGTTAATAATTTAGCTTGTGCAATGTCAACAGCTGCTACCCAATTTCTCAGTGCTTTTAACACCCAAAGAAATGGGCCCTCACTTTCAATCATTGTGGAAGTCACTGACATAGAATTTCCTACGATAAAGGGCTTATGTCATTGATAGCCTTGGTCATATTCTGAAGGTGAAGGTGCCATTATAATAATGAACTCATTTTGGCGATAATCCAACAACAAATTTTCAACACCCAGAACTATACTTGATGCTTGGAGGAAAAATGGATATTTTTATAGTTGATGAAACTGAGCCAGAGATAAACTGACTTACCCAAGAACCCACAATCAGTGAGCAACAGAAATAGAATTAAATTGCATACCTCCTGATTCTCAGGGCCAAACAGTGACAGACCTCCATGGAGATTTTTTCTTAAGCATAAAGAAGTGATGATATCTGCAAAGCAATTATTCTGCTGAAGAGTATGTTATAAATTTCTACTTGCACTGCAAGATTTTCTCTGCTAAAATGGCTTTAAAAACTGTATGAGTTGTGTCATAAAGTGTTTGAAATAGCACAAGTAAAATGATGTTTGAAAAAATAGAAGTGTGTTCATAAAAATATGAAAATCTATTAAGTAATATAGGATATGCTGGGTTTATTCTTTTGATTAATGCATCTGCCAAAGTAATGAATTTTGTTTTAACTGTCTTAATCCTTCCAAATTTTCTCTCAGATGCTGCCTCTGATATGCCATCTTATCTAGGTTATTAACCAGCACCTGCTGATCGATCCAAGGCAACTCAGTTTATCTTACATGTCTCAATATTCCAAGCTTTAACAGGGTTAAACTATATAATTTCTGAATGCCCCTTCTGCTTCATATAAATGCAAATATAAATGATTGTACCTAATATTTTAGAGTATCTACTATGTGCCTATCAGTGGGCTAAGTACTTTATAAGCATTATCTCATGAAATCAACATAAGAATTCCATGATGTAGGACCAGACATTATCTACTCTTTATATAATGGGACACTGAGGCTTAGAAACATTTAACAATTTAGTCACAGCTAAGCAAAGATGAAAGCTGGAAGTCAAACTCAGACCACCTGACACTAGAGCCCATGGTCTTAATCACCACATTTCACCATCCCTATTGGTCCTGAAATAGGAAAGTCAAATAGCTTACTATAATAGCTACTTCTATGATGTAATAGCTAATAGCTATTACATAAGAGAAATTAGAAGTATGGTCTGCAGACCAGCAGCATTGGCATTACCTGGGTGCTTGTTAGAAATGCAGAATCTCAGCCTCTATTACAAACCAACTATCAGATTCCACATTTTAACAAGATGCATAAATGATTCACATGCACATTAAAGTTTGGAAGCACTGTCCTAAAGAACATTTAAGAAAGAACATAGACATGCATAAAAAATAACCACGTGTTACCCAACTTAAAGAAGTGGACAATGCCTTTCGTTAATTTTTTTTTCTTAGGCTTTCAACTAATTGTATATGCGTAAACAATAAAACTGCCAAATGTGAAATAAAAGCATTCACAAAACTCAAAGCATAAAATCAACAATATAGGACTACTGTCAAACTAATCACCCTAGGGCCTGGATATTGTTTTTTTCTTTAAGCTGATTCCTCTGTTTAAATCACTGAAAATGAGGCCAAAATCTTAATAATTTTTATCTTTGTTCATATGATATCCAATATAGAAAAGGTAAACGTAAAAGCAATAATTGCCAATGAATACCTTTTTTACTATCACTTAGGTAGTATTCTTCCCTTCCCATCTTCAAATACCATGGGTTCTAGCCACATAAAAAGGAATGTAAGTAGAGAAATTCTGCCATGGGAAATTTACCAAGGGGAAATAGACACGTGTTTCTAAATTTTGCAATGTTTAGTCGTGGTACTACTGTGTTAGTCTAATGAAACACAGATTAAAATATCTATATTTATATTAATTAAGTGATCTAAAAACCATGTACATTTTTATATCATTGGAAAAAAAGTCAACCAGATGCAATGAAAATAGAGTGTCTCAGGTAAATCATTATCCTACCAGTTCATCCATTTTTCCTTACCTTGAGAGTACCTGATTTAACTAAAATTAATTCTTATGAAAGTTAGAGCTCCTTGCACCCAATTTTTTTAAGGAATCCCCACCCCCACCCCCCAGTTTTCTTGCTGCTGGATTTGACTCTAATTGAGTAGCAAGCGTGCACTTTCCAGTCAGTGCCAATGCCACATTTCTCCCTGATCAATACTCCTCAAGTTGGCTTATTTGTGCCCTTGGCTGTTAAAACTCACTCTTTAATAGGAATCAACTCTGCAAAATACTGTTCTTCTTAGTACAGGTAATGTGTCTCATGGGCTTGGCATAAATAATACACTTCCTATTCTTAAAAGTCAATGAAGAGAATAATCAAACTTCAAGCCCCAAACAGACCTCCCATCTTTCCTTTTCTTATTACCAGAGTAGAGCATTTACATGAGAATGGAATCCTGTGAGATAACATAATAAGTATCAAAGTTGCCCATGTGATTTCATCATCTGTTAAAAATATTATTTGAGTCTTTGGGGATTCTTGGTTGAGATAAGAAACATGAACAATCAGCAGTAGTATTAATTTACAACCAAATCACTGCTCACATATCAAACTATTCGTAAGATTTATCTGTGTTCTAAAATCAGGTTTTTCTCAGGTACTTAAAAATGTCACAAACCATAAAAATTAGTTTGACTTACACTATAATTATTGATGCCTTATGAAAGTAATTCTCCAGCCATTGGCTACATGCACAATATATGCATTTTTTGTTGTGTAATTAATCCAGTTTGAAACCAGAATGTAGGTCTGGGGCATAACTGGGGAATGTGAAGATCAGGCTAGGTATCGATTAACTTGGGCAGCAGTGTAACTCATTAACTTATTAAGGTTACTGGAAGTTAGGTTGGAAACCATTCAAGGTATAAAAATGGTTTCACAGATCAGTTTTGATCTAGAGCACAGTAATGTTAAGGGTAGTTACAATCAAGAGGACAAGGTTGAGAGGCAAATATTGTACCAAGAATAAGGATATTGGCCCTTTGATGCAGAAAGGTCTGAAATAGAGTATCAGAACAATGGATAGCTCCTTTGAAAGCCTTGTAACAGATTTTATTTATTTATTTATTTATTGGTCTTTGGAAAGGTATCTATGCTAATTTCAACTTCCTGGATTATGCCTCACCCAACCCCACCTTTCCTCCTTAGCAGCCATAAGTGTTTACTTTTCTTTTCTTTTTTTTTGCGGTACGTGGGCCTCTCACTGTTGCGGCCTCTCCCGTTGCGGAGCACAGGCTCCAGACTCGCAGGCTCAGAGACCAAGGCTCATGGGCCCAGCCGCTCCGCGGCATGTGGGATCCTCCCGGACCGGGGCACGAACCCATGTCCCCTGCATCGGCAGGCGTACTCTCAACCACTGTGCTACCAGGGAAGCCCTCTTTATTTTAATTTTATTTATTTTTTTATACAGCAGGTTCATATTAGTCATCAATTTTATACACATCAGTGTATACATGTCAATCCCAATTGCCCAATTCATCATACCACCACCCAGACCCCCCCACCGCTTTCCTCCCTTGGTGTCCATACATTTGTTCTCTACATCTGTGTCTCAATTTCTGCCCTGCAAACTAGTTCATCTGTACCATTTTTCTAGGTTCCACATATATACGTTAATATACGATATTTGTTTTTCTCTTTTTGACTTACTTCACTCTGTATGACTGTCTCTAGATAAATCCACGTCTCAACAATTTCGTTCCTTTTATGGCTAAGTAATATTCCACTGTATATATCTACCACATTTTCTTCATCCACTCATCTGTCAAGGGGCATTTAGGTTGCTTCCATGACCTGGCTATTGTAAAAAGTGCTGCAATGAACACTGGGGTGCATGTGTCTTTTTGAATTACGGTTTTCTCTGGGTATATGCCTAGTAGTGGGATTGCTAGATCATATGGTAATTCTATTTTTAGTTTTTTAAGTAACCTCCATAATGTTCTCCATAGTGGCTGTAACAATTTACATTCCCACCAACAGGGCAAGAGGGTTCCCTTTACTCCACACCCTCTCCAGCATTTCTTGTTTGTAGATTTTCTGATGATGCCCATTCTAACTGGTGTGAGGTGAGACCTCATTGTAGTCTTGGTTTGCATTTCTCTGATAATTAGTGATGTTGAGCAGCTTTTCATGTGCTTCCTGGCCATCTGTATGTGTTCTTTGGAGAAATGTCTATTTAGGTCTTCTGCCCACTTTTGGATTGGGTTGTTTTTTTTAATATTGAGCTGCATGAGCTGTTTATATATGTTGGAGATTAATCCTTTGTCCATTGATTCATTTGCAAATATTTTCTCCCATTCTGAGGGTTGCCTTTTCGTCTTGCTTATGGTTTCCTTTGCTGTGCAAAAGCTGTGAAGTTACATTAGGTCCCATTTGTTTATTTTTGTTTTTATTTCCATTACTCTAGAAGGTGTATCAAAAAAGATCTTGCTGTGATTTATGTCAAAGAGTGTTCTTCTTATGTTTTCCTCTAAGAGTTTTATAGTGTCCAGTCTTACATTTAGGTGTCTAATCCATTTTGAGTTTATTTTGGTGTATGGTGTTAGGGAGTGTTCTAATTTTATTCTTTTACATGTAGCTGTCCAGTTTTCCCAGCACCACTTATTGAAGAGACTGTTGTTTCTCCATTGGATATCCTTGCCTCCTTTGTCATAGATTAGTTGACCACCGGTAGGTGGGTTTATCGCTGGGCTTTCTATCATGTTCCATTGATGTATATTTCTGTTTTTGTGCCAGTACCATATTGTCTTGATAACTATAGTTTTACAGTACAGTCTGAAGTCAGGGAATCTGATTCCTCCAGCTCCGATTTTTTCCCTCAAGAATACTTTGGCTATTCAGGGTCTTTTGAGTCTCCATACAAATTTTAAGATTTTTTGTTCTAGTTCTGTAAAATGCCATTGGTAATTTGATAGGGATTGCATTGAATCTGTAGATTGCTTTAGGTAGTATAGTCATTTTCACAACATTGATTCTTCCAATCCAGGAACATGGTGTATCCCTCCATTTGTTGGTATCATCTTTAATTTCTTTCATCAGTGTCTTACACTTTTCTGCATACAGGTCTTTTGTCTCCCTCAGTAGGCTTATTCCTAGGTATTTCATTCTTTTTATTTCAGTGATAAATGAGAGTGATTCCTTAATTTCTCTTTCAGATTTTTCTTCATTAGTATATAGGAATGCAAGAGATTACTGAGCATTAATTTTGTATCCTGCAACTTTACCAAATGCACTTATTAGCTCTAATAGTTTTCTGGTGGCATCTTTAGGATTCTCTATGTATAGTATCATGTCATCTGCAAACAGTGACAGTTTTACTTCTTCTTTTCCAATTTGGATTCCTTTCATTTTTTTTCTTCTCTGATTGCCATGGGTAGGACCTCCAAAACTATGTTTAATAATAGTGGTGAGAGTGGACTTCCTTGTCTTGTTCCTGATCTTAGAGGAAATGCTTTGTTTTTCACCACTAAGAATGATGTTTGCTGTGGGTTTGTCATATATGGCATTTATTATGTTGAGGTAGGTTCCCTGTATGCCCACTTTCTGGAGAGTTTTTATCATAGATGGGTGTTGAATTTTGTCAAAAGCTTTTTCTGCATCTATTGAGATGATCATATGGTTTTTCTTCTTCAATTTGTTCATATGGTGTATCAAATTGATTGATTTGCATATATTGAAGAATCCTTGCATCCCTGGGATAAATCCCACTGATTATGGTGTATGATCCTTTTCATGTGTTATTGGATTCTGTTTGCTAGTATTTTTTTTGAGGATTTTTGCATCTATATTCATCAGTGATATTGGTCTGTAATTTTCTTTTTTTGTAGTATCTTTGCCTGGTTTTGGTATCAGGGTGAAGGTGGCCTCATAGAATGATATTGGGAGTATTCCTTCCTCCACAATTTTTGGGAAGAGTTTGAGAAGGATGGGTGTTAGCTCTTCTCTAAATGTTTGATAGAATTCAGCTGTGAAGCCATGTGGTCCTGGACTTTTGTTTGTTGGAAGATTTTAAATCACAGTTTCAATTTCATTACTTGTGACTGGTCTGTTCACATTTTCTGTTTCTTCCAGGTTCAGTCTTGGAAGGTTATACCTTTCTAAGAATTTGTCCATTTCTTGCAGGTTGTCCATTTTATTGGCATAGAGTTGCTTAAGGATGCTTTGTATTTCTCAGTGTCTGTTGTAACTTCTCCTTTTTCATTTCTAATTTTATTGATTTGAGTCCTCTCCCTCTTTTTCTTGATGAGTCTGGCTAATGGTTTATCAATTTTGTTTATCTTCTCAAAGCACCAGCTTTTGGTTTTATCGATCTTTACTATTGTTTTCTTTGTGACTATTTCATTTATTTCTGTTTTGATATTTATTTCTTTCCTTCTGATAACTTTGGGATTTGATTGTTCTTCTTTTTATAGTTTCTTTAGGTGTAAGGTTAGATTGTTTGTTTGAGATTTTTCTTGTTTCTTTAGGTGGGCTTGTATAGGTATAAACTTCCCTCTTGGAACTGCTTTTGCTGCATCCCATAGATTTTGGATCGTCATGTTTTCATTGTCATTTGTCTCTAGGTAGTTATTGATTTCTTCAGTGATCTCTTGGTTATTTAGCAATGTATTGTTTAGCCTCCATGTGTTTGTGTTTTTTACGTTTTTTTGCCCTGTAGTTCATTTCTGATCTCATAGCGTTGTGGTCAGAAAAGATGCTTGATATGATTTCAATTTTCTTAAATTTACTGAGGCTTGATTTGTGACCCAAGATGTGATCTATCCTGGAGAATGTTCCATGTGCACTTGAGAAGAAAGTGTAATCTGCTGTTTTTGGATGGAATGTCCTATAAACATCAATTAAATCTATCTGGTCTATTGTGTCATTTAAAGCTTGTTCTTCCTTACTAATTTTGTTTGGATGATCTGTCCATTGGTGTAAGTGAGGTGTTAAAGTCCCCCACTATTATTGTGTTACTGTTGATTTCCTCTTTTAGAGCTTTTAGCAGTTGCCTTATGTATTGAGGTGCTCCTATCTTGGGTGCATAAACATTTATAGTTATTATATCTTCTTCTTGGGTTGGTCCCTTTATCATTATGTAGTGATCCTCCTTATCTTTTGCAACAGTCTTTACTTTAAAGTCTATTTTATCTGATATGAGTACTGCTATTCCAGCTTTCTTTCTTTTTTCTTTTTTTTTAATTGCGGTACATGGCCTCTCACTGCTGTGGCCTCTCCTGCTGCAGAGCACAGTCTCCGGATGCACAGGCTCAGCGGCCATGGCTCACAGGCTCAGCCACTCTGCGGCATGTGGGATCTTCCCGTACCAGGGCACGAACCCGTGTCCCCTGCATCGGCAGGCGGACTCTCAACCACTGCGCTACCAGGGAAGCCCTCCAGCTTTCTTTTGATTTACATTTACATGGAGTATCTTTTTCCATCCCCTCACTTTCAGTCTGTATGTGTCCCTAGGTCTGAAGTGGATCTCCTGTAGGCAGCATATATATGAGTCTTGTTTTTGTATGCATTCAGCAAGCCTGTGTCTTTTGGTTGGAGCCTTTAATCGATTCACGTTTAAGGTAATTATCAATATGTATGTTCCTATTACCATTTTCTTAATTGTTTGGGGTTTGTTTTTGTAGGTCCTTTTCTTCTCTTGTGTTTCCCACTTTGGGAAGTTCCTTTAGCAATTGTTGTAGAGCTGGTTTGGTGGTGCTGAATGCTCCTAGCTTTTGCTTGTCTGTAAAGCTTTTGATTTCTCCATCAAATCTGAATGAGATCCTTGCCAGGTAGAATAATCTTGGTTGTAGGTTCTTCCTTTTCATCACTTTAAGTACATCATGCCACTCCCTTCTGGCCTGTAGAGTTTCTGCTGAGAAATTGGCTGTTAACCTTATGGGAATTCCCTTGTATGTTGTCATTCTTCCCTTGCTGCTTTCAGTAAATTTTCTTTGTCTTTAATTTTTGCCAATTTGATTACTATGTGTCTCAGCATGTTTCTCCTTGGGTTTATCCTGCCTGGGACTCTCTGCACTTCCTGGACTTGGGTGGCTATTTCCTTTCCCATGTTAGGGATGTTTTCGACTATAATCTCTTCAAATATTTTCTCTGGTCCTTTCTCTCTCTCTTCCCCTTCTGGGACTCCTATAATGAGAACGTTGTTGCATTTAATTTTGTTCCAGAGGTCTCTTTGGCTGTCTTCATTTCTTTTCATTCTTTTTTCTTATTCTGTTCTGCAACAGTGAATTCCACCATTCTGTCTTCCAGGTCTCTTATCCGTTCTTCTGCCTCAGTTATTCTGCTATTAATTCCTTCTAGTGTATTTTTCATTTCAGTTATTGTATTGTTCATCTCTGTTTGTTCTTTAATTCTTCTAGGTCTTTGTTAAACATTTCTTGCATCTTCTTGATCTTTGCCTCCATTCTTTTTCTGAGGTCCTGGATCATCTTCGCTATCATTATTCTGAATTCTTTTTCTGGTAGGTTGTCTATCCACTTGATTTAATTGTTTTTCTAGGGTTTTATCTTGTTCCTTCATCTGGTACATAGGCCTCTGCCTTTTCATCTTGTCTATCTTTCTGTGAATGTGTTTTTTGTTCCACAGGCTGCAGGATTGTAGTGTTTCTTGCTTCTGCTCCAGATATCATTGATGCATCCAGTCTTCAAAAATTAAGACCTAATTTCTTGGCTACTGCCCATCAGAGAATGCCCTGGCTTATAAATTCATCTTCCTTATTGCTCAACTACTGTTACAGAGGCCTTTATAGTACCTAAAACATAAAGGAGATATTTTTTATATAGCCTCAGGTCTCCATGAATATGTCCAAATGCTCACTGGGCTCACAAGATTGCCATGCAGCCTCTCAGCCTTCTTTTCTTTAGATAATTCAGAATCCCTCTCTCTAATGGACAGTGAACCAATATGTGATCATTTACCAGCTCCACACAGTAACTCATAATAAGTAGTGTGATATAAGTATAACTTTGAAGTTAGCTAGAATGAAGAATTTTTCAAATAAAGTTATAACGTAACTCTCCTATGAATCCCCTGTAAGAACATTAAGTGGTTTTATGTCTATTTTACACATGCAGAACAAACACGCTGGAATATTCAATGACTTGCGCAAATCACAAGCCAGTAAGGACAGACTCAAAATCTAATATCAGACTTCTGTTCTTTTAAACCCACTATATTGTAGGGTATGGTTTATTTAAATGAATATTCATTTAATTATTTTTAGATGAATATGTAATATAGTAAATATTTAAGTGTCTCAAAAATTATGTTTATCATTCTTCTAATTGTGTAGCTATAGTGTCGGTAGGTTTCTAAGATTTTTTACTTCTCTTCAGGGTAAATATCTTAAAATATCTTCTGTCCAGTGGCACCTCAGTTTAGTTCCTCTCCCAGATATCTATCAGCAGCCGCACCTTAGGGGGTCCATGGAAAAGAAAAGATATTCTAGGGTTATGCAGCAAAGAAGGATAAGTGACATACCACTTCTTCCCCCAAAGACTTCTGTTTTGTTCTTTTTTGGTGTGGAATAATTGCTTGGAAATGGCTGCCGATCTAGGGACTAGGTTTTCCAGTTCATATTCATCTATGTGATGCCAATGACTACTTTTCTCAATGGAATGTAAGCAAATACAATATGCATATCAATTCCTATCCAAAGTAGTTAAGAATTGGGCAGTTTTTTTCCTGCTCTCTTTTTCCATTTACTGGGTAGAAAAGACTCAAAGCCCCTTGAGAAGGGCAGATCTGTGAAATGTAAGGTGCTTATATTCCTTCATTACATTGTGGAAGGCCATCTGACCAGGAATATCTGCACATAATGGTAAAGTGCGGAGAACATAAACTTTTAATGTGTTGAGTAACTGAGATTTGAGGACAGCAGCTAGAGCACCATATTTAATGCAGTTTTTAAAATTATTCTTTTAGTACAGTGGTTCTCAACAAGGGGTGACTTGGGGGGATATTTTGCAAATATCTCAAGGGATATTTGGTAATGTCTAGAGATATTTTTGGTTGTCATAACTAGGGCAGGGGAGGACTGTGTTACTCAAATCTAGCAGATAAAAATCAGAGTTGCTGCTTAACAGCTTATAATGCCAAAGGCAGCCCAGCCTTCACTCCCCAAAAAAGAATCAATTCACCCCAAAATGTCAATGCTGCCACCTTTGAGAAGCTCCATTTTAGTATAAAGGAACAAATGGCAGAACAGGGTGTGTAGGAAGATATACAAGAGAAAAAGGTAAGAAAACCATCAAGATCTAGTGAGTACATTAGATCCTGATGGTGTTTAATTGGTTTCATCCTATCTGTGAAATGGGGAGATGTTCAATAGTAAACCTAAGATCAGAAGTAGCATGCTCTCCTTAAGGATGTGCGCTCCTTTTCCTCTTTTTGCCACTGAATTTTACCAACTCAACCCCCACACCCACATCCTCTCATTGCACCACAAGTATCAGATTTGAGCCTAAGAGCAATAATAGAATGCACCGCTCACAAACAAGCCAGCCAATTCCAAAACTTTTTTCATTGCTTGATCATGCACTTCCCATTTGGGGCCTAATCTGTCTGAGAAGCACACAAAAGCCTTGTACCTTTGTAGACAGAAAAACAATGTAAAAAATAAAACAAGGTTAGGTCATGTTTGGCAAGTAGATTACTTTAACAAACGTTTCTTGTTCACTGCCATCAAGTGTGTTATTGTTTCAGCATCTGAGAGCATGGGAAATGCAGACAAAAGTCTGTAGGATTTCAAATGAAATTCTGAGGTTTGTTTTCCTAAACTTACCTGGCCCCTTTTAAAATCGTTTTAGTTAATAAAGTGATCATATTCATTAATTTGATGTCTCCATCTATTTATATTTCTTTTGTTTAAAGTGTCATGATTGAATGGAAAATTGCACATGACAAAGGGGCTTACAAGCCTAAAGTAAATAACTATTTCATCATAAATGAGGATCACTTCTCTTTGACAGTATGGAAACTGCCCACACTCTCCTAGAGTTGTTTTCTGACATTTTACATCAAACTCAGAACAAGAAATAATAAATACCTTGAAAGGAACTGAGAAATCTCTTAAATGCATAACAAAGAAAGAATATAATAGAGTCTTCAAGAGCTTTAATTCATTCCAAATTAAATGTCCTAACCAGAATGCAGATGCTTTCCAGGATGCATTATCTCAAAGTGTTGTCCTCAAAACACAAAAACAAAAGCAAAACAAAACAAAAAAGTAATAAATTAATTAGTTTGAATAAATCATAAAGAGATAAATTGAACAGAAAAGGAATGATTTTCTCCCCTTATTCTCACCCATAAATAATATATTCAGATCAGAAATAAATTCAATAGGGAATAATTAAATGCTAATAATGTATTTTCAACTGGATACAAATTATCATTGCATATTTTCTGAATATTTATAATAATATAATAAAGTAAGTGGTAAGGGTTTTCTAGGACACAGATACTAAAGTTCTTATACTATTGAAGCACTCAGGATTTGATGCCATTTTTGGTGATTTTGGAGGCAAAAGCCTAAAGGCTAAATTTGAAAGAAAGCTGATTAATTAGAAACATAATATGCCAACAATGATGAAGCTCTGGATGTGGGAGGACATTTCTCTCCCTCTTTGGGAGTTATGAAGTAACTGGCTTTGGATGAGCAAGTAGCCTGTGGCATAGAAATGAGAGGCAACACCTGCAAATCAGAACTATAACAATTATACTAGGCGGTTATGGAGGTTGGAGCACAGAGATATATTAGAGAGGGATCTGCAAATAAATTCATATGTGCTCAGGGATCCAGTATTGACTTGAGGCTCAAAGTATCTGAAGCTGCAAATGAAATTTCTTCATTGTCACCTCAGTTATTGGTAAAAATTAAGTCATTTCTTAGGCTTGCTATTTCTAGTTTAAGTACTGCATTGAGACCATTATAACAGCAAAATCTCTGTCAGAACTAAAACACACCAGGCCCAAACAAAGCAGCAATGCAGGCTCACTTCTGAACTAAAGCAATAAAAATCATTTCTCCAAAGCATACAGTGTTTTGACTTTGAACAAGTAACCTCGTGGTCTATTGCTTTATCAATGGCACTTGTCTGTTCTCTTTCTCATCCTCAAAGGAATAGTACACACTGACAATACAGAAATAGGTAGAGGGGAGAGAGACAGCTAGACAGGAAGATAAAATATATAGGTAAATAAAATATTTTTGGATATTCAATATATGTAAATAATTACATAACAGGTACATATAGTTACATACTAGGTGCTTATGTATAATAGTATAAATCTTCAGCTATTACACATTTCTCTGCATTCACAGAGGCCACAAAACTAGAACATGGTCTTAATATTAAATTTTAATTAAAACATTAATTCATTCCATAAAAAATGATTATTAGGGAGACGTTCAAGATGGTGGAGGAGTAAGACGTGGAGATCACCTTCCTCCCTATAAATACATCAAAAATACATCTACATGTGGAAGAACTCCTGCAGAACACCTACTGAATGCTGGCAGAAGACCTCAGACTTCCCAAAAGGCAAGAAAATCCCCATGTATCTGGGTAGGGCAAAAGAAAAAAGAAAAAACAGAGACAAAAGAATAGGGACAGGACTTGCACCTCTGGGAGGGAGCTGTGAAGCAGGAAAAGTTTCCCCACACTAGGAAGCCCCTTCACTGGTGGAGATGGGGGTGGCGGAGGGGGAAGCTTCAGAGCCATGGAGGAGAGCGCAGCAACAGGGGTGCAGAGGGCAAAGCAGAGAGATTCCTGCACAGAAGACTGGTGCCAACCAGCACTCACCAGCCTGAGAGGCTTGTCTGCTCACCCGCCAGGGTGGGTGGGGGCTTGGAGCTGAGGCCCTGGTTTCAGAGGTCAGACATGAGGGAGAGGACTGAGGTTAGCTGTGTGAAGACAGCCGGAAGGGGGCTAGTGCGCCACAGCTAGCTGGGAGGGAGTCCAGGAAAAAGTCTGGACCTGCTGGAGAGGCAAGAGACCACTGTTTCCAGGTGCACGAGGAGAAGGGCTTCCTGCTCCGTGTGCCCACAGACGGAATAGCACGGGCTAAGTGAGCTCCATAGATGGGTGCCAGCTGCGGCTATCAGCTCGGACCCCAGAGGCAGGTAGGGACTGTTATCGCTGCTGCCACTGTCAACAACAATCCTGTGTGCAGGCACAGGTCACTACACACACGCCCCCAGGAGCCTGTGCAGCCCACCACTGCCAGGGTCCCATGATCCAGGGACAACATCCCCGGGAGAACACATAGCTTGCCTCAGGCTGTTGCAACATCATGCTGGCCTCTGCCAACACAGGCACGCCTCGCATTCAAATTATTACTACCATAACCCTCCCTCTCCCCAGCCTGAGTGAGCAAGAGACCCCAGCTGCTGCTTTAACCCCCTCCTGTCTGGGTGGGGAACAGATGCCTGAGGGTGGCCTACATGCAGAAGCAGGGCCAAAACCAAAGCTGAACCCCAGGAGCTATGCAAGCAAAGTTAAGAGAATCCAGCACCACCAAACCAGCTTTATAACAAAGGCTAAAGGAACTTCTCTAGGTGGGAAATACAAGAGAAGGAAAAGACCTGCAAAAACAAACCCAAAACAATTAAGAAAATGGGATTGGAACATATGTATCGATAATTACCGTAAATGTAAATGGATTAAATGCTCCAACCAAAAGAGACAGACTGGCTCTATGAATATAAAAACAAGACCCATGTATATGCTGTCTGTAAGACACCCACTTCAGACCTAGGGACACATACACACTGAAAGTGAGGGGATGGAAAAAGATATTCCATGCAAATGGAAATCAAAAGAAAGCTGGAGTAGCAATTCTCATATCAGACAAAATAGACTTTAAAATAAAGCCTATTACAAGAGACAAAGAAGGACACTACATAATGATCAAGGGATCAATCTAAGAAGAAGATGTAACAATTGTAAATATTTATGCACCCAACATAGGAGCACCTCAACACATAAGGCAAATGCTAACAGAAATAAAAGGGGAAATCAACAGTAACACAATAATAGTGGGTGACTTTAACACTCCAATTTCACCAACGGACAGATCATCCAAAATGAAAATAAGTAAGGAAACACAAGCTTTAAATGACACATTACAACAGATGGGCTTAATTGATATTTATAAGACATTCCATCTAAAAAAACAACAGAATACACTTTCTTCTCAAGTGCACATGGAACATTCTCCAGGACAGATCATATCTTGGGTCACAAATCAAGCCTTAGTAAATTTAAGATAACTGAAATTGTATCAAGTATCTTTTATGACCACAACACTATGAGACTAGATATCACTTACAGGAAAAAAACTGTAAAAATTACAAACACGTGGAGGCTAAACAATACACTACTAAATAACCAAGAGATCACTGAAGACATCAAAGAGGAAACCAAAAAATACCTAGAAACAAATGACAATGAAAACATGACAACCCAAATACTACTGGATACAGCAAAAACAGTTGTAAGAGGGAAGTTTATAGCAATACAATCCTACCTCAAGAAACAAGAAAAATCTCAAACAAACTTTACACCTAAAGCAATTAGAGAAAGAAGAATAACAACAATAAAAAAAAAAAACCCGAAAGTTAGCAGAAGGAAGAAATCATAAATATCAGGTCAAAAATAAATGAAAAAGAAATGAAGGAAACAATAGCAAAGATGAATAAAACTAGAAGCTGATTCTCTGAGAGATAAACAAAATGATAAACCATTAGCCAGACTCATCAAGAAAAAAAAGAAGACTAAAATCAACAGAATTAGAAAGGGAAAAGGAGAAGTAACAATTGCCACTGCAGAAATACAAAGGATCATGAGAGATTACTCCAAGCAGCTATATGCCAATAAAATGCACAACCTGGAAGAAATGGACAAATTCTTAGAAAAGTAAAACGTTCCAAGACTGAACCAGGAAGAAACAGAAAATACGAACAGACCAATCACAAGCACTGAAATTGAAACTGTGATTAAAAACCTTCCAACAAACAAAAGTCCAGGACCAGATGGCTTCACAGGCAAACTCTATCAAACATTTAGAGAAGAGCTAACAGCTATCGTTCTCAAACTCTTCCAAAACGCAGCAGAGGGAGGAATACTCCTAAACTCATTCTACGAGGCCACCATCACCCTGATACTAAAACCAGACAAAGATGTCACAAAAAAAGAAAACTACAGGCCAGTATCACTGATGAAATAGATGCAAAGATCCTCAACAAAATACTAGCAAACAGAATCCAACAACACATTAAAAGGATCATACACCATGGTCAAGTGGGGTTTATCCCAGGAATGCAAGGATTCTTCAATATATGCAAATCATTCAATGTGATAAACCATATTAACAAACTGAAGGAGAAAAACTTTATGATCATCTCAATAGATGCAGAAAAAGCTTTTGACAAAATTCAACACCCATTTATGATAAAAACTCTCCACAAAGTAGGCATAGAGGGAACTTACCTCAACATAATAAAGGCCATATATGACAAACCCACAGCCAACACCTTTCTCAATGGTGAAAAACTGAAAGCATTTCCACTAAGATCAGGAAAAAGACAAGGTTGCCCATTCTTATCACTATTATTCAACATAGTTTTGGAAGGTTTAGCCTCAGCAATCAGAGAAGAAAAAGCAATTAAAGAAATCCAAATTGGAAAAGAAGTAGTAAAACTGTCACTGTTTGCAGATGACATGATACCATATATAGAGAATCCTAAACATGCTACCAGAAAACTAGAGCTAATCAATGACTTGGTAAAGTAGCAGGATACAAAATTAATGCACAGAAATCTCTTGCATTCCTATACACTAATGGTGAAAAATCTGAAAGAGAAATTAAGGAAACACTCCCAGTTACCATTGCAACAAAAAGAATAAAATACCTAGGAATAAACCTACCTAAGGAGAGAAAAGACCTGTATGCAGAAAACTATAAGACACTGACGAAAGAAATCAAAGACACTACAAACTGATGAAGAGATATACCATGTTCTTGGATTGGAAGAATCAATGTGAAAATGACTATACTACCCAAAGCAATCTACACATTCAATGTAATCCCTATCAAACTACCAATGGCATTTTTCACAGACTAGAACAAAAAAATTTCACAATTTGTATGGAAACACAAAGACCCTGAATAGCCAAAGCAGTCTTGAGAAAGAAAAACGAAGCTGAAGGAATCTGGCTCCCTGACTTCAGACTATACTACAAAGCTACAGTAATCAAGACAGTATGGTATTGGCACAAAAGGAGAAATATAGATCAATGGCACAGGATAGAAAACTCAGAGCTAAACCCACGCACATATGGTCATCTTATCTTTGACAAAGGAGGCAACACAATACGGTGCAGAAAAGAAAGCCTTTTCAATAACTGGTGCTAGGAAAACTGGACAGCTACAAGTAAAAGAATGAAATTAGAATACTCCCTAACACCATACACAAAAATAAACTCAAAATGGATTAAAGACCTAAATGTAAGATCAGACACTATAAAACTCTTAGAGTAAAACATAGGCAGGACAATCTATGACATAAATCACAGCAAGATTATTTTTGACTCACCTCCTAGACTAATGGAAATAAAAATAAAAATAAACAAAGGGGACCTAATGAAACTTAAAGTTTTCGCACAGCAAAGGAAACCAAAGACAAGATGAAAAAACAACCTTCAGAATGGGAGAAAATATTTGCAAATGAAGCAACTGACAAAGGATTAATCTCCAAAATATACAAGCAGCTCAAACAGCTCAATATCAAAAAAACAATCAACCCAGCCCTAAAATGGGTGGAAGACCAAAACAGACACTTCTGCAAAGACAATATAAGGATTGCCAACAAATACACGAAAGGATGCTCTACATCCCTAATCATTAGAGAAACGCAAATCAAAACCACAGTGAGGTATCACCTCACACAGTCAGAATGCCCATTATCAAAAAATCTACAAACAATAAATGCTGGAGTGGGTGTGGAGAAAAGGGAACCCTCTTGCACTGTTGGTGGGAATGTAAATTGATACAGCCACTATGGAGAACAGTACGGAGGTTCCTCAAAAGAACTAAAAATAGAACTACCCTGTGACCCAGCAACCCCACTACTGTTCATACACCCTGAGAAAACCATAATCAAAAAGAATCATGTACCATAATATTCATTGCAGCCCTATTTACAATAGCCAGGACATGGAATCAACTTAAGTGTCCATTGCCACATGAATGGATCAAGAAGATGTGGCACATATATACAATGGAATACTACTCAGCCATAAAAAGAAAGGAAATTGAGTTATTTGTAGTGAGGTGGATGGACCTAGAGGCTGTCATACAGCGTGAAGTAAGTCATAAAGAGAAAAACAAATACCATATGCTGACACGTATATATGGAATCTAAAAAAAAAAAAGGTTCTGATGAACCTAGGGGCTGGACAGGAATAAAGATGCAGATGTAGAGAATGGACTTGAGGACATGGGCTAAGGGAGGGTAAGCTGGGATGAAGTGAGAGTGTAGCACTGACCAATATAAACTACCAAATGTAAAATAGACAGCTAGTGGGAAGCAGCTGCATAGCACAGGGAGATCAGCTCAGTGCTCTGTGACCACCTAGAGGGGTGAGGTAAGGAGGGTGGGAAGGAGGCACAAGAGGGAGGGGATATGGGCACATATGTATACATATAGCTGACTCACTTTGTTATATAGCACAAAGTAACACAACACTGTAAAGCAACTATACTCCAATAAAGATGTAAAAAAATAAAATGATGATTACACACTATGTTCCAGAGACTATTAATGATGTTGAAAATCCAAAGAAGCATAAGATATGACTTTCAAGGAGTTCATGGTTTAATCAGCAACACAAACCACTATAAAACATTATGGTAAATACAATGATAGATGTATGTGCTAGGAAGTTAATAGTAACACAATGGAGAAAATGATTAATTCTGCTTGAGTAGATCAAGCTTTATTGAACACAGTGAAATAAAACTTGAAGAATGATCAGGAGTTTGCTACTCAAGTAAGGAAAAAAAATCAGTGCAGGTATAAGAAGTAAATATGTATGTCTGAGGCATGTGATATTATATAAGCTTTTTTTTTTTCTAGAAACAAAGCTTAAGGCAAAAATATATGTGTTAATACTTTATTGGTGAGAGAAATCCCAAGGAATCAGGAGGGAAGGAAATGGGGAGTGAGGTATTGAAGGAAGAAGAGTAAATAGGAAAGAAAGTACCATGGAGCTGGTCACTGCTTAAAATCCAACACAACTAATTTTGCTTGATCTAGTAGGTTTATCTTCTGAGAGGGCCTATTTACTACTGCATTTAAGAGAGCCCTTCTAGTGGTTGAGATTCCACCTGCCGATGCAGGGGACACGGATTCGTGCCCCGGTCCAGGAAGATCCCACACGCCGTGGAGCGGCTGGGCCCGTGAGCCATGGCCGCTGAGCCTGTGCATCCGGAGCCTGTCCTCCGCAACGGGAGAGGCCACAGCAGTGAGAGGCCCGTGTACCGCAAAAAAAAAAAAAAAAAAAAAGAGAGAGCCCTTCCAGGTGGAGAAGAATTAAGAATACAGTCACCAACTCCCACTTCCCCTCAGTTAAAAGTTCAGCTTCAGGACTGTATAAGCATAGGTGCCAAGGGTATTCTATGGCATTTCACACCTCAGTGGAAACCAGGAAACCTCAGGCAAGAGACAAGAGATATAGAGTACAGGCATGAGACAAGGTGCTCTCATGTGAAGTCAGTCATCACAGCACCTGGGGTAAAACCAGTGGCCAGAGACTAGGGCAGATGAGGTCACAAACATTTGAAGTGGTACTTAGAAGGTATCTGATACGGCCCATTCGTTGCATCACTCAGATCTATTCATGCCCTCCCATTTTTTCCAGTTCTCATACTGCAAAATGACCCACCATTTTTATGAAGATAAAATGCCCTCACTTCTCCAAAAGAGGAAGTAAAAGTCACAGAAACAATATCTGAAAAGACTTCAAGCAAGGAAGTTAATGAAACAAGCTATGGTACTCACTGCTACAACTGGTCCACCATTGGCCTCTATAGCTGTAAAACGATGATACTGTCTCAGATATTCTGTGTCAGCACAGTTCAGATGCCCTGTTGAAAAGTCTAGGTAAGGGGCCTTTCCAGGGCACTGAAACCCTGACAAAGCCCCCAGATCTTTTGGGGAATAAAACAATGGACTATTTAACACATATATTTGTGGTGATGTTGGGGACTTAGGATCTCCTTCAATCAAAGAACCCTGAGGCTGTGAACTGACTTTGATCTGGAAGTTGGCAGGACAATGATTTTTCATTTTGCCATAGTCTACTGTCAATCTACCTCACACCTGGGATTCTCATGATCTCTTAGCCTTTGTCACAGATCCCTACGACCTGGGCTGTTGATTCCCTCTAGTGTATTTTTCATTTCAGTTACTGTACTGTTCATCTCAGTTTGTTTGTTCTGTAAATCTTCTAGTGTGGGTTTATTCTGGGTTCTCTATTTTATTTCATTGTTCTTTATGTCTGTACTTATGTTCATACCATACTGTTTTAATTACTGTAGCTTCATAATATATTTTAAAATCAGGAACTGTGATGCCTCTAGATATGTTCTTCTTTGTCAAAATCACTTTGGTTAATCTATATCTTTTGTTGTTCCACATGAATTTTAGGATTGTAATTTTTCTATTTCTGTAAGAAAAAAATGCAATTGGGATTTTGATGGGGATAGCTTGGATCTGTACATTGCTTTGTGTAGTCTGGACCATTTTAACAATATTAAGTCTTCATTCCATGAATGCACAATGTCTTCTAATTATTTGTGACCCCTTTTATTTCTTTCATCAATGTTTTATAATTTTAAGTGTGCAAATCTTTCACTTCCTTGGTTAAATTTATTCCTAAGTATTTTATTCTTTTTGATGCTATTGTAAGTGGGATTATTTTCTTAAGAATTGAGACATCGGTCATTATTAGTGTACAGAAATACAACTGATTTTTCCATGTTGATTTTATATCTGCAACTCTAATTTGCATATTAGTTCTAAAAGAAGTGGAAAATGGTACAGCAGCTGTGGAAAACAATATGGAGGATCATTAAAAAAATATTGAAAGTATAACTACCATATGATCCAGCAACCCCACTTCTGGGTATAAACCAAGAGAAATGAAATCAAGATCTTAAAGAGATATCTATACTCCCATGTTCATTTGTGACAACATAGATAAAGGACATTATACTAAGTGAAATAAGTCAATCACAGAGTGGAATACTGCATGATTCCATTTATATGAGGTATCTAAAATAGTGAAACTCATAGAAGCAGAGAATATAATAATGGTCACCAGGGGCTGAGGGTTGGGGGAAATGGGGTGTTGTTTTTCAAAGGGTATAAAGTTTCAGTTATCCTAGATGAATAAGTTCTAGATACCTAGTGACAACATCATGTCTACAGTTAATAATATAGTATTTACACTTCAAATCTCTTAAGAGAATAGATCTCATGTTGTGTTCTTACCACAAAAGAATAAACAAACAGAAACAGGAGAAAGAAAACAGGGACACAAGGAAACTTTGGGAGGTTCTGGATATATCTATTCTCTGATCATCATGATGATATCATGGGTGTTTGTAAACATCAAACTCATCAAATTGTACACATACATACATGCAGTTTTTATATATCAAATATACCTCAATAAAGCTGCTTAAAAAAATTTAAAAGGTACCAGAGACTAAGATCTAGGGAAGACCTAGGTTCTTATTTTCTACTCTCCTCTACCGGTCCCACTTTCTAAATATCCTCTTCTTTCTTGAAATCCACCCATTTCTCTGTGTCAAATATAATGTCCTTGGTTGACCATACAACTCATACTCTCCACAAAATGATACATGAGGCCAATTTGTTCACTAGCCAACCCTCAATCAAGTTTCACCTCCACTTCATTTGAAACAAAAAGATAAAAAAAGTATCAACAACTACTTGGATTGAAATTTGAATTTGCAATTTTTATTTGCTTTCCTTTATCCTTTAATTGTGAATTGTGGTCACACAAAGGTTTTTCTTTCTCTCTTTTTTTTTTTTTTTTTTTTTTCTATGCCACATGGCTTGTGGGATCTTATTTCCTTGACCAGGGATCAATCTGGGCCCAAGGCAGTGAACATGCCAAGTCTTAGCCACTAGACCACCAGAGAATTCCCACACACAAGTTTAATTATCCATTTGTATTCTCAGTTAAACATGACTTACTGTCCAATTTTACTATTGCTTTCCATATTATGTTTTGAAATTGGGGTTTCCACTAACAATTTTTTTTAACAAGGCATGTTGCTAAATATACTCTCATCCTCTGTTTTATTTTTTTTAATTCAAGGCACATTTAATTGATTCAAAATTATTTTCTGAGTAATGTGATCAATTCTAAACACAACCACAAGAATGGCAGAATGGAAAGACAGGATTCTGATGGGGTGAGACAGAGTGAAAATGAACTGGACTAGAAGAAGAAGCAAACAAGGAATTGCCTGAGTGTCACAGAAGCAAACATTTAAACCTATTGCAAAATTTCCAGAAACAGCTGATACAAACACAGTAACTAGCACTTCCAACCTGGTAATAAACATATTGCCTCCTGATATTTTCCTTTACTACTTATAATAAAAAATATGTGCCCCTCATATGTCACTATATTTTGTAGATGTTAAGTTTGCTGAAACTTTTTCTTCTTCCCAAGAGAAGAGAATTGTGATTTTTGAATATTTTATTGAAGATCTGAAATATTAAGTTACATCTTCTGACAGTAGTCTTTGCCAAGTGAGGTAAGATCTATAG
The DNA here is from genome assembly GCF_011762595.2 of Tursiops truncatus. Lineage (NCBI taxonomy): Eukaryota > Metazoa > Chordata > Mammalia > Artiodactyla > Delphinidae > Tursiops > Tursiops truncatus. The sequence continues at coordinate 41,734,968 of NC_047047.1, read as the reverse complement.
AATTTAATTTTTAATGTATATTTGCCACATTTCAATTTATAATTTGATTTTCTGTCTGCATGTCCAGCACCATGGTACAATATGCTGTTGGTAATGAGGATATTTGAAAGCAATACAAATTTAATTAAGTATCCTCAAGAATTATGGCAAAAATGACTGTGGAACGTCAAAGTCTCTGAGAAAATAAAAGGAGAGTTCACCTTATGTCTACAGACATGGGTTTAATTAACTAGTGTGTGAAAGTATAGATCACACATTTAATTAAGCATGTTCAATGACAACAGAGATGTTAGCCATCAAACAACAAGAAAAACTCAAAAGCAATACCTGACACTACCACATTCACCACATCATAATTACTCAACACTAAAGAATATGCCCAGAGATTAAAGGTCCCAGTCTTAAAATTAATCTAGTTTTCTTAACTCTTAAGAGGTATTTTTTGTTCTTTTTAGGTAGTATTTATTGAAATATGTATATAGAATATTCATTTATAAAGATACAAAACGGAGAGAGGACAAGATGGCACAGAAGAAGGACGCGAGCTCACCTCCTCTTACGAAAACACCAAAATCACAACTAACTGCTGAACAACCATCGAAAAAAAAAGACTGGAACCTCCCCCAAAAAGATATTCTACATCCAAAGACAAAGAAGAAGCCACAATGAGATGGCAGGAGGGGCACAATCACAATAAAATTAAGTCCCATAGCCGCCAGGTGGGTGACCCACAGACTGGAAAATAATCATATCGCAGAGGTTCTCCTGCAGGAATGAGAGTTCTGAGCCCCATGTCAGGGTCCCCAGCCTAAGGGTCTGGCATCAGGAGGAAGTGCCCCCTGAGCATTTGGCTTTGAAGGCCATCAGAGCTTGATCGCAGGAACTCCACAGGACTGGGTGTAATAGAAACTCCACTCTTGGAGGGTGCCCACAAGGTCTCAGATGCTCTGGAACCCAGATAAAAAGCAGTGACTTCATAGGAGCCTGGGCCAGACCTACCTGCTGGTTTGTAGGGTCTCCTGGGGAGGTGGGCAGCTGTGACTCACTGTGGGGTCAAAGACACTTTGGGGACAGATGTACTGATTGGTGTGAGCTCTCCTGGAGGATGCCATTTTGACCTGGCCCCACCCAACATCCTGTAGGCTCCAGTGCTGGGACACTTCAGGCCAAACAACCCAACAGGTTGGGAACCCAGCCCTACCCGAACCTACAGCCACCTCTAAACATATCCCTTGACACGGCCCTGCCCATCAGAGGGACACGATCCAGCTCCAGCCACCAGTGAGCAGGAAGAAGCCCCTCCCACCCGGAAGCCTGCATAAACCTCTTAGACTGGCCTCATCCACCAGGGGGCAGACACCAGAAGCAAGAGGAACGACAACCCTGCAGCCTGTGGAATGGAAACCACAATCACAGAAAGTTAGACAAAATGAGAAGGAATATGTTCCAGAAGAAGGAACAAGATAAAACCCCAGAAAAACAACAAAGTGAAGTGGAGATAGGACTTCCACCTAAAAAGACTACTGATAGTAAAGATGATCCAAGATCTTGGAAAAAGAATGGAGGCACAGACTGAGAAGATGCAAGAAATGTTTAACAAAAACCTAGAAGATTTACAGAACAAACAAACTGAGATGAACAATACAGTAACTGAAATGAAAAATATACTAGAGGGAATCAACAGCAGCATAAATGAGGCAGGAGAATGAATAAGTGAACTGCAAGACAGAATGGTGGAAATCACTGCTGTGGAACAGAATAAAGAATGAAAAGAAATGAAGATAGTTTAAGAGACCTCTGGGACAACATTAAACATGCCAACATTCACATTATCGAGGTCCCAGAAGAAGAGAGAGAGAAAGGGCCTGAGAAAATATTTGAAGAGATAATAGCTGAAAACTTCCCTAACATAGGAAAGGCAACAGTCACCCAAGTCCAGGAAGCACAGAGAGCCCCATACAGGATAAACCCAAGAAGGAACACACAAAGACATATATTAATCAAACTGACAAAAATTAAAGAAAAGAGAAAATATTAAAAGCGACAAGGGAAAAGCAACAAATAGCTTACAAGGGAATCTCCATAAGGTTATCAGCTGATTTTTCAGGAGAAACTCTGCAGGCCAGAAGGGAGTGGCATAATATATTTACAGTGATGAAAGAAAAAGCTACAACCAAAAATACTCTACCAGCAAGGCTCTCATTCAGATTCGATGGAGAAATCAAAAGCTTTACAGACAAGCAAAAGCTAAAAGAATTCAACACCACCAAATGAGCTTTATAACAAATGCTTAAGGAACTTCTCTAGGCAGGAAAGGCCACAACTGAAAACAAGAAAATTATGGGTGGGAAAGCTCACTAGTAAAGGCAAACATACAGTAAAGTTAGGAAATCATCCACACACAAATATGATATCAAAACCAGCAATCATGAGAAGAGGAGAGCACAAATGCACGATGTTGGAAATACATTTGAAATTAAAAGACCAGCAACTTAAAACACTCTTGTTTATACATAGAATGCTGTATCAAAACCTCATGGTAGGGGCTTCCCTGGTGGCGCAGTGGTTGAGAGTCTGCCTGCCGATGCAGGGGACACGGGTTCGTGCCCCGGTCCAGGAAGATCCCACATGCTGCAGAGCGGCTGGGCCCGTGAGCCATGGCCACTGAGCCTGCGCATCCGGAGCCTGTGCTCCGCAACGGGAGAGGCCACAACAGTGAGAGGCCCGTGTACCGCAAAACAAAAAAACAAAAAAAACCTCATGGTAACCACAAACCGAAAATCTACAATAGAAACACACACACAAAAGAAAAAGGAATCCAAACACAACATTAAAGTTAGTCATCAAATCACAAAAGAAGAGATGAAAGGAGGAAGGGAAGAAAAAAGATCTACAAAAACAAGTTCCAAAACAATTAACAAAATGGCAATAAGTACATAAATATCAATAATTATCTTAAATGTAAACTGATTAAATGCTCCAACCAAAAGACATAAGACTGGCTGAATGGATACAAAAACAAGACCCATATATATGCTGTCTACAAGAGACCCACTTCAGACCTAGGGACACATACACACTGAAAGTGAGGGGATGGAAAAAGGTATGCCATGCAAATGGAAATCAAAAGAAAGCTGGAGTAACAGTACTCGTATTACACAAAACGGACTTTAAAATAAAGACTGTTACAAGAGACAAAGATGGACACTACATAAAGATCAAGGGATCAACCCAAGAAGAAGATACAACAATTGTAAATATATATGTACCCAACATAGGAGCACCTCAATATATAAGGCAAATGCTAACAGACATATAAGGAGAAATCGACAGTAACATAATAGTGGGGGACTTTCACACCCCACTTTCATCAGTGGACAGATCATCCAGGTAGAAAATCAATAAGAAAACAGAGGCCTTAAATGACACATTAGACCAGATGGACTTAAATATACAATGAGGATATTTCATTCATGTATTCAATTGACAAATATTTATTAACTGCAAAATAGATGCAAGGCATTGCGTTATTTATTGCTGCATAACAAATTGCCATAAACCTGTCAGCCTTAAATTACACACATTTATTATCTCACAATTTCTGTAGATCAGGAATCCCACCATGGCTTAGCTGGGTCCTCTACTTCAGTGTTTCTCATGAGGCTGCAATTGAGGCATGGACCAGTGCTAGGGTCTCATCTGAGACTTGACTGGGGAAGGATCTGCTACTTCCAAGCTTATGTGGTTATCAGCAGGATTCAGATGCTTATAAGCTATCAGATAAAGGCCTTAGGGACTTGTTGGCTGTCAGCCAGAGATCATCTTTATTTCCTTGCCATGTGGCTCTATCCATGTGGCAGCCTGCTTCATAAAAGCCAGCAAGGGAAAGAGTCAATAATCAAAGCCTGCTAGCAAGATGGAAGTTACAATCTTCTATAATGTAGTTGTGGAAATGATATTCTACCACTCTTCCATATTATTGAATATATTGGTTAGAAGCAAGTCACAAGTCCTATCTATAATCATGGGGAGCAGATCAAAATATCATGAGACAGGAGAGCCATCTTAAGAGTCTGTCTACAAGAGCCTTATATTCCAGGTGTTGGGGACAAAGTAGTGAATAAGACATACAAGATACCTGTTCTTAAGACAAATATAAAATACAACAAAAAATGCCATTGACACATTAATAACCTTTCTTTATCCTGTACCTGTTTTGGTTGACAATAATTTTATATTTATACTGACTCTGTCGTCTTGAGTTTGCATGATGAACTGAAAGGGATGGAGAAAATTAATTACAAAATTATTAAAGTCATGCAAACAATGAAGTAATAAAATTCCGTTTTAGCTTGGGAACAGTGGAATGCAAAGGAATTAGCAATTGCAGAAAACACTGGTGACTGCTGCTCTTAGAAAAGGGAAAGTAAAAAAAAGGCAGGCAGCAAGGATGGCTTCGAAGTTTTCATCCTTAGCTACTGGGGAAAAAACAGCTATAAACATACTTTGAAAGGAAATTTATTTGGAAATAAATATAACAAATTCTTTACACATAATAGCTTGAAGGTAAAATAAAAACTTCAGGTGAAACTGTTCTTCAAAAAGTAAGAGAGGCAGCACGTAAGGTTCAAAGAAAGATCAGAGTTGCAGAAATAGAAAACTGCCCACCAAAAATAGTTATACTTTTGTTGAGTGGAAAAATCTGTTCCATCAAACTTTAAGAGTACGTAATGGAAATGATATTTCTTTAAAAAGGAATAATGTATTTTTGATGTTAGAAGAGTCTTTAAGAATGATCTTGGTTTCATCTGCTTCAAATCTGAAACATGAAAAACCTGAGATCTTGAGACTCCTTTAATACTCTGTATCTTTCCAGCTCTGTGCCTTTGTCACCGTTGTCTCTCTTGGCAAAAATTCCCCTCCCCTCCCCTCCCCTCCTCTCCCCTCCCCCTGGACGCAGTATGGGTCCAACACCTTGATTCTAGCTCTGGTACTACTAATCCGTCATAAAACACAGGCAAGTTGCTTTACCCCGTCTTGTCTCATAATCTTCCTACAAATGGGGATAATCGTATGTGTCCCCCAACCTTACTGAGTTCTCATTAATGCAAATGGCCTAGTGATGTGTGTAGTTATAATAAATTTAAATGTAATAAATTAAATTATTATTATTAAAGATTCTGGTGGCTATGCTCTTCTCTTCATTCCTTTTATATTTGTTACAAATGTTACCAATTGTATTGGTTTTCTAATTGCTTCACATTTAGCTTAAGTTTAGTTAAGACAGACTTTGAGTTTTAAGGAAAAGACCATGGGTATACCAACTTTTAAGTATCATAGCACTTCACAAACACTGGGATACAGTAAATACTCGGTAAATGTTTAATAATTTGATTTCACATGACAAACCTGTTTTTTTTTTTTGGTCTGTATTTGCCTCCACTATAATATAAGCTCCGTAAGGGCAAAGACTGTTGTCTTTTGTTCATTTCTGCATCCAGTTACTAGTGGGTAGGGCTTGCTCATATAATGCAGATGCCCAGTTAGCTGCTCTACAGCTGAGTTGCACAAACGTTTGCCTTCAGACTTGAAGCTAACTGTCGAAACAAAAGACTATCAGGACAAGACTCAGAAACTGTGAAAAGTTTAATGGCTAACATGAAAAGGAAATGAAAAGGCACTGGCTTTGGTTTCAACTGCCAAAAGCATGTTTCTTTTCACCAAAGAGAAGACGGGGTAGGAAAAAAAAAAAAAAGAACAAAATAAGCCACAAGAAATGCCCAATAGTAAAAGAATATGAAATGGAGCTTGAAAGGCTTGGAAAATGTTATATCAAAGTAGTTGCTATGTTTTACATGTTTCCTCTTTGGATATTATCACAGACCTTGGCCAATATAGACCTGAGCACAGGTCATCATGAATTAATTATCTCAACAAATATTTAATGAGGGCCTATTACAAAGCAAACTCTGTGCTGACACATATTTCGTCACAATCCATGTTCTCCATGAGGATATGCACCAACAGTGAAAACTACATTAACATACTGATATGTGATTGGTTCATTTTTCAAAATTAATTTGCACACACAATGGAAAAGCCATTGAAATTTTCAGACCAAAGACATAATAGGTGACAGATAATTTTTTTGTAAATATGTTAAGTGCATGTTAACTTCCCCTTTTATCATGGTCACACTGCAAACTTCCACTTCAATGAGTTATACTGTTCTCAAGAAGTAAAGAATCAGTACTTCGCCTCTTTGGCACAGCAATAGGCAGAAAAGCCAGGCTTCTTAAAGAGAAATTACCTCATTCTTTTAGCGATGATTTAACAAGTCAAAGGCTAAAGTGAGAACACATTATAGAACTGTCCCTGTAAAGTGAATGAAATACTCATCATCATTTAGGTTCAGTAACGAGGCTGGAGTTTGAAGTAAAGAAAAGCCTGCACAGTTGGGTCCTGGGGTTATGGGAGGAAAAAGGGAGAAGAAAGGCAGGAGAGAAAATAGAGGCACGTGCTCAGTTTACCCTCTTCAGTCTTCAGCTCAGAAAGGGAGCATTAATGAGACAAGTGGTAGCGATACCGAGGGTATCCACTCTTCTTTTGGAATGATGAGAAGAGAAAGTCTCACAGCCACAGCTGTAAAAAGTAAACCCGGTGGCTCAGGATGGTCAGTCACTAAAAGGCACTGAGGTTCCATGATCATGAGCCTGCTGATCCCGACGAGGCATAGACAGGACCCAGAAATAGCTGGGAACCTGGCTAGGGGACTTAGAGAGGGGATCCCAAGAGTGAGACAAAATGGCTTGGATGAGAACTGCAGTTCGGATTCCTGGCACCTGGCTGAAGGCGAGTTACAGTCAGATCTGAAAGGGGTCTATAGACCAAGAGGGGCTCAGGTAAAGGTCAATGAGTCAGGCCCTGGAAGGGAGAAAGGACTGTGACTTACATCAGCTACACCCTCCAGCCAGGGATACCAGATGAGCAAGCCTCAACCAGGGAGGAAAAAAGACACTGCCTGAGACACAAGAAGCAGACCACAGAATCTCCAAGTTCTCTAAGCCTTTCCCTCCTACATGACATCATGCAAGTCATATTTCTACCCCCATATGCTCAGCCACCATCTTGGAGAGAAGCTGCAGCTGTAATGAAGAACTAAAATCTGAAAGCCTGAGCATTCTTTCTGTAGGCACTGCATGTATAAATTGTAGGAACAGATGAAATTTGAAATAGGAAATGACTAAAAGAGCCCCTCCCCGATCCTGCCACCCTCCAACTAAAAAACAAACAGTTGTTGAGAGGGAAAACATGTTATTGATAAAGAAAAGAAAATACATTTTTTCCAAATGTTGTAGTTATATTGTTAGTCAAATTTGGAGATCTAGGTATATGGGTTTTAGCTAACAAAATAAAGAATGTCAAGAGGTTGCCTGTTTGTTCTCTGCCCAGACACAATTTGAGACAGTAAAGGAAAGACAAACTGCCTTTCTGAAATCTTCCACTAGTGGAACAGAGCTTAATTCAAAATGGATTTAAGGTCACAGCTGGTTTGATTTGAAGAGTCTCAGAAAGTTCCTACCACTTTTCTTCTTTTCCTCCTCTTTCCTTTGAGCCAAATTTGCATCTACTTCTCCCAGTTACAGGGACAGAAATTCTACCCCTAGATTCAGGTCTTGAATATTAAAGGGAAGAGAAATGAAATAAGAATTACAGTGATTTTAATATATTCTTAGCTCTGTTCTGGGTGATTTAAATAGAAGAGCACAGCAGTTAGTGTTATTTATGGAGCACTTACTTGGTGCTGTGCATTGTGTACGATACATACATTATCTCATTTAATCTTCACATTTCACACCAATCCAGAAGGTATTTATCTCCATTTTATAGACAGAGACACTTGGGATTAGAGAAGATAAATGACTTATCGAAAAACAGAAGTATATTAAGTGGTAAAGCAGAGATTAAAAACGTATGTCTCTCTTATTCCAAACCTAGTGCCCTTCCTATCTGTCCAACTGGTCTTATAAGATTATTTAAAATTGCAACTTCTTACCAATAATAACTTAGAATATTTTGGATAAACACAATAAAATCAAAATTCTTGAAGCAAACCATCTGAGAGAAAGGGGAACAGTAAGGGGAAAATTGGGGTACTAAAGAAAACCCAGGGACTTCCCTGGTAGCAAAGTGGTTAAGAATCCGCCTGCCAATGAAGGGACATGGGTTTGATCCCTGGTCTGGGAAGGTCCCACATGCCACGGAGCAACTAAGCCCCTGCGTTACAACTACGGAGCCTGTGCTCTACAGCCTGCGAACCACAACTACTGTGCCCGCGTGCTGCAACTACTGAAGCCCACGCACCTAGAGCCCATGCTCCTCAACAAGAGAAGCCACAGCAATAAGAAGCCCGCACACCACAATGAAGAGCAGCCCCCGCTCGCCACAACTACAGAAAGCCTGCGCGCAGCAATGAAGACCTAGCACAGCCAAAATAAATAAATAAATTAAATTAAAAAAAGAAAACTCGAAGTTATTACAAAATATCTCCTAGCGGGCTTCCCTGGTGGCGCAGTGGTCCGCCTGCCGATGCAGGGGACACGGGTTGGTGCCCCGGTCTGGGAGGATCCCGCATGCTGTGGAGTGGCGGGGGCCGTGAGCCATGGCCGCTGAGCCTGCGCGTCCGGAGCCTGTGCTCCGCAATGGGAGAGGCCACAACAGTGAGAGGCCCGCGTACCAAAAAAAAAAAAATCCCCTAGCTTAAGTTCAATCTACATTTCCAGTACCAGGAGTACAGTAAATATTGAATAAATTCTTATTAATTCAATAGATTTCACTTCTCTGGTGTTCCCACCTTCACTTGCCCAACTCCATATTTTTCATGCAATTTAACCTAACCATATCTCAAACATGGTTTTGCTCTCTTACCAGGAATGATTATAAGAGAACTGACACCAGTGCAACACCAACTTATATAAATGAAAAGAAGTAAGCTGTGACAAAGCGAGAGTGGCATGGACATATATCCACTACCAAACGTAAGGTAGATAGCTAGTAGGAAGCAGCCGCATAGCACAGGGAGATCAGCTCGGTGCTTTGTGACCACCTAGAGGGGTGGGATAGGGAGGGTGGGAGGGAGAGGCCAGAGGGAGGAGACATAGGGATATATGTATATGTATAGCTGATTCACTTTGTTATAAAGCAGAAACTAACACACCATTGTAAAGCAATTATACTCCAATAAAGATTAAAAAAAAAAAAAGAAGTTCTGGAATTTACATTCCAGTTCCTACTCTTGGACACTTGCCCATTTGGTTCTGTATTTTACTAGATGAATATCTCCTAGTGGTTATATCTCCCATCTAGCCTCGGTCACTATGATAAAAATTAGGATAATTAAATGGACATTCACCTTGCATAGGCACTGTGAAATACTTTCCCTGGAAGAAGTTAACTTCAAACAATTTTATTCTATTGAAAATTGCCATGTGTAAGTTTGTGCAGGATGCCTACAAGACTGCAAGGCGAGTTCAAACACTAGCCTCAAGCAACTAAACTGATGAAAGGCGGCATATAAACTGAAAACAGTTAAAAGAATAAAGGAAAGATAAAGGAAGAGATTACAATAAACCTATAGCGAGGACCTGTAGGTCTTCTTGGTGGAACAGTTCTGATTGGACACAAGGTAGACGAGGAATTGTTCTTTAAATTATGAAGCACCAAGGACTTGTCTGGGATTCCTCCAGCTTTCTTTGCCATGATTCTCTCCATCATTGAGCCAAGTACATAATTGCAATCACATGCCCGTAGTCGCTTTGCCTGCATCCCACTGTCCCAGGGCCTGGCTCGAGTCTCATCCTCCCGTACTTTGAGCCAAGAAAGGCTTAAGGGGTTAGCCTCTCAGGAGCATTTATGCACTGTAGAATCACTTAAACAGTTGAGTGTTTTAATGATCTAAATGGGTAAATCAGTTTTAGAATTTAATCATCCAGGGAGAGATATCATGATAAGAGTGGTACAAATCAAGGGAAGGACAAATTACCCTATTTGGTCAGGCAGCATTGGCTGAGAAATACTAGAGGAGAAGCTGTGGAGCTACACAAAATGAAGAGCAAATCTTGTCTCCAGCACTCACTGACTGCATAGCTTGGGGCAACATCAATAAATGAGCAAAAATTGTCTGGCATATAGTTGGCAATTATACATTGTAGCTACAGTTATTACACTGTGTGATTAAACAGTATCATTAAAAGATGTGGCAGCGTCTGGCATGCAGTTTTTGCTCAGTAAATGTTAGCTTAATCAGAATCTGCATTCCACTAAACCAACTCATTGGAGCATCCCTAGTGCCTGATTATTTAGAAAGAGAAAATACATCATTTGTGCAACATGATAGAGCAAGATTTTGTTCTTTTTCCTCTGTGAAAGAAGTTTGATTAAATTTTTCCTAAGTTGCTCCATTTAGTGCTGCAATGATGGAATTTTTTTGTGAAAGGCAAGTCTAGGAAAAGGTGAATACCAAACCTCAACCACTAAACCCTCTTCTGTTGTTTAAGATAATTGTCAACATAAGAAACTAAAAACATTAATTTTGTAAACCCATATACAAAGCCCAGGTAGAATGCAAGAAAACAGAGCATTTTTTTCTCCAGTTTTGACTTTTACTAAATCTAGTAACTTTTTATCTTTTAAAGACAGAGTGATGCCCCGGGAGTCATATCACATAGTATTCTAATTTATTACAAGAACGCTTGTATTTTGGGTAGTGGGAACAGCTGATAAATCTTCCAAAGGTCTTGGTATCTCTACACATTCTTTCAGATACCGAAGACGTGACAAGAGGATAGGAATCACACTCAGCTGAAGGGAATTCCTTACCACATTACAGTAGATCATTGAAGAATATTTCAAACCACAAGCATTTGAGATGACTGGTCAGTTCAAACCAAATAAATAAATATACTGAAACTATTAAAAAATAACTCTATGGGAAGAGAGCAGTTTTCCTTGTTATGCCTCTAAGATGGAAAAAAAAAAAAGAGACATAAATAATCAGGCAAAAAGTAAAACCAGCCTTACAAGACACAACACTGAATCCTCGTGAGAAAGCAAACCTCAAATACTTATTAGCTTGAATGGCGACAGATGGTTATATGATCAATGGGGTTTTTAAAACTAGGAACCTCACTGAAGATAAAAATTCCCAATATTTCTCACTTACACATATTTATTTATGTATTTTCCTCATGCTGGAAGAGGAATGTAACTTCTTAAGGAGTATGGAACCCAAATCATCAAATGCAGAAGATTACCTTGTCAGATATGCATCCACAATTTTCCTTTACACCATAACCATGTGAATACTCTACTGTCACTACCACTGTAAGCACAGTAATAATAGTAATGGCAATGATCAATGCTCTAACATATCCAGTTAAAAGACAAGAGGCCCCAGTATGTACCCCAAAGCTGCTGTTTGCTTCTTAGCCAGCTGGATGATATGAAATTCCTTAACACTTAAATCTCCCATCTCTTTCAAGAGTTCAAATTCTTCCTGTACTGTCTGAGGTTCCTTTAATTGGACAAATCTATCAATATAATTAGAGATAAAAATAATAATACTGGGGGTATTACATCATGGGGTCAATACTAAATATGTTTCAGGTAAATGTGGATTGATACTATCAGAGTTTTTATTTTTAGATTGGGGTTGGAGAGATTGTAGCATTTGAAAGAATGACTGGAAATAATACCTGTAGATAATAAGTCCAGTAGAGGAGAGGGATGTCCCTGAGACAGAAAAGGAGGCAGCATGGTTCCTGTAAGTACAATGGACACCATAGGGGCTGAAATCAAGAACAAATGATTTCATAATTCAATTTTAGATTGGCTGCCCTTGTGCTGGGATAAAGAGAGATGTATACAAGGTCGCTTCAGGGCCTCCACACCCCAAAGATGTGGTCTTGATTGTTTCTATACATGTATTTGTGTGTGTGCGTGTGTGTGCGTGTGTGTGTGTGTGTGTGAGAGAGAGAGAAAGAGAGATTGAGAGGGAGAGAGATGGAACCATCAATCTACCAGGTTGGAGATTATACCCTGTGTACCTTCAGTGACCTCCTACTTGTGTTTCAGATCATAGTATATATTCCAGTTTGACATTAATAACCTGATTTCTTTGTCTTCAGAACCTTCAGTCCTTATACTTGGGCAGGCTTGTTGTTGTTCCAGAGCTCCTGGAGCTTCCCAGTCTTTCTCAGCATGAACACTTAAGGGGATTATCCCCCTAAGTAAGATTTGCCATTTCAAGTACCATTTTTTTTTTTAAATTAATGAGTTTGTTGTTGTCTTGATGATAGGAGATACAGATGTTGATATTCGGGGAAATGGGATTGAATTCTTAATTTACTCCATGTAGCCCCCAAAGGATAAGAAGTATGTGGGTGGTGTTTTTGGCTTTAAAGCTGCATACTTTCTAATTCTGAATTTTAGTTGGGATTTTGGCCGACAACTGCAGAACTGGACCACAGGAGGACCAAGGCACTGACTCAGGCCAGTCGATGCCTACCCTGTCATTCCTGAATGGAGCTCAGATTTTGGAGGTTTCTGGGGGGTGGGGGGGGTTTAAGTCATGCAGCCTCAGACACAGTTCAGTCCTGGCTGCGGGGGGCGGCAGCTGGGGGATTCCCTGCGGTTCAGGCAGTAGTTTCACTAGCCCCGTGCTCTACCAGCCCCACGCTCTACCAGCCCCACCTACTGTACGCTTGTGGTGTATTTGTAAACATAAAACCCCTTCCAGCGCTATAAAGACCGTGTCTGTTTGTGCTGGTCTTACTGACTTATGATTATCACAAATAAATATTTTCATGGTGATTGTTAAAAAATACATAAATTAATGAGTTTGTGACATTCTTAAAAATATATATTCTCTACCTCTCTAATCTCTTATAGAGATTAATATACTGAACATAAGCTAAGTCTGTTTTGATGATTGAGTCATTATAATGAGCACCCATCGTACTACTGTAGATTATTGAGGGATGTAGAATGATTAGCCCCTGCATTACATGGCTGCTGTCTGTTGTACATTACATTTTTTGTATCTATTTTATAACTTCCTTTTTTCTCAGTATTAGTCTGTAACTTGTCACTGTGTGAAGTCACTGCATGTGAGTCACTGCCACTAGTTATTTAAATGCCTTATGAGCTGAGAAAAAAGACAGTCATATTTTCCAAAAGTATATGTTGAAATACAGTCAATAAAATCTAATGAGAATCTGAAGACCTCTTCATAGAATACAGTGCCAGGAATTAAATGTATACGTTTTGTGGCATGATGGTTAAAGCATGATACAACTTAACTCTGAAATTATGGATGAGGTTGTAGAGTCTAAGAAAATAAACTTGGCAGTAGCTCAACAATATACTGATCAAAGCAATCTGCTTTAATATACCAGGAAAAAAGCACCAGTTTTCCCCAAAGATGTGATTATTCCAATATGATCCAGAGATGCTTTTTACTCTTACTCCTTTCAGGAGATTTTGATTTGAAAGAGGGGTGGCAGAATCTAGTGACAATTTGGGATTAGGGTAGGGGTGACCAAGTCAATTCCATGGTTGTGTTTCTTTTGGGTAAGTAGTAATCAGCAATCTCAACATGATTCACCAAGGAAGAAGGGTGAACTTGAACATCACCAATATTAGCATTAATACTGAAAGTGGATGTGGCAGGAGAAAGAAGTTTGGCAAGGTCCAGGGGAAGGACCCAGCAGCATTAATTAATTTAATATTAAATTAAATTAAATTTAAATTAAATTATTTTTAAATTTAATTAATTTATTAATTTAATATTTACTTAAAACTAAATGTACGGCGGGTATTCTTCTAGGTGCTGGAAATATAGTAGTGAACAGGCTAGACAAATATCCCTTCCCTTGTGGAACTTACAGCTGAATGGACAATATGCAAAGATAAGATGGATATGTTCCATCTGTGTTGCCGAATAACCCTACTTAACACTTGGAGGTAGAACAAATAGGGTCTAGCGTCCCTGATATCTAGGTCGGCTACCCAAGGGACAACACAGAAGGCTGCGTTTAAGGCAGTGTTCTGTTAGTAGAACTGGAATATCTTACTATATACATTAATTTCCTATAACTGTCATAACAAACTACCACAAATTTGATGGTTTAAAACAAATTAAATATATTAGTTCACAGTTCTGGAGGCCAGAAGTCTAAAATCAAAGTATTGGCAGGGCCACACTCCCTCCAGATCTTCTAGGGGAGAACCATCCTGGCCTCTTCTAGCTTCTGGTGGCTCCAGACATTCCTTAGCTTGTGGCGGTATAATTCCATTCTCTTCCTCCACCTTCAAATACCTTCCCCTCGTCTCCCTGTGTCTCTCCTCTGGGTGTCCTTTGTAAGTACACTGTCATTGGATTTAGGGTCCTCTCTACATCCAAGATAATCTCATCTCAAAAATCCTTAATTACATCTGTAAAGACCCTATTTCATGGGTCTTTATGAACCCATGGTTCATGAACATGAACCCAGGTCATGTTCACCGGTTCCAGATGGACTTATCTTTTTGGGGGGAGCACTATTTAACCCACTGCACTGTATTAATGAAATATCCATTGGGATCCCAGAATTCTTTGTAAATATCTGATTTCTCTCATTGCATTACTGCTGTTTATGTTTCTATCTTCTTCATTAGTCTCAGCTCCTGAAAGGTAAGGATTTTTGTTTATAACTTTTCATCCCCAAAGACCAGCTCAGACACATATAGATACTTAACTTATTGATATGTCAATAAATTAGTGAGTTTCCCCACTTAAGCTCTTCAGTTAGAGTTCATTGGTTATAAGCAAATAAAATTCATTCTAGCTACTAGGAAAAGGAGGAAATTATCGTAACAAACTAGATTGAGGTAGCTCAGAGAGTCAAGGAAATAGCTAAAGAAAGAGGTTCGAAAAGAGAAAGAACCGTACTATCTGGGAATCCATGTGCACACATACCATGTGCCAGTGCGTGATTTCTCCAGGGAGCTCTGCTGGAACTGTGCTGTCTGAAACAGAAGTTACCATAAAAATGTGGTTATTTAAATTTTAATTAATTAAAATTAAATAAAACTAAAAATTCAGTTATTGAGCTACACTAGCCACGCCTCAGTGCTCAGTAGTCTCACGTGGCTAGTGGCTATTGCATTAGATAGCACAAAGGTATCATATTTCTATGATTGCAGAAATATCTACTGGATAACACTATGCTAGAATGAATCAGCCTCTTACACGAATCAACTCCATTTTTCCACCCTGCGTCATGCCACTGAAGATTAAAAATCTGGAGAGAGTTTCAAAGAAACTGAGCCTCAGGTATGCACTGACAATTTACCAGGATTGTACAGAGCACATCAATGGAGAACAATATGCAGACTATATATAACGCATAGGATATAATTTCCGCAAAGGGGATTACAGTTCTAATATTAGAAGACGCAGGGGCAGAATCTGGGTGGATGGAGAAATACAAATGTTTACTACATATACCTATTCTTGAGTGTTCATATATTCACTGTAATTTTAACATGAGAATGAAGATGGCATTGCCAGATATACTTCATTTATCAGTCAGTTAATTGAAACAGAAGGCAACCTCTTTAAAATATCCATTCCCTTGACAAGCATCTGTCTGGGCTGGGGAATGCAGGGCTGCTTGATGTGATGCCAAAGATTCTGGCAGGTAGAGCAGAAACAGAAAAGAGCCCTGGAACCATTTGCCTGGTCTCTTTATGTGTGAATTGTACTTTCCTTGAAGCCCAGTCTGGTGATAAAGGAATTAAATATTCTTATCAAGTTTGGGGAGGTTAGCATTGCTGGCTTCAAAGGGTCACTTTTTATTATGCAGCTGCCTTCAGCTTCAGCAAGGAATGGGAAGGGAAAAGAGAGGTTTTTGTCGGTACATAGCACCACAATACATTCATTTTCACGACACAAACTGCCTTTGTTAAATATCTCTAGCTTGATTTATGACTGCAGATCGTATCTCACAGCTCCTTGTGGTCTCATAGTAGCGTGCATGCAGGAAACAAACATCTAAACCTTAAACTGGTTGCAGCATGAATTTCACAGTCACCTGCCAAGAACTCAGCACATCTCTCCTTACCAAGGTTTGAACAAGAAAAATCAGTCATCTAAGGCATGAAAATAAGCGTTAGAAATGGAGATTGGGCTGGTAATTAAGAGCCCTGGACTTTGGTTCTAGCTCTGAGCCTCAGATTACCCTTGTGTAAAAGAAAAGAATTGGATTATGTGATCTTCAGGGTCTTTTTTGCCCCTAAAATTCTTTTTGACTGTGGTGGTACATAATCATTCCGTCTGTCCTCTCACCCCACTAAACCATTTTCCCTCAGTCTCTCTCTCCTGTCTGTTGGATTCACAGCACTGGACCACTTTAGCTTGACACTTTTGGTGCATTAACTTGCATTTTGTTTGCTTTATTTTTCCTCCCCCGTCTCTAGTACAGTAGCCAGACCCTTAGTAGTTTCTTGCCTTTGGAACTTCTTTTTTCCAGGGCTAACATCAGAAGCAGTTTGAAGTCAAGAGCTATTCTTTTATTTGTCTAGAGAGAAACTCACTGAAAGAATTATTCTGGACATCTCCAAAGAGAAGGGATAAAAGAAAATGAGTTTTAGAAAGATACAATAGAGAGAAAAGAAAGTTTTCCCAGATGGGGAAAGTGAGAGAGGAGTGATTATTTGACAGCATATGTTTCCTATATTTTTGAAGACAAGGGTATGACTTGTCATAGCATACTTAAGGGGACCGGAAATTTGGAAGCAGTGTTCCCAGTCTTGGAAAATATCCCTGTGCTTCTTTTTCCTAGTTACAGAAGCAAGAAAGAGAACCTGAGGGAGCTATATGAGCTCAGATGAGGTATGTCATGTGGTACCATGGTAGAGAACATAATAGAACAATGACTCCCTGATACAGGACCATTCTCCAAGGAAACCAACCATCCACCTGAGAGCAACTTAACCACACTGAACTTCTTCTACCCTGAGAGTGAGTCACTTGGCTGAAATAGACACATTCCATATAAGAATTTCCTTTTTGCTACCATCAGGTGTTCTGCCTTTACCACCATTAAAGGGCTTACAAAGTAAGCTGACACAGAATCCCATATAATATCATATCAGACCAAAGAACACGATTTACAGAAGAGGGGGTGGGCAGTGAGCACATCACTGTGAGATCCACTGGTCCTATCAAAAAATCTTACCAACCTGAAGCTGCTATTCTGACATAGCAACGTAACAGCCTGTTGAAGGCACAGCTGAGACACCAACTGAAAGATCAAACTCTGTGAAGATGGGATGCCATCCTCCGGCTTCATTATATACTCTAAACAGTGGCCATCACACGGTGCCATGCCTTTACTAGACAGAATACATGGGTTCAGGGACAAGAGCGTGGCCCACTTGGAAAATGTGTACTTCCCTTCCCTCCACATCTGTTCACTGCTGGTTTAGAGCAAGCGTTAAATTTTAAGATACGGCTGCTGTACAGGCACTTCAGGATCCACATTATGCCAAAGGACCAGCAGGCGAGAAGAGTCACTATTCTGGCAGAGTTTATCAATCATTAAGAGGAGATTAGGCTGTGGTTATGTAACGGGGAAAGGGAAGAATGTATCTGACACTGAGGCGATCCTCTTAGGACTCTCTAGGTAATCGCTTGTCCAAATTTGACGTTAAATAGAGAAGTGTAGCAGCCACAGCCTAAGAAGAGTTTGGTGACCAGAAGTTCAGACCCCCTCAGAAATGAGACTCTGAATCACATCAGCAGGTATGCCACTGAGACCAGCAGAGGTTGGCTGTGGTTGAGGTGAAGACTAAATGGACAATAGGGGAAGGAGATGATGAATATTAGTTGTGATTTCAAGAAAAGCTATAGCAGCAGAGTCTCTAGTGATCTCACTAACCTTCCTATTGTAAGTGTCCACAGGAAAAGAGCTGAACCAATATCCTGGAATAGCTGTTCTCAGATATACAGGAAGAAGTAGATCTGATCAGAAGGAATGGTAGACTGCAGTGGACAGTGCACTGCACCCACAGACCCTCCCTTCGGTAATAAAGGCCAATTTTCCATATTGCTGAGAAGCCTGCAGCCCGATAGCCCTCAGCTGTCAGCCCTCTCCAGGAATTTCCCTCAGTTAAAGGTTATACCCACTTCTCAAGGGTAGCCTGCATGTATGCTCAAAGTAAGGGTGCTCAGGAAAACTCTACCTGTTCTAGTCTCTGAGATCCCAGTGGATTCACTGACTCTTCTGAGTGCATCACACAGCCCAACTCTCTCTCTGCCCAATTCTGCTTCCTTACCTACCCCTGTACATGCTAATCCTGAGACCATCTCTAATAACATTTCTGCACACAAATCTCAATCTCAGATTCTGTGTCCTAAGCACCAGACCTGAACACCTTATATGTAAGAATCATTTCTCCCTCATTAGAAATTACTTAGTCCTTGATCTCTACTTCTTTCAGGCTCACTCATCCATTTAATATTTACTGGAAAGCACTAAGTGACAGGAATCGTGATAAGGCTCTATAACTCCAAAACTATATAAAAGACAGACATGTTTGTTCCCCTCATATATATGCTATAATTTTTGGGTTCCTATGTTAAAAGTAGGTCTGGTCTAACCCATCTGAAAGGCTTTCCATGTTTTTTGACTAGCATCAGTTTCAGTCTGTTCCTCGGGGATAGAAACCATATCATATCGGCATCATTTCCAGAATCACAGGGAAAGACAGCTCAAAAAGCAAAGGGAATTAACTAGTGTTGTGTGATACCACTGTTTGCTATGTGGTTTTAAGTACACCACCTAATCCACTAAGAAAAGTATGCTACAATGTTTATTTCTTCCATTTATACATGGAGAAACTAAGGCATAGAGTGATATGTAACTTGCGGGGACTAAAAAAGTCAGGTTTGGGCTCCAGAACTGCCTCGGTCTGCAATGTGTGGTTTCTTTGCGATCAACTCCTCTTTATATTACACAAAAGGACACATAAGAGATTTTAGCAAATGTCTGATGAATGGGGGAATAAATGAGACAATAAATGTATGGGCAATTATCTGTAGATCACCATGTCAGATGTTAAATCTCTTAGTTTGTGCTTTCTATGCTAGTTTTGCAGTCTTTTCTGTTGAGGAGAGGTTCACATTTTCTCATCATTTGAAGCTATGATGTGCTCTTCATTGATGTTACCGAGTGGAAATAATGTCTACTCTATATTTGGCTCTATAGACCTTCAACTCCAGGGCACAAGCCTAAAATTAGCATTAGAAAATCACTCCTGGACTCAGTAGAACTGATGAAGATGACTGCTTTCAGGGGACACCATAGCCAGGGGAAAGCTTTCTCGCATAAAGAAACAAATAGCAGTCCACTGCTGAGGATAACTTAAGGATAAAAATCAAAAAGTTAAACAGAAAAGGACCCACATCTACTGGGCCACAGAGAACCAAAGTAGGGTGCTCCTGATAAGAAATCATTATTCTTCCCGGTCACCCTGCACCACACTCTCTCTTTATCTCACTTAAAGGTAACAGAGTTCTACAGAAGATTATTTAGTAAAGATTCACTACACAAGAGCATATGAAGTCCAGACTCCCTGGTCAGGTTTGCAGATGACTGATTTATAACCCAGTCCTTAAATGGGTTTCACTACCAGTCTCCTTCTTCATGGTCTCTGTGGCCCAGATATGGCATAAAGAGAAACTAGGCATAATTTCTTACATCTCAGAAAAAACTGCTTCTGATCTGGGCCAGATCTGGAAATATATAGTTGATTCCAGAATAAGATAGTTTTGTAGCCCAGCGCCCCTGGGATTGTATAGTAGAAAAGCTTTTACTTTCTAACATTTTCATCATCTTATATTTATTTTTATTATTGCAATTTTGCTTCATTACATCATTGTGGTGGCTGCTTTTGTCTATGATGATGTCCCAAAGAACCTCTTTCTCATTATATATATGTCCGAAAGGTAAATCCATTTAAAAATGAGTTTTAACAAGGAATCCTTATCCTGACAAATAATCCTCTCTTCTTGTTACCAAAAAAGATAGACTAGAGTAGAGCAAATCTAAATAGGACGTTAAAATGGGATGTTTTTTATTTCCTGCTCTGGGGAACTACTCAAGGCGCATTTTGGAAATGTGCCTTCATTATGGAAAGTGGCAGTCAGCCTTGCTGACAAAAGTTCTTTAGCTTTTTAGCTTAGTGTCTTTGACACATGCTGGTGCCTGAAATCATGACTTCTATACCCCATTGGCTCAGTGCTCTCTGCTTCTAATGTTCCCTCTAAGAAGTTAGCAAAGTTAAAGTGTGTGGTAGTTTATTCTATTACTGTTTTGCAGGCTATCTTTAAGAAACACACGAATAGAATATTTTAGTTAAATAAATAAGAAAAAATGGCAAATCATTTCCATTCTTTTATTTTCCCAGTATGTAAGTGGAAAGAGAAAGGAAGAATAGATAGGAAAATCAAAACTAGCTACCTACTGGGTCAGGTATCTTACATGTCATTACTTTCATCCTCACAGCAACTATTAAACCCATTTTACAAACAACATTTCTGAGGTTCCAAAAGTTTAAGTCACTTGCTATGGCATATAGCTAGTATGGTTATTACAATAGGCTTTTTACAATTTTTGGTGCCTACTACTCAGGAAAATATAATTCTGAATGGACTTTCTGGCAGACTGAATGTGAAGATTAAGGAAAAAGAGGACATTAAAGAAGAATTCAGGGTGAATTTCCCAAGGAGTCCTGCGTTGTCAGGACGCTAGTGGATGTGACACATGCATGCACACACACAAAGGAGTGTCTTCAGATGAGTTTGGAACTTCATCAGGATTTCTTGGGCTTTAAATGCTAACATAACTGTGACTCTCCAAGAAAGTGATAGGAGATAGAGTTTCAAAACTTATACAACCTTGGATAACAGAGCATCTCAAAGGTTTGGTCTTACACAATTCTCACTTTGAGAATTTCTATGCTGAGTTGTCAATAAATTATGCTCATTAAAATTACACAAAGCAAACATTTCATATGTAAACTTTGGGTAAAAGGCAAACATTGTTTTATTTAAAACAAAAATACGGTTTTTCTAAATTTTTATTAGTTTTTCAATTTTGACTTTTAACAACTATGGTAGTAATTAGGATGTTTTTAAATAGTCCAGCTCTCTCTCTTTCTGGACACATGGAAAGACATATATCTCTGCGCACCCGAAGCTAGGTGTAATTGTTTAATTTACTTTGACCAATGGCAGGCAGATATTAGTACTGTGAGTCACCAAGGCAGAAGCTTTCAAAATGTATTAGCTTTGTCATGTCCTCTTTCCCTTTGTCATGATGACCAGCCACTACCAGATTGGATGTCCTCTGTTGGCTTCGTGTTCTGGACTAAAGGAAGCACAGAACAGAGCCTGAAGCTAGCACTTGATGGACAAGTGTAAGAAAGATAGATAGATAGATAGTTTGTTCTGAGTTACTGAAATTTAGTGTATCCTGACTAATAACTTAGGTAGCATGGTGTAGCATTCAAAACATACAGAATCACTCACACAAAATCACAGTGTCAAGTTCTCATTTTTTACTGACCAGCTCGATAAAAAAGTTGTAAAATTCATTTGACTTCTTCAGAGTCTCTGGGAAAATAATAAGTGCCTTCCTGGCAGGACTGTACTGAGGATTAAATGAGACTCTCCAAGAATGTGATTTGTGAGCTACAAAGCACATTGCACATTAAAGGTCTTACGCTTTTTTTAAATTTTAGATATGATAAAAAATCTATAAACAGCAATTAATGGCATATTATATTTATATTCTTCTGGTTTCTATCAATTTTAATACCAGTAGCCAAAGGACATAACTTATGACCTTATTATTTAACCCATATTCAATTTGTCTTAGAGCTTAATAAGAATCAACCATATTATTTAGTTACCTTCAACTATAACAAATATAAATGCCATTTATACTTATTTAACCTTATCTAGCTACTGATTTTTAAATTATAAAGGCATAAAATGATCATAAAAATAACTTCTATATTCCAAATATAACTTTATTCTAAGTAGAACTTATTTTGCTAATTCCCACTACACACTGATTGTAAGTCAATTTTCCCTGGTAGCTACACTCACTAAGAAACAACTTACTGTCCCAGGCTAGGGACAAGGATTAGTAGGAGGTAGAAAATGCATGACTCTGACTATCTAATCAATGCTTTATTGAAGTGGAAGAAGGAATAGACTCTAATGATGAAGACAAGTATTTCTATTAAGAGTGCTTCCTTGTCAGAAAGAACCCAATGCCATGTTCCCTCCTTCGTGTTCTCTCCATCACTCCTCTAGTCTGGGCCTTCTGAATCACTTGCCTGGACCACTGTAATATGTCCTAATGGGGCTTCCTAACTTCAAGCACTTCCTTTCCAAACATGACCACACTTGTTCCAGTTATCTTTATGTTCCATTAAAAGCATGAAGGTAACCATGTCACTTTATCCTCAGAAGAATTTAATGGCCCCAAAGCATTTAATTGCAGACGAACTCGAACCTATCTACCTAGCCTAGCGCAGTCTGGGTAAACAGTTGTGAAAGTAATTCCACTCCCATCGTACTTTTCTCCCTTATTTCTTCCAATGCATAGTTGCTATTACAAGCACACTAGACTGAGTTCTGGTTTCAAACCCAGTTTGGCTTCTCCTACGTAACACCTTTTTTGCCTGCTCTCCCTCCCCTTGAATTGTCTAAACTGCCACTCCTGAATTTGTCCAATCATTCCAGGTAGAGTTCTCCCCCCACTTCAAATTCATGTTAAAATTCCACCTCTTCTTTAATTTGTACAAACCTCAAGAATGACTAAATGTTGCCTTTCTCACTAGTACAATGAATGGTGACTCAGATTTCAAATTAAATTTAATTATAGGAAATATTTATTGCAAATGGGAATTTGTGGACTGAAATTACTATTAATCACAGATTATTTTATCTTCGAAACATTCCCATAAAGTGTATATTTTCATTTGTATTTTATATAAAAGAAAACTGGGATTTTAGTAAAGCCAAATAACATTTTCCAAAAATATGCAGAAACTTCTTTTGCAAACAATAATTTCCACAATTATTAGGTGATGTTTATAAACAAGGGTAAATGAATAAATGCTCACATATGCAGCTGATTTTTAATGAAAAATTCTAAGCTTTTAGTCCCTCAGCAAGAGTTTTTCAATCACATAAATCCCATTACAGCGTTGAATGAGTAGATAAGGTATTTGTAACATAATTCCAAATGTTTTGTTTAAATGCCTTGATAGCACCTTGAAACAATTTACTCTCTACACTAGCACCTCAGAACGGCCAATAAATCTTGTTCTTCTGATCAGAAGAACAGACAAAATTAAGCCATTCGTCAGTAATGACGAATGAAGTATCAGGCAAGTAGGTTTAAAAAATCAGCTTCACAAGTACCAGATGATGGAAATATAAGTTAACTCCAGTTCATGTGAAGAAAGTATAAAGGCATGGGGTTTCAGTTAACAGTACACTTAATGTTATTAAGAATTGAGACATATCCATGAGCAAACATGAAATCACGGGCTGTGGTGAGGTGGCACAGTGTCCAGGACAAAATAGTTCCCACAGTCTCTGCTCCAGTTAGTATGTGTCTAGAACAGGCATGAGTTCATCATTTTGCGTTCAACCTGGATAAAATGTGGTACATTCTAACAATGGTGAAGATGATGATGAAGGGTCTGAAAACCAAGCATTATGGAGAATTATTAAAGGAATTGCGGGGGTGAGGAAGACTTAGGGAAGTCCCACAACTGAAGGACAGAATAAGAACCAATAAATGAAGGTTACAGATGGTAGTTCTAACAATCTGGATAAAGAAACCTGCTCAGAACTCAACAAAAGTGAAACAGGCTGTGTTTTCCCTTGGCTCCCAAGATATCCCTTTTTCCTGGCTCTCTCCCTTTGCTTGAAATGACGCTACTCAACATGATGTCCACCATGAGCTAAGAGCTTGCACTCAACTGAGAGTCTTATGCTGCTTCCTTCACAGAGAAAGTCTTGCTACATGTAAAACAGCTGAACTAAGTGGTGTGCTTACTGACCTACTACATTTACGTTCTGGTAAAAGCTCTCAATCTCATAGATAAAAAGGAGACCACACTTCTGCCTTGTTCTAAGGTCTGTACTCCTTCCCTCTCTCTATCCACAACCTCAAGCATGTAATCTTCAAAGTCATGTTGCCCATCTCTTATAAGCAAAGTGATTGTATACACACAGGATTTCATAGATATTTCTAATATTAAATATTCTATCCCTTTTTCCACAAAGCATAATGTTAAAGTGTCACAAGAGGCACACTGATTTTTTTCCTCAAAAATATGGTATACATGAGCTATCCTTTTGCCTTCTCGCTAAAGAATATTAGAAAATCATGATTATAATATTATATGGATTTTTTTTCATTCTATCAGTGAAGAAAATATTGTCAAAGAAATAAATGTCTAAGCATGTCAGTTAAAGTCATCAGCAGTGGGACAGTGCCCATTGTTAGGGCATTGGGGTGCTTTTTGATTCCCCTGAAATCCTGATATACAGGTAGCTCCCTACTCCATCCTTGAATTCAGTAGCTCTGTTAAAAAATTAACCTTAATGTACACCTTTAATCCATGAAGACTGAGGCTATCATCCACACAGCTGGAACACTTATCTCTGCCAGGGAAGTTGGCCAGAATGGATGGATATACAATAACTGTTGCACAGCCCTCCCACTAATATCTTCTGATCCCTCCTTAGAACTTGAATAAAGGTGTCAGAATCCTGAATAAAGGTGTCAGAATCCATTATCACTACCAGAATAACAGAATCTCAATTCCAGAAGCATGGTCCTTTCTTGGATCTAAACTCATGCACAGACTCCAGGAAAAAAAAAAAAAAAGTACTTCAGGTTTGGGGAACATGTACTCCTAGTAAGGAAACAGTATTTTAAATCTCATAATCTTATGTATATTGCCTTTAAAATTTCTTAGCATTTAAATTGGAAGGGAAGAGGTAAAACTGTCATTATTTGTGGATAACATGATACTGTATATAGAAGTCTCCACCAAAAAACCATTAGCACTAATAAATGAATTCAGTAAAGTTGCAAGATACAAGATTAATACACAGAAATATGTTGTTTTTCTATAGACTAATAATGAACCATTAGAAAGAGAAAGCAAGAAGATAATCATGTTCAAAATTGCATCAAGAAGAATAAAATAGCTAGGAATAAACACTACCAAGGAGGTGAAAGACCTATACACTGAAAACTATAAAACGCTGGCAAAGGTAACTGAAGAGGATACAAAAAAATAGAAAGATATCCCAGGTTTATGGATTGGAAAAATTAATACTGTTAAAATGTCCATACTTCACAAAGCAATCTACAGATATAATGCAATCCCTATCAAAATACCAATGACATTTTTCACAGAACTAGAACAAATAATCCTAAAATTTATATGGCATCCTCAAAGACCCCAAATAGCCAAAGCAATCTTGACAAAAAAGAACAAAACTGGACGTATCACAAGCCCTGACTTCAGACTATACTGCAAAGCTACAATAATCAAAACTATATGGTACTGGTACAAAAACAGACACATAGATCAATGGAACAGAACAGAGAGCCCAGAAATAAGCCCACACACACTTATGGCCAATTAATCTACTACAAAGGAGGCAAGAATATACAATGGGGAAAAGACAGTCTCTTTAATAAGTGGTACTGGGAAGATTGAACAGCATTATGTAAAAGAATGAAATTAGAAAATTTCCTCACAACATATACGAAAATAAACTCAAAATAGATTAAAGACCTAAATGTAAGACTAGAAATCATAAAACTCCTAGAAAAAACATAGGAAAATATTCTTTGACATAAATCATAGCAATATTTTTTGGATCTGTGTCCTAAGGCAAAGAAAACAAAAGCAAAAATTAACAAATTGGGCCTAATTAAACTTAAAAGGTTTTGCACAGCAAAGGAAATCATCAACAACAAAAAAGACAACCTTACTGAATGGTAGAAAATATTTGCAAGTGATATAATGGAAAAGGAGTTAATATTCAAAATAAGCAAATAGTTCATACAACTCAGTATCAAAACAACAAACAACCTGATTAAAAAATGGGCAGATGACCTGAACAGGCATTTTTCAAAAGAAGATATAGAGATGGTAAACAAGCACATGAAAAGATGTTCAACATCACTAATCGTCAGAGAAATCCAAATCAAAACCACAATAAGATATCACCTCACACCTGTCAGAATAGCTATCATCAAAAAGACCGTAAATAATAGATTTTGGCAGGGATGTGGAGAAAAGGGAACCCTAGTATACTAGTATACTGTTACAAGGAATGCAAATTGGTACTGCCACTATGGAAAACAGTATGGAAGTGCCTCAAAAAACTAATAATAGAACTACCATACGACCTAGGAATCCCACTCCTGGGTATATATCTGAAGACAACAAAAACACTAATTCAAAAGGATACATGCACCCCAATGATATTCATGGCAGCATTATTTACAGTAGCCAAGACATGGAAGCAAGCTAAGCGTCCATCAACAGATGAATGGATAAAGAAGAGGTGGTATATGTATATATGTATATATATAATGGAATATTACTCAGCTATAAAAAAGAATGAAATTTTGCCATTTGCAACAACATAAATGGACTTGGAGGGTATTATGCTTAGTGAGATAAGTCAGACAGAAAAAGATAAATACTGTGTATTATCACTTATATGGGGAATTAAAAAATAAAACAAATGAATATAACAAAACAGAAACAGACTCATGGATATAGAGAACAAACTAGTGGCTACGAATGGGGAGAGGGATAGGAGGAAGGGCAAGAAAAGGGTATGGAATTGAGAGGTACGAACTACTATGTGTAAATAAATAAGGTACAAGGATATATTGTTCAGCACAGGAAATATAGCCAATATTTTATAATAACTTTAAATGGAGTATAATCGATAAAATGTTTGAATCATTATGTTGTATACCTGAAACTAATATTGTAAATCAACTATACGTCTGTTAAAAAGTATTCTTTGATAGAGGCCCTAATATGTGATAGATATATCAGTCTGACCAAATTTTCAAAGAATGCAGAATCCCAAATTGAGTCAATTATGCAAATTGCTTGCTAAAGGATTAATTTAATGTTTGACCAAGTCTGAAGAAAGAAGACTTGCTGGCCAAAGTCATTTTGTCATCAGTTCCACCCTTGCTGTCTGGCTTCCAAGTAGTTCCAGGCCTTGTAAAGCACTGGAGGAAGACAAGAAGGTGCGAGGAAGGAAGTCAAAGTATCTCTTCCACTCTCTCTTTTGCCTCCTGTAGTATCTTTCTGCAGTGACTATACCGTTTCCATGGCTCCTTGATAGACAGTCCCACCTTTTGTGACTCAGCTCCCATAAGCAAAACCTCATTCCAACTGAGCTTTGGGCTCTCAGGATGAATCTCACATCTCAATTGGGAAACAGGTAGCCTCTCCTAGCCCTAGGAATGGTAGCTACTTCCTCCTAGTGCTAATATCTGTGACACTTAATTTGGGTTCTCCATTCTGTGATCACCTGTGTTATTATTTTAAATAACCTTCCATTAAAATATATAGTTTTAAAATCCTGGCTGGACCCTGACTGATACAGAGAATGTGAAATAAAAAAAAAAAAAATCAGCCTTGAAAACTAAAAAAAAAAAAAAAGACTGGCACAGAAGAAATCAACATTAGAGTGACCATATAGCTGAATGTTCAGGGATGTGACCTCTCTTGTCCTAACAGCAGCTTCATCTGTGGAGAAACGGGTGAAGCAAGCATTTACACACTCCTTGTCTGGAATCATTAATGTTTTTAAAGCTAACTTCAGTTTATAATTTTGAAACTCATGTAGCTTTGTCTACACAAAGAAAGTCCACAACTAGTGGATATCAGTATCTTATCCTGGTGATGACTTATTCTCATTTTAAATTAAGAAAAATCCTTCTGGTTTCAATAATCAGAATCTGAAAGATTTATATATGTGAGACTGCCCATGAGAGTCTGATCTTCCTCTTCATTTATCAGAACATCAGTATTCTGAGCCCAAAGCCTGAAAATCCAAAGCCTAAAATACAGGGAATTCTCCCAGGTTACAAATGTCACCATGTGAAGGACTATCTAACTGATAAGCCAGCATTCCCCACGTCTCAACTAGATGGCATATTGCCACCTTGTCCTGCATGTTGCAGAATATCCTAGAGATTCTGTAAGTGAAATTTGCCATATTTTACTCACAGAGTAGTTTTGAAAATTAAATGAGATCGTACATAGAAAAACACCTTTTGAGTTACCAAAGATAGTAATAAAAAACATAAAAAAGTGTATTGACCATTAACTTTCATCATTAACTAAATCTCTTAGCTTGATAAATACTGAAGAATGGCTGAAAGATGGGGATATTCTATGAAGAGTAGACTATTAGCTCATTGATCTAATTAGAATTCACTTCAGCTTCACTTAACATGTTAAGTCAGAACACTGACTGTACATTAGGCTACCAGTAAGGAAGAGTATATTGAAATCCAATTTGGGGTCCTAGGGGATGCAAGTAACTTAACATGGTATGTGAGCATTTATTAAACTCATTATTAAGTTTCCTTGGAAAATAAAGACTGTTATAGAAAAAAAAAGAAAACTGTAAACAGAATATACAAATCCATATCAATTAATTACAAAACTACACATATTTATTCATTACCTATGATGGTTCAAGTATTTGATAAGGCAGCTGGAAATAGAAACATTAGAAGCACAAACTCTCACTCAAGGAGCTCAGTGTAATAGGGAAGCAAATGTACACACAAGTGATTAAGCAGCAAAATGAGAAGTGCAATAATAAAAAATAAGTACCAGATATAGAAGAAGTACAGAAAAGTCAGTGATTAATTCTAGTTTGGATATTCAAGGAAGATCTCAGGAGGAGACAATGCCAGGCCATGATTTTGATGACTTGATTGGCTTTCTCAGGTAGATAAGTAGTGGAGGGGAAAAAAGTAATTCCAGACAGAGAAAACAGGTATGTGGAGGCATAAAAGTATGAAATCACATGGAACCTTCAGGGAATCATAAGCAAATCCATATATTCTGAACAGAGTGCATGTGGTGAAAAACCAGGGGAGATGAGCATGGAGAGGTTGCAGGGTCACAATGTAAGTGGCCTAACATACAGAGCTGGAAAACTTCTGCCTTCCACCTTTAGGCAAACGGCTGCCACAAGAAGGTTTTAAGTAGCGGAGCAATATAATCAGATTTGTATGTTAAAAAGGTGCATTTAATGACTATGTTGAGAATGAACTGGGGTGAAGCATGATAAAAGGGCAATATAACCAGTTATATGTATTCAACAGATTTTAAAAATATACATCCAAAGTTTTTACTCCTACCAGGACACTTACGATCTCAAGCGATTGGGCAGCCGATGAGGGACCCCACTAAGTTAAAGAGTAGATATTTTGCCTCCCTAGCATCATCCTGCAGGACTGAATTAAAGCCCCTTCCTTCCTTCTTCATTGTATCTTCCATTAAACCTAGTTCCATTTTCATTCCTCTGAAGCCAAATCAAAGTCATAACAGAGCTAACTGTCATTTCCAGGCATGTGAAGCAGGATAAACCCAACCAGGCACACCCAGCCCTTTGGCATAAATCATCTGAGCACGTGGAGAGGACAGGAAACACAGGGTGAAGAGAGGTGATCTTGGAAAAAGCAATGAATGAAGGAAGCTGCTTATTTCATGATTAAGAATGAAGGTCAAGTGGTCAATGTGAGTCCCTCATAGGCAAGGACATTTGCATCCATCACTACACCCATGATGTCTGGCACATAGCAGTTATTTCAACAAATGTTGAAAGAAAGAAATGATTTAAAAAATAAGAATGAGGAAGTAGGAAGGAAGGCTGGAAAGAAAGGAGTGAAGAGAAAGGGAAGGGGAGGAAGTAAAAACAAAAGAAAAATTTCATTGTGGGGGGTGTTTACAATCCTCCTAGAAAAATTAAATGGACTAAAATCATAAGGGGAAAAATTCAGGAAACTAAGAGATCTAAAGAGGCTTCATTTTACATATAAAATCCCGATTAAAATCAAATTATTTTTCTTAAGTTGAAGGTTTCCATGATGAACATAGATATTGACAGTTTAGCCCTCAAGGGAAATTCAGGAAGCCAGGAATGGCTCACTCAGCTGTGACACCACTGACAAAGATCTGAAAAGGAAAGAACATTTGGTGAAGGAAAAAAAAAAAAAAATCACTGAATTCATGAACGCTTTGATGTGATCAACAGCATTTTCTGATATGCAGAGAGCACATGTCAGAGAGATGGACAAGATCAGCTCCCAGGAGGCTGAAGAAATCGGCTCTGAAACCTTCCGGCCACTTCACCTTGCCTTACCTTGGCTGCTTGTTAGTGATCCCCGAGGGATAAATGCATTAAAGTTGATAGAAGCATAATGTGTACTGTGTATATATTAAGGAAAATATAAAATTAATCGCTTCCTCTTCATTTCAGGTTGCTTCAGCAGCAGCTGCATGAAGTTTGAGAGTTTAGTTTTGTTTGTATTTCTAATGAGCTTGGGGCCTTTGTGAAGAAAGTTAAAAGCATTTTAGTGAATGTCCCTAAATCTTATGGTCATTTTAAAATTCAAGACACTGGGAAATCCGAGTTGTACAACATGTCAACTTG
Organism: Tursiops truncatus; assembly: GCF_011762595.2. NCBI lineage: Eukaryota > Metazoa > Chordata > Mammalia > Artiodactyla > Delphinidae > Tursiops > Tursiops truncatus. Next base: position 41,704,109 of record NC_047047.1, on the reverse strand, counting down.
AGAGGAGCTAAATTTATGGCTCTCTAGTCAGCCAGTACAGTTCTTTTATAAGCCTACAAGTCTATTGTATCAAGCTCATTAACCTGTAGACAGTTTTAAAGGCTTCTGCAAAACACTCATTTACAATATTGAATGGGTTAGGTACTGAATGCCCTGATCTTGTATGTCTGCCCATTGTCTGAAACTTATTTTAGAGGAGGATACTGTTGTATGCAGACCTCTCTAAAAATAAATTTGAAGCAGGCAATTCTTATTTGTCTTTATGTTTCAATCGCATTTAACCTGGGAAGTAATCTACTGTAGTGTTTAAAAGCATAAGCTTCATAGCTGGAGAGAGCCTGTGTTTGAATCCCATGTTTGCCACTCACTAAGCTAAACAACATCGATCAAGTCATTAAGCATATCTGTATCTTCGTTTTCTCAACAGGAAAATGGAAATAGCAATACTACCTACATAACTTAAAGCATCATTGGGAACACTAAGTGAGTTATGGAAATTTCTCATAGCAGTGCCTGGCAAATGCTCAAGAAACATCAGGAATAATAATAATACTTATTACTATTGTTATTAATTCTCAATACTTTTTTGGCCAATCTTTAACTGCTAATGTCCCTACGTTCCCATTCCATAAGTTCTCTGTTTGCTTCCAAATTTTCTTGACTCCATCCTAATTTATATGACATTTCCAAAAAAAGCCTGTATTTCAACGCAATACGCATAGATACATATAACTCTCTCTCTCTCTCTCTCTCTCTCTCGTGTGCATGTGCATGCACACAACCACATACACAAACACAAAACAACTTCTCACAAAACAATATTTACCTTTAATTCATATTATGAAATTGACATGGTCTAGTGTACTCTATTTAAAAAGAAATGCTGGACTTCCCTGGTGGCGCAGTGGTTAAGAAGCTGCCTGCCAACGCAGGGGACACGAGTTTGAGCCCTGGTCCAGGAAGATCCCACATGCCGTGGAGCAACTAAGCCTGTGCACCACAACTACTGAGCCTGTGCTCTAGAGACCGTGAGCCATAACTACTGAGCCCACATGCCACAACTACTGAAGCCTGAGTTACTAGAGCCTGTGCTCCACAACAAAAGAAGCCACTGCGATGAGAAGCCTGCACACCGCAACGAAGAGTAGCCCCCACTCGCTGCAAATAGAGAAAGCCCGCATGCAGCAACTAAGACCCAACGCAGCCAAAAATAAATAAATAAATAAATTTATTTTAAAAATAAATAAAAAAGATATGCTAGTCATGACCCATTAAATTGATTTTATAACATAGAAATAAATCATAGCCCATTGTTTGAAAAGCAATCTTATAAAAGAGAAGCGCTAATCAGATAAACTGTTATATTTTTAAAGGATGATGTTAAGTAATGAGTTAGCCCTAGAAGAACAGATTTTCCTATTATAAGAGGCCTAAAATGACTTTACCTAATAGAAATGTGTGGAAATGATGGATAAGTAGGAGCAATTTTGCACTGAAACATTCATTTCTATTCCCTAAATCCAAGTTAAATGTGATCCATTCCTGACTCTGGTAAGTTCTTTTATCAACAACTGTCTCTGAAATATCTGCTCATGATTCAGAACTGTGCATTAAAATAAGGGATACATGTCTATGATCAGTTCACTAATAATTTAAAAGAAACACATAATTTGTGTGGTGCCTAGTTTCAGAAAAGACTGACTAGAAATCACCCACTTAAGAAAGAACTAACAATGCCAGAAAAGATACCCTTAATGGTATTGTGACTAAAAGCTTATGGCTTCTTATTGATGGAGCTTTTGAATATTCGGCTAGAACAATACAAAATAATGCTGCATCTCCTGGATAAATGAGACAATTGCTTAGCTGATTCTATTTAGAAAATAAAGTAATGTATTACTTGCTCCCATGATAGTCAAAAAAAAAAAGAATTTTTAATTTTGCCACCAATATATGCTAACAACCTTTTTTTGTGCAATGAACCTCTTTGGAAGCCTAGAGAAGTCTATGAACCCCTTCTTAGAAAAGATTTTTTAAATACATAATATCAAACGATGGGATTAAAAAGTAGGACAATTATATTAAAGTACTGATCAATTTATAAGGCCCCCTGATAGTTCTGGAACCCAAGTTAAGAAATATATGACTATGAAAAAAATGTTTTATATATATATATGGAAAGAGAGAGATTTGTTTTCCTACCTTATTCAAGCACATCCTTGAAGAGGTAAATAAAATAACTTACTCTGTAATAAATTAGATGTGGTCTAGTAAACTTTAATCCAAGTTGTGTTTTTTTGTTGTTGCTGTTGTTTTTGCGGTACACGGGCCTCTCACTGTTGTGGCCTCTCCTGTTGCGGAGCACAGGCTCCGGACGTGCAGGCTCAGCAGCCATGGCTCATGGGCCCAGCCACCCCCCGGCATGTGGGATCTTCCTGGACCGGGGCACGAACCCGTGTCCCCTGCATCGGCAGGCGGACTCTCAACCACTGCGCCACCAGGGAAACCCCCAAGTTGTGCTTTTTTATTATCCTTTTTTCTTTTTGATGTTAGGGTAATATGGCAAGATTTGAAGACAAAACATATTTCTGCAGAATGAATTCCACTAGTAGCACTACAAACTGAATCATATTATATGGATAAATCTAGTTACTATAATGTCAGTACAAAATAATCTTCAAACATGTATGCTTAGAGCTTCCAGGTTGGAGAAACAGAACACTTCGGCACACCATTGTGCAGGTTGCCAAACTCCATGATACCTTTGTTTGGGACCACGTCCTACATATCTCTTTATTTGGCTGTTGTTAATATAATGAGCATCTAAAACTGCAGAATCACAGGCTTCAGAAGTTTTGTCACTATTTTGATGTTTCATCTTTGGAAAACTGCTATCAGGCAAGGAGTTTCCTCTGTTCTGCCTTATTGTCATTGACCAAAAATCTACTTCATACAAGCAATCTAAAGAACTGGCTTTCTCAGATTTCAATTCATGATTCTTTGGAAAGCTTTGGAAAAAAGAGAACCCCTAAAAATAATATTTGTTGACGGAGACAAGATGGCAGAATAGAAGGACGTGAGCTCACATCCTCTCACGAAAACACTAAAATCACAACTAACTGACGAACAACAATAGTAAAAAAAAAGACTGGAAGCTACAAAAAAGATATTCTACATCCAAAGACAAAGAAGAAGCCACAACGAGATTTTAAGAGGGGTGCAATCGTTATAAAATCAAACCTGATACCCGCCGGGTGGGCAGCCCACAAACTGGAGAATGCTTATATTGCAGGGGTTCATCCATAGGAGTGAGGGTTCTGAGCCAAATGTCTGGCTCCCTAGCCTGGGGGTCTGGCATTGAGAAGAGGAGCTCCCAGAGTATCTGGCTTTGAAAGCCACTAGGACTTGATCGCCAGCAATCCACAGGACTGGTGGGAAGCAGAAGCTCCACTCTTGGAGGGTACACACAGGGTCTCATGTGCACCACAACCCAAGGAAAAAGCAGTGAGTTCATAGGAGACTGGGCCAGACCTACGTGCTGGTCTTGGAGAGTCTCCTGAGGAGCTGGGGGGTGGCTGTGGCTCACTGTGGGGACAGAGACACTGGTGGCAGTGGTTCTGGGGAGTACTTATTGGTGTGAGACTTCTTGGAGGCTGCCATTTTCTCACCAAGACCTGGCCCCACCCAACAGCCTATAGGCCCCAGTGCTGGGACACCTCAGGCCAAACAATCAGCAGGGTGGGAACACAGCCCCAGCTACCAGCAGACAGGCTGCCTAAAATCCTGGTGAGCCAACAGCTGCCTGGTAAACACACCTCTTGACATGGCCCTGCCCACCAGAGGAACAAGACCCAATTTCACCCACCAGTGGACAGGACCCAGTCCCTCCTACCAGAAAGTATGCACAAACTTCTCAGACCAGCCTCATCCACCAGGGGTCAGACACCAGAAGAAAAAGGAATTACAACCCTGCAGCCTGCAGAATGGAAAACACAATCACAGAAAGTTAGACAAAATGAAGGCAGAGAAATATGTTCCAGGTGGAGGAACAAGATAAAACCCCAGAAGAACAACTAAGGGAGGTAAAGATAGGAAATCTATCTGAAAAAGAATTCAGAGTAATGATAGTAAAAACAATCCAAGATCTCGGAAAAATAATGAAGGCACAGACCGAGAAGATACAAGCAATATTTAATAAAGAATTAGAAGGTCTAAAGAACAAACAAACAGAGAAGAACTGAAATTAAAAAAATACACTAGAAGTAATCAATAGCAGAATAAATGAGGCAGAAGAACAGATAAGTGAGCTGGAGGACAGAATGGTGGCAATCAGTGGTGTTGAACAGAATAAAGAAAAAAGAATGAAAAGAAATGAAGACAATTTAAGAGACCTCAGGGACAACATTAAGCACACCAACATTCGTATTATAGAGGTCCCAGAAGAAGAGAGAGAGAAAGAGCATGAGAAAATATTTGAAGAGGTAACAGCTGAAAACTTCCCTAACATGGGAAAGAAAACAGTCACCCAAGTCTAGGAAATGCAGAGTGCCAGGCAGGATAAACCCAAGGAGTAACACCCTGAGACACACAGTAATCAAACTGCCAAAAATTGAAGACAAAGAAAAAATATTAAAAGCAACAAGGGGGGCTTCCCTGCTGGCGCAGTGGTTGAGAGTCCGCCTGCCGATACAGGGGACATGGGTTCTTGTCCCGGTCGAGGAAGATCCCACGTGCCACGGAGCAGCTGGGGCTGTGAGCCATGGCCGCTGAGCCTGCGCGTCCGGAGCCTGTGCTCCGCAACAGGAGAGGCCACAACAGTGAGAGACCGCATAACGCAAAAAAAAAAAAAAAAAAGCAACAAGGGAAAAGCAACAAATAACATACAAGGGAATCCCCATAAAGTTATGACCTGATTTTTCAGCCAAAACTCTGCAGGCCAGAAGGGAGTGGCACAATATATTTAAACTGATGAAAGGGAAAAACCTACAACCAGGAATACTCTACCCAGAAAGGCTCTAGTTCAGATTTGATGGAGAAATCAAAAGTTTTACAGGTAAGCAAAAGTTAAGAGAATTCAGCACCACCAAACAAGCTTTACAACAAATACTAAAGGAACTTCTCTAGGTGAAAAAGAAAAGGCCACAACTAGAAACAAGAAAATTACGAATGGGAAAGCTCACCGGTAAAGGCAAACAAATGTACAGTAAATGTCGGAAATCATCCACACACAAATATGATATCAAAACCAGCAATCATGAGAAGAGGAGAGCACAAATGCATAATATTGGAAATGCATTTGAAATGAAAAGACCAGCAACTTAAAACAATCTTGTTTATATACAGACTGCTGTATCAAAACCTCATGGTAACCACAAACAAAAAATCTACAACAGATACACACACAAAAAAGAAAAAGCAATCCAAACAAAACACTGAAGTCAGTCATCAAATCACAAGAGAAAGGAACAAAAGAGGAAGGGAAGAAAAAAGTACCTACAAAAAGAATCCAAAACAATTAACAAAATGGCAATAAGAACATACATATCGATAATTACCTTAAATATAAAGTAAATGGATTATATGCTTCAACCAGAAGACATAGACTGGCTGAATGGATACAAAAACAATACCTGTATATATGCAGTCTACAAGAGACCCACTTCATCTCTAGGGACACATATAGACTGAAAGTGAGGGGATGGAAAAGGGTATGCCATGCAAATGGAAATCAAAAGAAAACTGGAGAAGTAATATTCATATCAGGCAAAACAGACTTTCAAATAAAGACTGTTACAAGAGACAAAGACAGACACTACATAATGATCAAGGGAAAAATCCAAAAGAAGATATAACAATTACAAATATATATGCACCCAGCGTAGGAGGATCTCAAAATATAAGGCAAATGCTAACAGCCATAAAAGGAGAAATCGACAGTAACACAGTAAGTGTGGGACTTTAACATCCCACTTTCAACAATGGACGATCATCCAGACAGAAAATCAATACAGAAACACAGGCGCTAAATGACACATTAGCCCAGAAGGACTTAATTGATATTTATAGAGCTTTCCATCTGAAAGCAGCAGAATACACATTCTTTTAAAGTGCACATGGAGCAATCTCTAGGATTGATCACATGATGGGCCACAAAGAGAGCCTCAGTAAATTTAAGAAAATTGAAATTATTATCAAGCGTCGTTTCCGACCACAACATTATGAGATTAGAAATCAACTAAAAAAAAAAAAACAAACTATAAAAAACATTAACGGGCTTCCCTGGTGGCGCAGTGGTTGAGAATCTGCCTGCCAATGCAGGGGACACGGGTTCAAGCCCTTGTCTGGGAAGATCCCAAATGCCATGAAGCAACTAGGCCCGTGAGCCACAACTACTGAGCCTGCATATCTGGAGCTTGTGCTCCGCAACAAGAGAGGCCGCGACAGTGAGAGGCCTGTGCACCGCGATGAAGAGTGGCCCCCGCTCACCGCAACTAGAGAAAGCCCTCACACAGAAACAAAGACCCAACACAGCCAAAAATAAAGAAAGAAAGAAGCTTTCATTTAAAAAAACAAAACAAAACATTAACACATGGAGGCTAAACAATATGCTACCCAACAACCAATGGATCACTGAAGAAATCAAAGAGGAAATAAAAAAATATCTAGAGACAAATGAAAATGAAAACATGATCCAAAACCTATGGAACACAGCAAAAGCAGTTCTAAGAGGGAAGTTCATAGTGATACAATCTTACCTCAGGAAACAAGAACAATCTAAAATAAACAACCTACCCTTACCCCTAAAGCAACTAGAGGAAGAACAAAAATAACCCCAAAGTTAGTAGAAGGAAAGAAATCATAACAATTACAGCAGAAATAAATGAAATAGAGACAAAGAAAACAATAAAAAATATCAATGAAACTAAAAGCTGATTCTTTGAAAAGATAAACAAAGTTGATAAAACTTTAGCCAGATTCATCAAGAAAAAAAAGGGAGAGGGCTCAAATCAATAAAATTAGAAACGAGAAAGGAGAAGTTACAACGCACACCACAGAAATACAAAGAATCATAAGAGACTACTACAAGCAACTCTACGCCAATAAAATGAACAACCTAGGGACTTCCCTGGTGGTGCAGTGGTTAAGAATCTGCCTGCCAGTGCAGGGGACACAGGTTCGAGCCCTGGTCCAGGAGGATCACACATGCCATGGAGCAACAAAGACCATGCGCCACAACTACTGAGCCTGCGCTCTAGAGCCTGTGAGCCACAACTACTGAGCCCATCTGCCACAACTACTGAAGCCTGTGTGCCTAGAGCCTGTGCTCTACAACAAGAGAAGCCATTGCAATGAGAAGCCCACGCACCACAATGAAGAGATAGCCCCCACTCACCACCACTACAGAAAGCCTGTGTGCGGCAATGAAGACCAAATGCAGCCAAAAATAAATAAATTTGTTAAAAAAAAAAGGACAACCTAGAAGAAATGGGGAAATTTTCAGAAACGTACAATCTCCCAAGACTGAACCAGGAAGAAATAGAAAATATGAACAGATCAATCACAAGTACTGAAATTGAAATTGTGATTTAAAAACTCCCTACAAACAAAGGTCCAGGAACAGATGGCTTCACAGCTGAATTCTATCAAACATTTAGAGAAAAGTTAACACCTATACTTCTGAAACTATTGCAAAAAACTGCAGAGGAAAGAACACTCCCAAACTAATTCTATGAGGCCACCATCACCCTGATACCAAAATGAGACAAAGATACCATAAAAAAAGCAAATCACAGGCCAATATCACTGATGAACATGGGCACAAAAATCCTCAACAAAGTACTAGCAAACAGAATCTAACAATACATTAAAAGGATCATACTCCATGATCAAGTGGGGTTTATCCCCAGGATGCAAGGATTCTTCAATAGCTGCAAATCAGTCAGTGTGATACACCACAATAACAAATTAAAGAATAAAAACCATATGATCATCTCAATAAAGGCAGGAAAAGCTTTTGACAAAATTCAACACCATTTATGATAAAAACTCTCCAGAGAATAGGCATAGAGGGAACCCACCTCAACATAATAAAGGCCATATATGAAAAACCTATAGCTAATATCATGCTCAATGGTGAAAAGCTGAAAGCATTTCATCTAAGATCAAGAACAAGACAAGGATGTCCACTTTCGCCACTTTTTATCAACATAGTTTTAGAAGTCCTATCCACGGCAATCAGAGAAGAAAAGGAAATAAAAGGAATCCAAATCAGAAAAGAAGAAGCAAAACTGTCACCGTTTGCAGATGACAAGATACTATACATAGAAAATCCTAAAGATGTTAACAGAAAACTACTAGATTTCATCCATGAATTCAGTAAAGTTGCAGGATACAAAATTAACACACAGAAATATGTTGCGTTTCCATAAACTAACAACAAAAGATCAGAAAGAGAAATTAACAATCAATCCCATTTACCATCACATCAAAAAGAATAAAGTACCTAGGAATAAACTTACCTAAGGAGGCAAAAGACCTGTACTCTGAAAACTTTAAGATGCTGATGAAAGAAATCAAAGATGCCACAAACAGATGGAAACATATACCACGTTCTTGGATTGGAAGAATCAATATTTTTAAAATGACTATACTACCCAAGGCAGTCTACAGATTCAATGTAATCCCTAGCAAATTATCAATGACATTTTTCACAGAAATTGAATAAAAAATTTTTAAATTTGTATGGAGACACAAAAGATCCCAAACAGCCAAAGCAATCTTGAGAGAGAAAAACAGAGCTGGAGGAGTCAGGCTCCCTGACTTCACACTACAGTAATCAAAACAGTATGGTACTGTTACAAGGACAGAAATATCAATCAATGGAACAGGACAGAAAGCCCAGAAATAAACCCACTCACCTATGGTCAATTAATCTATGACAAAGGAGGCAAGAATACACAATGGAGAAAAGACAGTCTTTTCAATAAGTGGGGCTGGAAAAACTGGACAGCTACGTGGAAAAAAAGAACTTAGAACATTCTTTAACATCATATACAAAACTAAACTCAAAATGGATTAAAGACCTTAATGTAAGACCAGATATTATAAAGCTCTTAGAGGAAAACATAGGCAGAACTCCTTGACGTAAATTGCAGCAATACCTTTTTTGATCCACTTCCTAGAGTAATAAAAATTTAAAAAAATAATTAACAATAGGGACCCAATGAAAATTAAAAGCTTTTGCATAGCAAAGGAAACCATAAACAAAATGAAAAGAAAGCCCACAGGATGGGAGAGTATATTTGCAAAGGGTGGGACCGACAAGGGATTAATCTCCAAAATATACAAACAGCTCTTGCAGCTCAATATCAAAAAACCACACAGCCCAATCAAATAACGGGCAGAGGGCTTCCCTGGTGGCGCAGTGGTTGAGAGTCCACCTGCCGATGCAGCGGACACGGGTTCGTGCCCCGGTCCGGGAAGATCCCACATGCTGCGGAGCGGCTGGGCGCGTGAGCCATGGCCGCTGAGCCTGCGCGTCTGGAGCCTGTGCTCTGCTACGGGAGAGGCCACAACAGTGAGAGGTCTGCGTACTGCAAACAAACAAACAAACAAACAAAAAAAATGGGCAGAAGACCTAAACAGACATTTCTCTAAAGAAGACATAGAGATAGCCAAGAGGCACATGAAAAGATGTTCAACATCACTAATTATTATGAGAAGTGCAAATCAAAACTGCAATGAGATGGCACCTCACACTAGTCAGAATGGCCATCATCAAAAAGTCTACAAACAAAAAACGCTGGCGAGGGTGTGGAGAAGAGGGAACCCTCCTACACCGTTGGCAGGAATGTAAATTGGTACAGCCACTATGGAGAACAGTATGGAGGTTCCTTAAAAAACTAAAATAGAGCTACTATATGATCCAACTATCCCACTCCTGGGCATATATCTGGAGAAAACCATAATTCAAAAAGATACATGCACTGCAATGTTCATAGCAGCACTATTTACAATAGCCAAGACATGGAAGCAACCTAAATGTCCATTGACAGATGAATGGATAAAAAGAAGTGGTCAATTTTACAATGGAATATTACTTAGCCATAAAAAAGAACTGAAATAATGTCAGTTGCAACAACATGGATGGACCTAGAGATTATCATAGTAAGTGAAGTAAGTCAGACAGAGAAAGACAAATATCATATGGTATCACTTGTATATGGAATCAAAAAAAATGATAGAAATGAACTTATTTACAAAACAGAAACAGACTCACAGAATTAGAAAACAAACTTATGGTTACCAAAGGGGAAGGGTGCCGGGTAGGGATAAAGTAGGAGTTTGCGATTAACATACACACCCTGCTATATTTAAAACAGAACCAACAAGGACCTAATGTATAGCACAGGGAAATCTACTCAATATTCTGTAATAAGCTAAATGGGAAAAGAATTTGAAGAAGAATAGATATATGTATAACTGAATCATTTTGCTGTGCACCTGAAACTAACACAACACTATAAATCAATTATAGTCCAATATTAAATAAAATTTTTTAAAAAACAGATAAAGCTCAAAACCTAATGGGGCTTACATTCTAGTTGAGAAAAGTAAGTGAGAGAATAAATAGTTATATAAAATAATTTAATATGGTGATAAAGTGAAAATAAAATAAAATTAGAAACTCCTACTAAAACGTTCATTTGTAAATAAGAGAAAATTGTTACCTCTGGGAGATTTTCAAGTCTATCTTACATGGTCCCAAGATGACTAGAAATATCATGGTCAAAATAGAAAAATAAAAGGGAAACTCCACTCAAAAGAATACAGAAGAATATGAGATCAGGGACCTCGTAAATTCATATACCCATGACAATGAGAACAGGATGTGTGTGGTTCTGCAGTCCCAAAAATCTGTGGCTGTGACCTTTCTCATTGCTAGTGCTGCTTGTATTTTTGGCAGTTTCCTCAGGATCTATGGCCTTAAATGATGCATGGAGAAGGGGGAAAATGGAATTACTCCTTTGTGACATACCTGAATTTAATGCCTTGCAGCAATGTCCCAGATTGTTAGTTTGGGCCTTGCAAAAGTAATATCTCTCCAAGAGGGGCGGGCAAAAATGGAGGCAAGAAAGACGTGGCTGCCTGAAAATAGAGCCATCATATTTAGCCTACAAAAAAGAAGTGGCAGCCAGAAGTAATTATGACCATTATAACATGTATCATTTGTTGAGTACCCACTATGTCTTACGTATTGAAGAGGTGTTTGCATATTTTACCCAAATAAATTCAACAATGCAGTGTAACCTGATTTCCAGGAAAAGTCACATTCAAACTAATAAAATCCAGTCGTCAAAAGTAGTTTTAAAATAGTTCTGTTCATTACTTGCACTTGAAATAAACTCCTTAAAATTAAAAAAAAAAAGTATGCTTTATATTTTTCTTACCAATAAACTATAGTCTTCAGAAGACTTCTTTAAATAAAATATTTAAATCAATCCCCCGCCCCCCAGCAAAAAAAAGAAGGAAACAAAAAGCCAGCTACCTGGCCTGTCTCAAAAAAGTGAAAGAGGATGCAGGCTTGGACTGAGCCATTATTAAGAAACAACTAGGACTGATTGGAAGTACACCTGAATACAGTTGAAACGAATGCTACTATCATTAGAGTTATTGCCTAACACTGTGACTCAAATGAATCCAGGAGATTTGAAGGCTTCTAAATTAGTCTTTTGCTTTCCTATGTTCAAATAAGCTTTCTCCCTCCTTCAGGGTATTTTTATTTTACCTTTATATTATTTTGATCTTTCATTGCTAGAAAATTTTATAACACTGTGACTGGTATATTGAGGTCATCTTGTTTCTGAAGTTGCAGTCAATCATAAATGTTCCTCAAATGAAGTTCTCTCTACTATGGACGAATCTTTCCTACATGATCAGTCTCACTAACTTACAGGAAACAGATGAATGACAGACCGTTCTGAGGGATGGAGACTGGAACTGAGATAAACGGAAGCAGATATGAAAATATTAAAAAAAAATAAATAATGTAAAACATTATCCAACTGCAGCTTCCAGTCACTGTATGTAGCGATCCAATCCATTCATTTCGATGATATTCCCAAGGGAAGTTATACGATGTAAAAGCACAGATTTGTTTAGAATGAGAAAAATCAGTCTAACAATTCTCTCTACTTTCATATTTACAGTCAATTACATGAAATATTGAAGCAGGAAATTACACCAGTATCTAAATCATCCATAAATAATTCAAACTGTCATCTTTTGGCTGATCCACTAAAGGCACTGTTTTTATTTGTGAAACAATTGAGAATTTTAATATAGAATATATGTATATGGGGACTACACCCACAGTGTTTTATTATAAAGCCTGTCATGCTTCCATGTTCCCAAACGATGTTCCTGATGTACAGGTTCAGAAACTGACATTCTATTAAGAGCTAGTAATTAGCAGGCCAGAGGGGATGCCTTACTTTGCATAAAGATGTCTAATAGAGTTTCAAATGTTAGATGGCATTTACAGTAATAATTTTATGATACTGTTCAAAAGACAGAAAACAGTTTATTTTGAACATTAGGCTAACTGATTAATGACTACTTATGAAAATGACTCAAGTGCCTAATATCCACCTATCACTCTATTTGGTGCTTTAGATGAGAAAAGTAAGATAAAATACAGTCCTTCCCACAGGAAGCTGCACTACACTTAAAGAGAGATGTATACATATTTTTTAAATGAGCTTTACATAAAACCATATGATGTTCAGCAGCTTCCTTGTAAATTATATTGTAATTAAATGTCATATTTCAAAAAATTCATTTCTTTTATTAAACTACTTGTGATCAAACCTTCCATTTTATAATTTTTCGATCTTTTTGACTATCACCTAAAGTGGGAGAAAGAACAAGAACATAATTTCAGTTGTCCTCATGTCAAATATCTGGCAGAACCTAAAGCAGCTATCTATATAGTTATAAGGTTCTAGTTGGAAGGAATACAGATAGCCAGGTAAGTGAAGCTTCCTCATGCCATATTAAGTTATGGTTAATTGGACCAAAAATTATGGATATGCTGGTTTTGTAACCATGGAGAAACATACAAAAATAAGCTTTGTAATTTGTAATGATAAATTTATCTATTAAATATTTACTGAGAGTGTACTATGTACTGGCATGTGTTCTAAATACTTAAAATACAGAGATGAATTAAATATACAGCTCACAATGAAAGATACAAACATGTACATTAATAAAAAAGTAAGTATTAGAGTACCTATATTCTAATATTTTGGATGATATTTTGGGAGCCACTGAAAGTACAACTAATCCTTTAAGGGTACAGGTGAGCAGGAAATTAGAGGAGATTTCATTGAGGTAGTGATATTTGAGGTGGGTTCTAAAGGTTAATTTAGAAACTGCATTCTAGGATAAGTCCCCTCTCACCACTCCTATTCTTCCCATTGTGCTGAAAGTCCTGGCCAATGATTTAAGACCAAAAAAAAGTATACTGGGAAGGAAGAAATAATATTATCTTTTTGCAGAAGACATGGCTGTATGTAGAAAATCCCAAAGAATCAACAACAACAAAAATTATTGGAACTAATAAGCAATTATAGCAAGGTTGCAGAATATAAGGTTAATATACAAAAGTCAATTGTGTTCCCTTATACTGGCAGTGAACAACTGAAATTTGACATCAAACAATATCATATACATTAGTACCAAAAAAATAAATAAAGACTTGGGTATAAAGCTAACAAAATATGTACAAGATACATATGAGGAAAACTGTAAAACTCTAATGAAAAAAAAATCAAAGAAAAAAGATCTAACTACATGGACAGATATTCAGATATTCTATGTTCATGGATAGGAAGACTCAATATTGTTAAATATCATTTTTCCCCATCTTAATCTATAAATTCAACGCAATCTAAATCAAATTTCAGCAAGTGACTTATTCTAAAGTTTATATGGAAAGGCAAAAGATCCAGATTAGCCAATATAATATTGAAGAAAAATAAAGTCAGAGGACCAACACTATATGACTTCAACACTTACTACAAAGCTACACTGATCAAAACAGTGTGGTATTGACAAAAAACAAATAGAAAAACAGAGCAATGGAACAGTATAAAGAGGCCAGAAATTTACCCACATAAATATAGACAATTGATCTCTGATAAAGGAGCACAGGCTATTCAACAAAGAATACGTGTTTCCAAAAAATGGTGCTCGAGGGACCTTCAAGATGGTGGAGGAGTAAGATGTGGAGATCACCTTCCTCTCCACAAATACATCAAAAATACATGTACATGTGGAACAACTCCTAAAGAACACATATTGAACGCTGGCAGAAGACCTCAGACTTCCCAAAAGGCAAGAAAATTCCCACATACCTGGGTAGGGCAAAAGAAAAAAAGAAAAACAGAGACAAAAGAATAGGGATGGGACCTGCACCCCTGGGAGGGAGCTGTGAAGGAGGAAAAGTTTCCACACACTAGGAAGCCCCATCACTGACGGAGAACGTGGTGGTTGGGGAGAAGCTTCGGAGCCATAGAGGAGAACGCAGCAACAGAGGTGCAGAGGGCAAAGCAGAGAGATTCCCGCACAGAGGATTGGTGCCAACAAGCACTCACCAGCCTGAGAGGCTTGTCTGCTTACCTGCCGGGGTGGATGGGGGCTAAAGGCTGAGGCTCGGGCTTCGGAGGTCAGATGACAGGGAGAGGACTGGGGTTGGCTGCATGAACACAGTCTGAAGGGGGCTAGTGTGCTACAACTAGCCAGGAGGAAGTCCGGGAAAAAGTCTGGACCTTCTTAAGAGGCAAGAGACCATTGTTTCAGGGGGCACAAGGAGAGGAGATTCAGAGAACCGCCTAAACGAGATCCAGATATGGGTGCGAGCCGCAGCTATCAGCGTGGACACCAGAGATGGGCATGAAATGCTAAGGCGGCTGCCGCTACCACCAAGAATCCTGTGTGGAAGCACAGGTCACTATCCAAACCTCCCCTCCTGGGAGCCAGTGCAGCCTGCCAGGGTACAGTGATCCAGTGACAACTTCCCCAGGAGAACACACAGTGCGCCTCAGGATGTTGTAACATCATGCCGGCCTCTGCAGCCTCAGGCTCGTCCCACATACCATACCCCTCCCTTCCACTGGCCTGAGTGAGCCAGAGCCCCCTAATCAGCCGCTCCTTTAAACCCCTCCTGTCTGGGTAAAGAACAGATGCGAGAGGGAGATCTACATGCAGAGACGAGGCCAAATCCAAAGCTGAACCTCAGGAGCTGTGCTAACAAAGAAGAGAAAGGGAAATTTCTCCAGGCAGCCTCAGGAGAAGCAGATTAAATCTCAACAATAAACTTGAGGTACTGAATCTGTGGAATACTTGAATAGACAACGAATCACCCCAAAATTGAGTCAGTGGATTTTGGTAGCAACTGTAGACTTGGGGTTTGCCATACGTGATTGATTAGTTTCTGATTTATATGCTTATCTTAGTTTACTTTTTAGCACTTGTTATAATTGGTGGGTGTGTTTACTGGTTCGGTGGCTCTTTTCTTTTTTTAATCACTTTTTAAATTTTTTATTTTAATAATATTTAAAAAAAACTTTTAATTTAATAACTTTCATTTTATTTTATTCTTTTTTTCCCCTCCCTTTTCTTCTGAGCTGTGTGGCTGACAGGGTCTTGGTGCTCTGGCTGGGTGTCAGGCATGAGCCTTGGAGGTGGGAGAGCAGAGTTGAGGCACTGGACCACCAGAGACCTCCCAACCCCATGTAATATCAATTGGCAAGAGCCCTCCCAGAGATCTCCGTCTCAACGCTAAGACCTAGCTCCACTCAACGACCAGCAAGCTCCAGTGCTGGACACCCCATGCCAAACAACTAGCAAGACGGGGACACAACTCCATCCATTAGCACAGAGGCTGCCTAAAATCACATTAAGTTCAGAGACACCCCAAAACACACCACCAGACGTGGCCCTGCCCATCAGAAAGACAAGATCCAGCCTCATCCACCAGAACACAGGCACCAGTCCCCTCCACCAGGAAGCCTACATAATACACTAAACCAACCTTAACCACTGGGGGCAGACACCAAAAACAACGGGAACTAAGAACCTGCAGCTTGCAAAAAGGAGACCCCAAACACAGTAAGTTAAGCAAAATGAGAAGACAGAGAAACACACAGCAGATGAAGGTGCAAGGTAAAAACCCACCAGACCAAACAAATAAGGAGGAGTCTACTTGACTCCTCTTCAAGAAGGAGTAGGCAGTCTACTTGAAACAGAATTCAGAGTAATGATAGTAAAGAATACCCAAAATGTTGGAAAAAGAATGGAGAAAATACAAGAAATGTTTAAATAGGACCTAGAAGAACTAAAGAGCAAACAAACAATGATGAACAATACAATAAATGGATTTTAAAATTCTCTAGAAGGAATCAATAGCAGAATAACTGAGGCAGAAGAACGGATAAGTGCCCTGGAAGATAAAACAGTGGAAATAACTACAGCAGAACAGAATAAAGAAAAAAGAATGGAGGACAGTCTCAGAGACCTCTGGGACACATAAAACACACCAACATGCGAATTATAGGGTACCAGAAGAAGAAGAGAAAAAGAAAGGGACTGAGAAAATATTTGAAGATATTATACTTGAAAACTTCCCTAATATGGGAAAGGAAATAGTCAATCAATACCAGGAAGCGCAGAGACTCCCATATGGGATAAATCAAGGAGGAACACATCAAGACACATACTAATCAAATTACCAAAATTAAATACAAAGAAAATATATTAAAAGCAGCAAAGGAAAAGCAACAAATAACATACAAGCTAATCCCCATAAGGTTAACAGCTGATCTTTCAGCAGAAACTCTGCAAGCCAGAAGGGAGTGGCAGGACATATTTAAAGTGATGAAAGGGAAAAACCTACAACCGAGATTAGTCTAACTAGCAAGGATCGCATTCAGATTCGACGGAAAAATTAAAAACTTACAGACAAGCAAAAGCTAGGAGAATTCAGCACCACCAAACCATCTTTACAGCAAATGCTAAAGGAACTTCTCTAGGCAGGAAACACAAGAGAAGGAAAAGACCTACAATAACAAACCGAAAACAATTAAGAAAATGATAATAGGAACATACATATTGATAATTACCTTAAATGTAAATGGATTAAATGCTCCAACCAAGTGACACAGACTGGCTGAATGGATACAAAAACAAGACCCATATATATGCTGCATACAAGAGACCCACTTCAGACCTAGGGACACAAACTGAAAGTGAGGGGATGGAAAAAGATATTCCATGTAAATGGAAATCAAAAGAAAACTGGAGTAGCAATTCTTATATAAGAAAAAATAGACTTTAAATAAAGACTATTAAAAGAGATAAAGAAGGACACTACAAAATGATCTAGGGATCAATCCAAAAAGAAGATATAACAATTGTAAATATTTATGCACCCAACATAGGAGCACCTCAATACATAAGACAAATGCTAACAGACATAAAAGATGAAATCAACAGTAACACAGTAATAGTAGGGCACTTTAACATCCCACTTTCACCAATGGACAGTTCAACCAAAATGAAAATAAATAAAGGAACACAAGCGTTAAATGACACATGAAATAAGATGGACTTAATTGATATTTATAGGACATTCCATTCAAAAACAAAAGAATACACTTTCTTCTCAAGTGCTCATGGAACATTCTCCAGGGTAGATCATATCTTGGGTCACAAATCTAGCGTTGGTAGGTTTAAGAAAACTGAAATTATATCAAGTATCTTTTCTGACCAGAATGCTACGAGACTAGATACCAATTATAGGGAAAAAAAAACAGTAAAATACAAACACATGTAAGCTAAACAATACACTCCTAAATAACCAAGAGATCACTGCAGAAATCAAAGAGGAAATCAGAAAATACCTAGAAACAAAAGACAATGAAAACACCATGGCCCAAATCCTATGGGATGCAGCAAAAGCAGTTCTAAGAGAGAAGTTTATAGCAATACAATCCTACCTAAAGAAACAAGTAAAATCTCAAATAAACAACCTAACCTTACAACTAGGGCAATTAGAGAAAGAAGAAAAAAACCCTCAAAGTTAGGAGAAGGAAAGAAATCATAAAGATCAGATCAGAAATAAATGAAAAAGAAATGAAGGAAATGATAGCATAGATCAATAAAACTAAAAGATGGTTCTTTGAGAAGATAAACAAAATTGATAAACCATTAGCCAGACTCATCAAGAAAAAAAGGGAGAAGACTCAAATCAATAGAATTAGAAATGAAAAAGGAGAAGTAACAACTGACACTGCAGAAATACAAAAGATCATGAGAGATTACTACAAGCAACTCGATGCCAATAAAGTGGACAACCTGGAAGAAATGGACAAATTCTTACAAAAGCACAACCTTCCAAGACTGAACCAGGAAGAAACAGAAAATATAAACAGACCAATCACCAGCACTGAAATTGAAACTGTGATTAAAAATTTTCCAACAAACAAAAGCCCAGGACCACGTGGATTGCCTGGCGAATTCTACCAAACATTTAGAGAAGAGCTAACAGCTATACTTCTCAAACTCTTCCAAAATATAGCAGAGAGAGGAAAACTCTCAAACTCATTCTATGAGGCCACCCTGATACCAAAACCATACAAAGATGTCACAAAAAAAGAAAACTACAGACCAGTATCACTGACGAACATAGATGCAAAAATCCTCAACAAAATACTAGCAAACAGAATCCAACAGCACATTAAAAGGATCATACACCATGATCAAGTGTGATTTATCCCAGGAATGCAAGGATTCGTCAATATACATAAATCAAAGTGACACACCATATTAAAGAACTGAAGGATAAAGACCACATGATAATCTCAATAGATGCAAAAAAATTTTCGACAGAATTCAACACACATTTATGATACAAGCTCTCCAGAAAGTAGGCATAAAGGGAACTCACCTCAACATAATAAAGGCCATATATGACAAACCCACAGGCAACATTGTTCTCAATGGTGAAAAACTGAAAGCATTTCCACTAAGATCAGGAACAAGACAAGGATGCCCACTCTCACCACTATTATTTAACATAATTTTGGAAGTTTTAGCACAGAAATCAGAGAAGTAAAAGAAATAAAAGGCATCCAACTTGGAAACGAAGAAGTAAAACTGTCACCATTTGCAGATGACATGATATTATACATAGAGAATCCTAAAGATGCTACCAGAAAAATACTAGACTCATCAATGAATTTGGTAAAGTAGCAGGATACAAAATTAATGCACAGAAATCTCTTGCATCCCTATACACTAATGATGAAAAATCTGAAAGAGAAATTAATGAAACACTCCCATTTATCACTGCAACAAAAAGAATAAAATACCTAGGAATAAACCTACCTAAGGAGACAAAAGACCTGTATGCAGAAAACTATAAGACACTGATGAAAGAAATTAAAGATGATACAACCAGATGGAGAGACATACCATGTTGCTGCATTGGAAGAATCAACACTGTGAAAATGACTATACTACCCAAAGTAATCTACAGATTCAATGCAATCCCTATCAAACTACCACTGGCATTTTTCACAGAACTAGGAAAAAAAAAAAAAATCACAATTTGCATGGAAACACAAAAGACTCTAAATAGCCAAAGCAATCTTGAGAAAGAAAAATGGAGCTGGAGGAATCAGGTTCCTGGACTTCGGATTATACTACAAAGCTACAGTAATCAAGACAGTATGGTACGGGCACAAAAACAGTAATATAGATCAATTGAACAGGATAGAAAACCCAGAGATAAACCCAGGCACATATGGTCACCTTATCTTTGACAAAGGAGGCAGGAATGTACAGTGGAGAAAGGACAGCCTCTTCAATAAGTGGTGCTGGGAAAACTGGACAGCTACATGTAAAAGAATGATATTAGAACACTCCCTAACACCATACACAAAAATAAACTCAAAATGGATTAAAGACCTAAATGTTAGGCCAGATACTATAAAACTCCTAGAGGAAAACATAGGCAGAACACTCTACGACATAATTCACAGCAAGATCCATTTTGAATCACCTCCTAGAGAAATGGAAATAAAAACAAAAATAAACAAATGGGACCTAATGAAACTTCAAAGCTTTTGCACAGTAAAGGAAACCATAAACAAGACAAAAAGACAACCCTCAGAATGGCAGAAAATATTTGCAAATGAAGCAACTGACAAAGGATTAATCTCCAAAACACACAAGCAGCTTATGCAGCTCAATATCAAAAAAACAAACAACTCAATCCAAAAATGGGCCAAAGAGCCCTGAACCAAGTTGGCAGAGTAGAAGGACGTGCTCCAAGTTGGCAGAGTAGAAGGACGTGCTCTCACTCCCTCTTGTGAGAACACCAGAATCACAACTACCTGCTGGACAATCATCGACAGGAAGACACTGGAACTCACCAAAATAAATACCCCACATCCAAAGACAAAGGAGAAGCCACAATGAGATGGTAAGAGGGGCGCAATCACAGTAAGATCAAGTCCCATAACTGCTGGGTGGGTGACTCACAGACTGGAGAACACTTATACCACAGAAGTCCACCCACTGGAGTGAAGGTTTTGAGCCCCACGTCAGGCTTCCCGACCTGGGTCCAGCAAGGGGAGGAGGAATTCCTAGAGAATCAGACTTTGAACACTAGTGGGATTTGACTGTAGGACTTCGACAGGACTGGGGGAAACAGAGACTCCACTCTTGGAGGGCACACACAAAGTAGTGTGCGCATCGGGACCCAGGAGAAGGAGCAGTGACCCCAAGGGAGACTGAACCAGACCTGCTAGTGTTGGAGGGTCTCCTGCAGAGGCGGGGGGTGGCTGTGGCTCACCGTGGGGACAAGGACACTGGCAGCAGAAGTTCTGGGAGGTATTCCTTGGCGTGAGCCCTCCCAGAGTCCCCTATTAGCCCCACCAAAGAGTGCAGGTAGTCTCCAGTGTTGGGTTGCCTCAGGCCAAACAACCAAGAGGGAGGGAATGCAGCCCCACCCATCAGCAGTCAAGCGGATTAAAGGATGACTGAGCTCTGCCCACCAGAGCAACAGTCAGCTCTATACACCACCAGTTCCTCCCATCAGGAACCTTGCACAAGCCTTTTAGATAGCCTCATCCACCAGAGGGCAGAGAGCAGAAGCAGGAACTACAATCCTTCAGCCTGTGGAACAAAACCCACATTCACAGAAAGATAGACAAGATGAAAAGGCAGAGGGCTATGTACCATATGAAGGAACAAGATAAAACCCCAGAAAAACAACTAAATGAAGTGGAGATAGACAATCTTCCAGAAAAAGAATTCAGAATAATGATAGCGAAGATGATCCGGGACCTCGGAAAAAGAATGGAGGCAAAGATCGAGAAGAGGCAAGAAATGTTTAATAAAGACCTAGAAGAATTAAAGAACAAACAAACAGAGTGAACAATGCAATAACTGAAATGAAAAGTACACTAGAAGGAATCAATAGCAGAATAACTGAGGCAGAAGAACGGATAAGTGACATGGAAGACAGAATGGTGGAATTCACTGTTGCAGAACAGAATAAAGAAAAAAGAATGAAAGGAAATGAAGACAGCCTAAGAGACCTCTAGGACAACATTAAACACAACAACATTCACATTATAGGGGTCCCAGAAGGAGAAGAGAGAAAGGACCTGAGAAAATATTTGAACAGATTATAGTCAAAAACTTCCCTAACATGGTAAAGGAAATAGCCACCCAAGTCCAGGAAGTGCAGGGAGTCCCATACAGGATAAACCCAAGGGGAAACAGGCCGAGACACATAGCAATCAAACTGGCAAAAATTAAAGACAGAAAATTTACTGAAAGCAGCAAGGGAAAAATGACAAATAACATACAAGGGAACTCCCGTAAGGTTAACAGCTGATTTCTCAGCAGAAACTCTACAAGCCAGAAGGGAGTGGCATGATATACTTAAAGTGATGAAAGGGAAGAACCTACAACCAAGATTACTCTATCCAGCAAGGATCTCATTCAGATTCGATGGAGAAATCAAAAGCTTTACAGACAAGCAAAAGCTAAGAGAATTCAGCAACACCAAACCAGCTCTACAACAAATGCTAAAGGAACTTTTCTAAGTGGGAAACACAAGAGAAGGACCTACAAAAACAAACCCAAAACCCAAAAATGGGCCAAAGACCTAAATAGACATTTCTCCAAACAAGATATACAGATTGCCAACGAACACATGAAAAGATGCCCAACATCACTAATCATTAGAGAAATGTAAGCCAAAACTACAATGAGGTATCACCTCACACCAGTCAGAATGGCCATCATCAAAATATCTATAAACAATAAATTCTGGAGAGGGTGTGGTGAAAAGGGAACCCTCTCGCACTGTTGGTGGGAATGTAAATTGATACAGCCACTATGGAGAACAGTATGGAGGTTCTTTAAAAAACTAAAAATAGAACTACCATATGACCCAGCAATCCCATTACTGGGCATATACCCTGAGAAAACCATAATTCAAAAAGAGTCATGTACCACAATGTTCATTGCAGCACTATTTACAATAGCCAGGACATGGAAGCAACCTAAGTGTCCACTGACAGATGAATGGATAAAGAAGATGTGGCACATATATACAATGGAATATTACTCAGCCATAAAAAGAAACGAAATTGAGCTATTTGTAATGAGGTGGATGGACTTAGAGTGTGTCATACAGCGTGACGTAAGTCATAAAGAGAAAAACAAATACGATATGCTAACACATATATATGGAATATAAAACAATAATGGTTCTGAAGAAACTAGGGGTAGGACAGGAATAAAGATACAGAAGTAGAGAATGGACTTGAGGACACGGGAAGGGGGAAGGGTAAACTAGGAAGAAGTGAGAGAGTGGCACGGACATATATACATTACCAAATGTAAAACAGATAGCTATTGGGAAGCAGCCGCATAGCCCAGGGAGATCAGGTCAGTGCTTTGAGACCACCTAGAGGGGTGGGATAGGGAGGGTGGGAGGGAGATGCAAGACGGAGTGGATATGGGGATGTATGTATACGTATAGCTGATTCACTTTGTTATACAGCAGAAACTAACACAACAATGTAAAGCAATTATACTCCAATAAAAATGTTAAAAAAAATGGTGCTGGAATAACTGAATATTTTTATGACAAAAAAAAAAAAAACGGGGAAAAAAAGAATTAAGCCATTGACCTTAAACTTTTCTCAAAAATTAACTCAAAATGTAACACAGACTTAGAGTAATGCATAAACCCACAAAAACTGGAAAATAACATAGGAAAAAAACTAGGTGAATTTGGTTTTGGCAATAGTGTTTAGATATAATACTGAAGGCAAGATCCATGAGAGAAAAAATGATAAATTGGAGTTCGTTAAAATTAAAAACTGCTTCTCTGCAAAGGACACTGTTAAAAGAATGAAAACACAAGTCATAGCTGGGAAAAATTCTTTGTAAAGCACATCTAGTAGAGGACTTGCTTGTATCCAAAATATTCAAAGGATCCTTAAAAATTAACAATGGGAAAACAGACAACTCAGTTAAAAATTGGGCAAAAGTTCTAAATGGAAATCTCACCAAAGAAGACATAGCAAATAAGCATATGAAAATATGTTCATCATCAAATGTCATTAGAGAATTGAAAATTAATACAACAATGATATAGCACTACACACCAATTAGAATGGCCAAAATCCATAGCCCTAATAACATCAAACGCTCACAAGGTGTGGAGCCATCGGAACTCTCATTCATTGCTGGTGGGAATGCAAAATGGTACAGCCACTTTGGAAGACAGTTTGGTAGTTTCTTGCAACACTACACATACTCTTACCATACGATCCAGCAATCACACTCCGTGATACCTGCACGTGGATGTTTATAGCTGCTTTATTCATAATTGTGAAAAACCAGAAGCAACCAAGATGTCCTTCAACAAGTGAATGGATAAACAAACTATGATACATCCATACAATGGAATATTAGCCACAGATTAAAAAGAAATATGTTATCAAGCCACAAAAAGACATGGAGGAACCTCAAATGCATATTGTTAAGTGAAAGGAGCCAGTATGAAAGGCTACACACCGTACGATTTCAATAATATAACATTCCAGAAAAGGCAAAACTACAGACAGTAAACAGATTGGTGTTGCCAGTTCAGTTGTAGCAGGGGAAAGGAATGGGTAAGAAAGGGAGAAAAGGGAGGGAGAGATAAGTGGAGCACAGGAAATTTTTAGGGAAGTGAAACTACTCTGTATGATACTAAAATGGTAGATACATAATATTCTGCATTTGTCAAAATTCATTGAATGTGCAACCAAAGAGTGAACTGTAATGTAAATGGAATTCAGTTAATAGCAATGTATCAATATTGGTTAATCAACTGTTAAAAACATACCACACTGATGCAAGATATTAATAACAGAAGAAATGATGGGAGCAGGGGAAAAGGGAGTATATGAAAACTGTATTTTCTGTTCAATTGTTCTGTAAATCTAAAACTGCTCTAAAAATATAAAGTCTAGCTATTTAAAAAGTGTAATTGATACACTAAAGGGAGGAGATAAAATAGAATCATTTAAATAGTCAAACAAAATCAGAAAAGACAGAAAACTAGGGGAGAAAGAAACAAAAACAAATACAGTGAATATTTACACATGGTAGATAATGATCTAACTATATCAATAAATCAATCACTTTATATATAAATGGTCTGAACATACCAATTAAATGATAGATATTATCAGAGTAGATTAAAGAAAACAAGATGTAACTATGTGCAGTCCATAAGAAATACACCTTAAATATACACCACTCAGATGGGTAAAACGTACAGGGATAGAGAGAAATCTTTACTATGCTAACACTAATCAAAAGCAAGCTGCAGTGATTATATCAATTTCAGACTAAGCAGGAATCAGGGGCATTACATAATGATAAAGGGGCCAATTTTCAAGAGGACATAACAATCCCAGATGTGAATGCACCTTACTAAAAAGTAGCAAAATACATGAAACAAAAACTGAGAAAACTGCAAGTATAAACAGATGAATCCAGCATTATAGTTGGAGGCTTCAACTTATCTCTGCCACTTATTGATAGATCAAGCCAGCAGAAAATCAGTAAGAATACACAAGACCTGAATAGTACTATCAATCAACTTGATCTAGTTGACATTTGTAGAATACTCCATCCAACATCAGAAAACACATTCTGTTCAAGCTTACATGGTATGTTCACCAAGAGACCACATTCTGGGCCACAGCAGACATCCCAGCAAATTTTAAAGAATAGAAACCTTACAAAGTATGTTTCCAGGGCTTCCCTGGTGGCACAGTGGTTGGGAGTCCGCCTGCCGATGCGGGGGACGCAGGTTCGTGCCCCGGTCCGGGAAGATCCCACATGCTGCAGGGTGGCTGGGCCCGTGGGCTGTGGCCGCTGGGCCTGCACATCCGGAGCCTGTGCTCTGTGGCGGGAGAGGCCACAACAGTGGGAGGTCCACATACCACAAAAATAAATAAATAAATAAATAAAAACAAAAAGTATGTTTCCAGACCTCAGTGGAATTAAACTAGAAATCAGTAACAGAAAGGTAGTTGGAAAATCACCAAATATTTAGAAACTAAACAACATATTTCTAAATTACCTATGGATCAAAGAAGTTATAAGAGAAAAATTTTTAATATCTGAAATGGCATGACAAGTGCATTGAACTCTAGTGTAACTTGCTGTGTAGGAGTGATAGAAAGTAGGACTGGAAAATGGACAGGATTCAGAATATAAAAAGCTTTCCAGAGCATACTAAGAAGTTTAATCTTTATTCTGTAAGTGAAATTATACACTGATGTCACTGAGATCATACATGCATTTTAGAACAATCTTTACCAGAGGTATAGACAAACCAATAGGTATAGAAAAACCAATATAAAAATAGGGTAGGCCATATGGTAACTCTGTTTTTAAGGAACCAGCAATCCCACTCCTGGGCATATATCTGGAGAAGACCATAATTCAAAAAGATGCATGCACCCCAATGTTCACTGCAGCGCTATTTACAACAGCCAGGACATGGAAGCAACCTAAATGTCCATCAACAGAGGAAAGGATGAAGATGTGGTACATATATACACTGGAATATTACTCAGCCATAGAAAGAACAAAATAATGCCATTTGCAGCAACACAGATGGATGTAGAGACTGTCATATTGAGTGAAGTAAGACAGAGAAAGACAGATAACATATGATAACACTTACATGTGGAATCTAAAAAAAGGGTACAAATGAACTTATCTACAAAACAGAAACAGAGTTACAGATGTAGAAAACAAACTTATGGTTACCAGGGGATAAATTAGGAGATTGGGACTGACATATATACCTACTATATATAAAATAGATAACTAATAAGGACCTACTGTATAGCACAGTGAACTCTACTCAGTACTCTGTAATGACCTATATGAGAAAAGAATCTAAAAAAGAGTGGATATATGTATATGTATAACTGATTCACTTTACTGTACACCTGAAACTAACATAACATTGTACATCAACTCTACTCTAATAAATTTTTTTAAAAAATAGGGTAGGCCAAATATTCCCAACTAAGGCTAAAGCAGCATGACTGGAAAGGAAGAATGCCAAATGATACCCAGGAGGTAAAAGGTGAAATCAATAGAACTTTGTACTTTCCTACAGGTTGGAGGTAAAAGAAAATGAAAGCTTAGTTTGAGTATCTGGTTTGGGCAACTAGATAGATGATGTGCTATATACTGAGAGTAGAAGTGAAAACATTTGTAATACGGAGATGTTAATTTTTAACAATTTAAGTGCAAATGGTTATTTTATTGACCAGCTGGTAATCAACTTATAGTAAGGATTCTAAAAGCCTTATTTCAAAATTTATTATTTTATAAACTACAAGAAAGTGAAACTGTGTAATTTTTATAAGCACGTTTTTCTTTATTCAAAAGCTTTACTGAGATATAATTCACATACCATAACATTTACCCAACTGAAGTTTACCATTCAGTGTTTTCTAGCACATTCAGAGTTGTGCAACCACCACTGCTATCTAGTTTTAGAACCTGTCATCACCCGAAAAGAAAGCATATACCCATTAGCACTCATTCCCCATTTCTCTCTCTCCCTAGCCCTAGGCAAGCACTAACCTACTTTCCGTCTCTTTTCTAGCCATTCCATATAAATGTAATTATATGCTATATGTTTTTTTATGATTGGCTTCTTTCACTTAGTATGTTTTCAGGTTCATCTGTGTTATAGCATACATCAGTACATAATTCACTTTTATTGCCAAATAGTTTTTGATTGTATAGATATACCACATTTGCTTATTCTTCAGTTGACAGATGTTTGGATTGTGTCCAACTTTGGCTATTATGGATAATGTTAACATGAACATTCTTCCACAAAATTTTGTTTGCACATATGTTTTCATTTCTCTTGAGTCTATACCTAGGAGTAGACTAACCTAGTTTAAATATGGGCAAAGGATTTGAACAGAAGATACACAAATGGCTAAAAAGCACCTGAAAAGATGCTCAATATAATGAGTCATTAGGGAAATGCAACTTCCAACTACAATGAGATACTTCTCACATCCACTATATCTCTATCTATCTACATATATATATATAATCTCTACATTAATTACATTAATTCTTTTCTCACTATATGAATGCTCATTATAGCAAGTTTCTATCCCCTGAAATTATACTGAATATCTATCATAAAAAAACAGTACTGAATTCTGCAACACTCGCTTTATTACAACTAGAACATTTTGGTTCCTACTTGTAAAAAAAAAAAAAAAAAAACTTCTTAATATATAAAAACATGTAAATTCACTTTTTAACGTTTTATTTTTATGTAAATTAACAATGCTAAAGGTATCTTTTTTATATAAATCTCAAAAGGTACACCTATGGAAATAAGAATCTGATCCAAGAACATTTGGAACATACAAGTCGCATGTGTCTAACTGTTCTTGTGATGTTCACAGTGAGTCTCCAAATCTCAGAGGCCATGAAATACCAACCATTTGAACAACTCTTGAAACTTATATACAAAATTTGGGGCTGTGGAGAAAAGATTATTTTAGCTTACTTTTTCCTTAACTTCTAAATCATATAATCATATGACCAGAAAAAAATAATTCTGAAGTTCATATAGAAAAACCATATGCTAGAAAACTGATGCCACTGGACCAGAAATTAGTAATTCTGTACTATTATGCCTACTTTGCCTCTTTCTATCTGAGAGAGCTTGGGCAAGTCACTTAGCAATCTGACTTTCAGTGTCCTTATATGAAAAAATAAAGGCATTGTGCTGAATTACCTGTAATATCACTGTCTATTCTAAATAATACGATTCCATCTATAGTCTTGTATTTGAGTATTCAAAGGATTCTAAATATACATGCATAAAACTAAAGAAAGGCTCTTCTCTTTTAAAGGACTATTTTCCATAAGATTCAGAGTACTAGGTTTCTATTTTAGATGATTTTCTGAAATAGGTAGTGGGAGGAATGACCAACAGAACAAATAAGAGCAATAAAGATTTATATCATGTATCAGGCCACTTGGTTTTCATTACTATTCATTATTATTAGTTTATTTCACAAAAACCTGTAAGTTCAGTCAGAGATAGAAGCTGTCCAATTTACATGATTGGACAATAAATGATTTTATGTCTGATAATTTTTAAGATCAGCACAAATGTCACCAACTACAGCAAGCTCACTTCTGATAAGCAGAGTAGAATCTTCTTAATTGGTGCAAGCTGCTGGAAAGCTGAAAGAGCCAATTAAGAAATCATCTCAATCTAGTAGTTGTATGGTATATTAAAATACATGGTACTTGGCGTCAAATGAGAGCATCAGTGAACAATAAAGCCTTGGATTATCCTAAGATGGGAAATATGTTTGCTACAGTAAGAACTATTCTTCATGAATTTAAGCAATGAACAACACAAGAAAATATAAAACAAAGTGACAATAGAATGAAGTGGTTTAAGCTAAAGTTTAGTAATTAACCCTGTGTCTTATAAAGCAGACCATTTTATAGATGCTAGTCACCAGTAATGCATCATGTCAAGTCATAAAAAAGCATTAAACTAATTCATCTCTGGCATTTGGCCCTCTTAATTGAACATTTCATTCATTCATATGCCAATTATGCGGCTTTAACTACCTCCCTGGGTATTATTCATCCTTTAATAATGATACAAGAATAGGAGAGTCAGGCAGATTCTTACATAAAGGAATGAATACATACACATGAAGTGTCTTTCATTAATGAAAGAAAGTAGTAATGTTTGTTACTAATATAGGGTCCACAGTTAATGTTAACTTACATTAAGTTTTGTTTTGGTCAAAGATTTCCCAAATGTCCCTAGAGTGCCTGTTCCTTTAGAGGAGAAATTGATTTTCATTCACACTAGTATTTTCAGCACCTAACATAGAAAAGCAATCCATTTATTGAAACTGCTGTCAGTCAGAAAATAGAAAGTATATCTTGTAGTAGAATAATGCTTCTGTAAAAAGAGGTTCCCAACTCATGATTTTTTAAAAATTTATTTTATTTTAGTTGATACAATCATCTCATGATTTTTTTTAGGATAACCCCCAGACACATCTATCTGCATGAAAACCTAATCCAAATATCAGTGATGCTGCAGAATTAGTCTTTCACCATTGCTTCTTGGAGACCCATATAAACTTCTCTTTAGAACACTTGTTCTCAACTGGGAGCAGTTTTGCCCCCAGGGGACATTTGGGAAGAATTAGAGACATTTTTGTTTTGTCACAGTTGTGTGGATGAGTACTACTGGCATCTAGTAGACTGAGCCCAGGGATGCTGCTAAACATACTACAGTGCATAGATCAGACCCCTACAACAAAGAACCAAAGTGCCAGGGTTGAGAAACTGCTCTAGAGGAACCAAGCAGGGGAGACTGGCAGGTGTGAAACTATCTGTGATTTTAGAAAGGAGAGGGAGAGGGGTCCAAGGGATGATTATTTTTGTAAATTTGTACTTTTTCCAAAAGTATAAGCAACCTCCAGACTGCTTGAGTGTATCTGATTATGTGTGAGATTCAGGTGAAGATAAAAGCAGGAGTCTTCAATAATAAACAGAATAGAAACAGATGATCTACGAGGTGCCCGCTGAATTTGATAACCTAGGATCGAAGTCCTGGAACATTAATATTAACTCTTCTTGAAGCCTCCCCTTTAGCAAACTGGATCCTGGTTGTGATTTCCGAGAATGCAAATCAGAAACACCATCTTGCCCCTGAAATGTCTGATTATAATTTTGCAAAACTTCTTTGTAGAAAGTTTATAAAAGGTTTACTTTCTTATAAGGAAAGAATAGATAGGCCTTTGAGTCTTTCCCTCTTCTACTCTCAAGATCTCATTTGATTTTTGTTTTGTTTAATTTTGTTTTTTTCTCTAGCTTCCCCCGGTGAATTCTTGGAACCTAGCTAACAAAAATATAATCTGTGTTTGGTTCAGTGAACAGAACATTTTAGTAACTTTTACTCTTAACTGAAATGAACTCTCAGGTTACCAGGCTTATTTATTTTCTTCATAGATGGTACAAAACTGCTAAAAACCTAAATATTATATTTACTTTAGTTTTAAACATATACTCACTTTTCATGGTTCAGAATAAAGGACGTGGTTATGAAAATCAACATTGGAAAAGTGACACCTATCTAATAAAACTAACACAAAGTAGAATCTAGGACATCTCATAAGCAGTTTCATTCTTAAGCAACCTCACTTGCTCACTTTATTAATGCTTAATACTATCCATTAGCTCTTTTCATACCCTAATATAGAAATGAGCATCAGGAATAAGAATAGAAGCATCAGTTTCTGTTACTTGCCAAGAATTCGATCAGGCACAAATAAACAGCGCTATAGCAAAATTTTATATAACTCTGGATTATGAAGCTGAGAATGAACTGTTTGTTGTGACGTCCTACCATGGCTGAAGAAGTATAACAATTTTTTTAAAGATCCTACATCCAGAGCTAGTACAGAAATTAAGGGACCACAAAGCAATATGCAGCAAGTTCTGATCAATCAGCAGCATCCACGGAAGTCATGCTGGGTGAAAAAATGCCTATAACACACATTTTTCACCTGAGTTCTTAGCAACAGTGAAAGTCTTGCACATTGTGCTTTTTAGGGCCCTCTCCAATATATAGATCAGCACATTCTGCAATATTCAGCCAGCATTTTGACACAGCATCCCTGCCCTAACAGGGGCAATCCAATTAGCATTTTCATAGTCCAAAGCCCGTATTGGCCACAAATGGGACCAAGTAATGGATCTCTCCTAAACCACCTCATGCCAGCCGGTTCTATAGAAACTGTGAATATGCCATACGAAGGATTTACTTCTTTAAACAGAAATTTTTAACTTGGACTTTTCAGGAGGAGGCAAAAGCCACATCAGAACATTTCTTCTCTTGGACTCTGACAAAGGCTTCAGGATGCACTTTTGAGGATATGCAACACATCAAGGAATGTTACAAGAAACATAAATTCTTTGTTAAAACTTGTTAAAAATGTTAAAATCACATTGCCCCAACCACCAACGTCACCCTTTCCACATGTATTTCTAGCAATAGAAGTCATTTTATTGTCCACTAGGAGGTTCATGACAGAAACATTAGAACCATCCTTGCACCAGCCTTTCCCTAAACTTTCACTTTCAAGTAGTCTCACAGACATCCATTCAACTTCCTAAGTGGTCTTCAGATTCGCTATGTTCTTCCATCTGCTACTGCAATAAAACTCAGTGGCATCTCACACCCCCTCTTATCTACCCTGATCTATTACCCACACAGTAGCAAATAAAACCTTTTAGTAAATAACATGTTTAAAATAGCAGCAAAGTAATAAGAATATCATAATACTTATAGATCTATTATCCATTTTATCATGCATGCTTCAGACAGGCAGATGACAGATAGATGATGACTGATAAAGAAACAGATGATAGATACATAAATCATATGTAGATGATAGATAGATGACAGATAGATGGATGATAGGATAGATAGATTATTGTGAAACATTTAAGGCATACAAAAACATAGAAATCGTATAATAAACATCCATGTAACAGACTCTCAGCTTAAGAAATAAAATATTTTGAACCGGTGAAGCCCCTATGCATTTCTCCCCCATCCTCTTCCCTTCTTTTTCCCCAGATATAACATTATGTTGAATCTGGTATTCCTCATTCCCATGCACATTTTAATCTATGACTACTTGTACATGTATGAATAAACATTACACAGAAGGGTTGTTCCTGTTTTCAAACTTTACCAAAACAGTATAACTTGCACACCATTGTGAAACTTGATTTTTCTGCTTAGTGTTTTATTTTTGAGGTATAAATAACTATGTCGCTCTAGTTCATTCATTTGAGCCATGTGTAGTAAGTATTCAACTGTGAAGTAATAGCATTTACCTGTTTTCTTGTTAATGGATAGTTAAGTCATTTTCAGTCTTCCCTGTGACAGCAACATTGCCAAGAACATCTTTTTTAATCCTGAGTTAGAAAAATCTTCTCTAGGATGTATAAATAGCATGAAGGGTATGACCATCACTGACACTGTTGAATCATGCTAAATTCTACTCCAAAGCATCAGTGGGCATTCCCACCAACATAAATGAGAGTTCATGTAGCCCTGTATCCTCATCAACTAACTGAATTGTCAAACCAGATTTTGATTTTGCAAACTTGATAGCTGTGAAATGGAATTCCCCAAATAATCAGTGAGATTGAGGATATGTTTATGGGTGTGGGTTAGGCTTCTGTCCCCTCTTCCTCTCCTTTATTCATTCACTTGTGTTATTACATTTTTCTTATTTATATGTAGGAATCCTTTCTTAATTCTAGATCCCAACTTTTGTTAGATGTATTTCAAATATGTTTAGATATATTTTAATTTTTATGGTGCCTTTTTTTTTTTCTTTTTTGGCTGCACGTGGGCTTTCTCTAGTTGGGGAAGTGCGGGCTACGCTTCCTTGTGGTGCGCGGGCTTCTCATTGTGGTGGCTTCTCTTGTTGTGGAGCATGGGCTCTAGGCACATATGCTGCAGTAGTTGTGGCATGCAGGCTCCGTAGTTGTGGCTCATGGGCTCTAGAGTGCAGGATCAGTAGTTGTGGTACATGGGCTTAGTTGCTCCACGGCATGTGGGATCTTACCAGACCAGGGATCGAACCCGTGTCCCCTGCATTGGCAGGTGGATTCTTAACCACTGAGCCACCAAGGAAGTCCTTTATGGTGTCTCTTGATGACCAGAAACTTTTAACTTTAATATGATCAAGTTATTAATCTTTTCCTTTAAGATTTATGCTGTTTTGTAACTTAACTCATTTCTTAACCTGAGATCATAAACCTAATTGTTTCATCCACCTTGTTTATGTAGGGTGAAATAGGAATTCAACTGTTTTCACCAGGAAAACTAATTTCTCCAGAACGATTTATATACTCGGTTGCTCTCTGCCTATAATTTTAATGACACCTCTGGAACATACCGTTTCCACATAGGTGCTCTGTTTCCCTAAAATTTCCCATCTTTCTATTTGCCCAACCTCAAGCAACTACTACACTATACAATCGTAATCATTATGCTGTTAAATAAGTTCGGTAAGGTCTAACTATCTTGCACTTCTTTTTTAAAACTGTCTCAGCTATTCTTGGTCCTTTGTAACTTCACATTAATTTTATGAAGAGCTGTTAAGACACCCAATAAATCCTTTTAAAGTTTGAGTAGACGTTGCATAGGAAATATAGAATCTAGTATTAATTTGAGGCAAATCAATGTCTCTTTAAGATAATGAGTGATTCAATTCCAAAACTTTCTCCTTTTATTCACCTTACACACTTCAGTACCATTTTGAAATTATTCCCTTTTAAAAAGTGCTACCAAATTCTGTTAGATACATTCCTAAGTACTTTATTATATAATGTGATTTCTTTTTACTGGTGGGTAGTGGCTATGTAGTCGTTTTTCAGTTGATCTTGAATCCAGTAAACTTGCAAAACTCTATTGCTAATTCTGCAGTTTGTCTATATATGCTTTCCAGTCTTCTATGAAAGCAATATCATTGGCAAATTAGGTATTTTTCTTTTCTAATGTTTAAATGTTATGTCTCTATCTTACTGCACTGACTAGGATCTGCAGTATAACACTGAAAAAAGTTATAAATGGCATCCTTTTCCAGTTCTGAATGTAATGGGAGACTTCTAACCTTTTTTCAATATGTATGATACTCTCTGAAGAACTTGAACAGGAATTTGAAAGGGGAATTTGAATTCCCTTTTCAAGTTAAAGAAGTTTCCTTCTTTATCAGTTAGAAATACTTTGGATTGAAAGTAAGAATATCTAACACTGCTATTTACAAAAAAGATAGCTAATTATCTCATATAGCAAGAAATTTTAAGGTACGTAGTTGCAGGTTTGGGCAGCAGCTTATTGATATCAGTATATGGGATTAGAAATTTTGGCCTTTTCTTACAGCATAATTTCAAGCATCACATTCACTTACAACCATGGTCATAGGGAAGAAACAGTGGGTAGCTAGAGTGAGAAAAAAAAAAAAAGATTGTATATCTCTTTCATCAGGGAGGAAAGTCATTCCTAGTATCCCCTCTCAGAATCCTCTTGACACCTTACTGTCCAGAACTGGGTCATATGACCACCCTTACACAAGAGAGACTAGGAATGTGAACAGTTGGCTTTTTCATCTTGATAGTGAAAAGTGGGTAAGAAAAAAGGGTTTAGGAATGAGTATGGGTAGACAAAAAAACAATAGAGGACACGTATTTTATTTGCCTTTCATCTGCTAAGAGATTTTATTTTTTAATCTATGAAGCAGTATGGAATTACATTTATTTTTGCTGTTTCTATGAAGATAATCATATAGATTTTTAGATTTGGTCCATTAATCATATATTATTTTGATAGCTTTTCAAATACTGAAGCATTCTTGCTTTCCTCAGATCAACTGCACTTGGTCATGATGTATCTTTTTTATGTACTGCTGATTTAAATATTGATATATTAGTTTTTTTGGAGACTTTTTGCATTCAAATTCATAGGTGAGATTTTCTATAACTTTTTTCTTAAACTTTTATTGCCTAGTCTTGATCTCAATATTATACTAGACTCATCAGAATGAATTTGCTAATTTCCTTCTTCTGTTCCCTGAAGGAAAATTCACATAAAGATTGTTGATTTGATAGGCTAATTTGCCATCACATGCTTTCCTATTTTTTGGAATTTGGTGCCCATTAGTCTACCGGAGCCAATTTCTTGTGCCACCAATGACAGTGTCTTGTATCAGATACCAGCAAGTTCATAGCTTCAGCTTCATCACTACTTGAGTTTCTATTCTGTTTCTGGATTGCAAAAATATCTAGTTTGCCCTAGTTTGAGGTCCATGCTAGAAAAAGCCTACATTGCCATGAATGAATCATTAAGGGAGATTCTGGTGAGAACTCAGAAAGAAAAGCTGTAGAGAAAGATTTAATTTTCTTAGAGGATACTTAAGTAATCCTGAACAGAATGTTGGTAGAAATATAGATGATGAAGGCCATTCTGATGTGGTTTCGGACAGAAATGAGAAGCATGTTGTTGGAAACTGGTAATCCTTGTTATAAAGTGGCAAAGACCTTGGCTGCATTGTGTTTATGTTCTAGTGTTTTGTGGAAGGTAGAACTTACGAAATTGGATATCAAGCTGAAACTATTTCTAAGTAAAGAGTTGAAGGTACAGCTTGGGTTCTCTTGACTACTTATAATAAAATATGAGAAGAGAGAAATGACTTAAAGATGGAATTGTTGAGCAAAAAGTGAAGCAGAATGTAAAGATTTGGACAATTCTCAGCTTATCCATATTGCAAAAAAATGAGAACACCAAGGATGTGGCCAGGCAACCCTTTGATAAGATTAGTATGAATCAGCCATTTCAAGAGTAGCCAGGATTTATTCTTTAAGACAATTGAAGAATGACCCCAAAGGTGAATCGAACATCATCAAGGCTGCTTCTCCCATCACAGGCCCAGTGTGGAGGGGGCCTGTGGGGGATGAGGGGTTGGGAAGAATGGTTTCAAAGGAGGGGGTCACCAGGCAGTCCAGGATGCCCCTGCCCAGTGCCTCAGAGGTTGGGCCATCACGGAGAAATTAGCATGGGCTGTATTCAGCACAGCTATGGGGGGACATGGGCTACCTCTATCTAGATTTCAAAGGATGGGGTCAGCGGAGCCACAGGCTTGGAATCCCAGACTAGGAGAGCCACGGGCACATGACCCAACCCTAGAGAGCCATAAAGCCCAGGCAGAAAGTTGCTGTGGGGGCAGGGCCCCTACAGAAAGCCACTTAAGACTATCCCACAAAGTCATGGGGGTGATACTGCCCCCCAATGGGACTGGAAGGCTGAGCATCAAGCCAAAGATGATTGTTCTTGAGCCGTTAGGTTTAATGCTCTTTGCCCTGTTATGTTTTAGACGTACTTGGGACTCGTTACCCCTTTCTTCTTTCCTACTTCTTGATTTTGGAATGGGAATGCCAACCCTATGCCCATCCCACAGTTGTATTTTGGAAGCACATTACATATTTGGTTTCACAGATTCACAGCTGAGGAGGAAGTGGCCTCAGCATGAAGCACGCCTTGAGTCTCACCCATATCTGATTTAGATGCTATTTAAATGAAACTTTGGATTTTAGAATTTAGAGCTTATGGTGGAATGAGTTGAGACTTTGGGAGTTGTTGAGATGGTATTTTTTATGTGAGAAGGACATACATTTTGGGAGCCAGGAACGAAATGTTATGGATTGCATGCTTTTATTCTCCAAAATTCATATGTTACCGTCCAATGGGATGGTATTAAGAGACAGAGCCTTTGGGAGGTAATTAGGATTAGATGAGGTCATGAGAGTAGAACCAATATGAAGAAAGCAATACTGAGAAAGAATCAAGAGCCAAATGTCAAGGAAATCATGATGTTGTCTAAATCCAGATTCTAGTTATCCCACAGCTACTGACAACACTGTTCTTGAGATATGGCTATGTGACTCAAACGCCTTTTTTTTTTTTTTTTCTGGCTTTAGTCTACTTTGTCTCACTTGAGCCTATAATATCACTTGAATTAGAAGGAAAGCTAAGAATTATAACTTCCTCTCCCCTGACTAGTGACAGGGCTGGAATTGTTGCTGTGATGGCAGACAAACAACTTCAGAAGGGGCAACTAGGGAGTCTCCTCCCAACATCTATATCTGATGTGGCACATTGCTACACTCTCTTAAGAATTATTAAAATTATTAATGGGAAGTAATAAAAGCACTTTATGTCCAAGATTCAGTTTATTTTTCAAATCTTTCATACTTATTCCCCGAAAATACTCACAATAACCCTGTAAACAGTTAACACAGATTAGAAAACTAAGACAAAAGGGTCTGACTTGAAACCCATTTTTCCCCTCCATCCATCCATCCAGACATGCTTTTTTACAGAATATTGCTTCTGATTACTGTTCTCATAGAGATTCAGAACACTGACTTCTTAGTAAATGTTCTTTAGGTTCACACAGAGGTTATTTCATTTCTTGTACAACTCAAATATCAATAGCTTACTTTTAAATCAAGCACACTTCTTTTCTCTTCACTTCTCTAGACTTATATACTTTGGTATCTCCAAAACTGATATATTAAAGGCAATTTTGAATAGTGATATGACTTGTTCTCCCCCAAGGTTGGAAATAAAGGCTTAAATAAATTTAACCCAGTAGATATTTGAAATTTAGATAATGAAACAACTTTTAAACTTCTCACAGAAACTAATCCCTTGGCTGCATTTATACCAGAGGCAATTAATTTGGCTGAAACAAATATTCTTTGATGACCATAAAGGATAAAGGATAAAGCAGAGCAATTTTGATATGATAGAATTATTACTGACTGGGGAATATTATGCAAAGTTGGTATAACCAAGCAAGATCAAAAAGGCTCTCTGATTATAAAACATCAAAGGTTTCAGGCAAGTCCTTCCTCGGAGACAGGCTTGAAATATTGGAGAACCCATTTATACCATTACTTTAAGGAATGATTTTAATGATGGTCCCCTTGAGATGATATACTAAGGTAAAACTTCAGAATTACACTGAAACAACTCCATGAACTGCTTAGTTAGTTACAGAAATGGTTCACACTAAGCATCTGTCACTCAAGCTTGTATACATTATTTTTAAATGGATGGTACTGAAAAAACTATATGATTTATAGTTAGTTCCAATTTGGCCAACTACTACACATCTGACCTCAGGTTATCCTCAACATTTCTGAACATTTTTCCCCTTTGTGATTATCTTTTTTATGATATTTAAAGAGACAGTAATATGGAGAAACTATCCAAATTTATAATCATAAACTTATAAACCATAAATTTCTATACCAATGTTAGTTACTGATATCTAGAGTATATTTTTCTAAAGTAAAGATAGGAACAAGTTTCCAAACCTTCTTTACTCAAATAAAACAAGTTGAAACAGTATTCTAGAACTTTATTTTCAACAACAGTCAATAATTCCTTTAAACACATACACAACACACACAGAATATGCAAACTACACTTAATGTTCAAAGTAGCAAAATCCCTATTTACTATTTTAGTATCTCCCTGTATAGCTGCAAAAAATTATATTTTTGCTAAACGCTTAATTTTAGGTCAATATACGTCTCCCACACAATTCTCCTAGTCTTATGTGAGGCTGCCATATTTGAGAGTCAGTAATGCTGGGGAAGTACCTAAAGAGAAGAGAGAAGCACTGTATATTTGTTATTTATTAATGTGTAATACTGAAGGTAACTGTAGCTAAATGGAAACTCTGTATCCAAATGGGAACTGCTAACTAACTCCACCAACACTGAGTCTTGGCAAGGAGGGAGGGCACTGATGAAGTAGGTCAAATAGGATTTAACTCTCCTGTTTCTTATACCAAGTTCTATTTCCAATTATTGAGACAGAAAAATAGATACAGATTAAAATGTGTCAAGGTGTGGAGTATCATGTAGGTTTTATATATATATATATATATATATATATACACACACACACACACACACACGTGTGTATACATATATATATTAAAATGTACACACTGCATTAAGATATTGATATTTTAGTTTGGATTCTCATTAGTAGATATTCAATGTTACAATTTATTAAAATCCTAAACAGAATATTGTTAACAAAAAATGGCATAGTAAGAAAATCTAAAACTCTGTCCTGACATAAAATCAATAAAAACACTGGCAAAATCTATCAGAATGAACTTTTTTTGGCATTCTGGAAAATAAACAGAAGCTTGCAGCAACTAAGATAATGCTTAATCAACAAAAACTGGTGGGATTTTGTAAAAACAGAGACCCCAGCGGTGCTCTTACTTATTGGTCCCATTACCCAATTCTGGATTCAGATGTGAACTTGACTTAAGAGCTCACAGTCCCAATACAGACAGCATTACTAGAAGGACTAGAAGAGACTTCATTCACAAAGAGATGTGGGTGATCAGCTGACCTGTCTGGTGACTCCTTGGATCAAAGTGTTTGCCTTCATCTTTGCCTAATTCAGAACTTTTGCAGTGCTGAGATGGCTATTTGAGGAGGAGGGGTGTTGGTCAAATATACAAGCAAAGACATTAGTCATGGCTGCCTAAGGGCAATGGAGACAGCTGGGACAAATAACAGACTAACCAAAAAGCTTGGGAAGAAAGACTAAAGAATGAGATGCTTTAAGGAATAAAGGTTTTGTAAAGCTCCAACATAATACTAGGAATCTAGAAGACCATGTATGCATGTTCAGAAAAGACATAAGAAGGCCCTAAATTCTCCCCTCTGACTGATCTCCAGGAAGGCTAAGGCAAAGTTGTAAACTGCCTGGCTGAGTACTCAGGATATCCCCCCAAATGACATACAAGCCCATCTGAAAACTGAGAGATTTTACTTTAATTCCAGCCATTTAAGGAAATCTCTGTCCAATCATCAGCTGATCCCTAAGGCGACAGAACAGAGAATTCAGTGGCCAAACATAATAAAGAACACAGGCTTTACAAAATTAGTTCAGAAAAGCCACCAAACATACAACAACGAGCAGCAACAAAAAGCCAAGGGGAGGAAGGTGAATGTGATTTACAAATTTGCATAATCATAATATTCAAAATGTCAACTTTTCAATGAAAATTACAAGGCAATAAGAAAACAATAAAGTATGACCCATACCAAACCAAAAAAGAAATGAAGAGGAACTCTCCCTGAGGAAGCTTAGACACTGGAATTACTAGACAAAAATTTTAAATAGTTGTTCTAAATATGTTCAAAAACTAAATGAAGTCATGCCCAATGAATAAAAAGAAACCATAAGAATGACTCACCAAATTGATAATATCAACAAAAGGAAACAATTATAAAAGGGAATCAAAAGTTACATAATAACAATGAACAATCTGAAAGGAAATTAAGAAAACAATTTCATTTACAATTGTGACAAAAAAACACAAAAAGTAATAACTTAACCAAGATGGTGAAAAACTCATACAGTGAAAATTACAGAACACTGCTGAAACAAATTAAAGAAGACATAAATAATGGAAGGGCAGGCTGTGTTCATGCATCGGAAACTTAATATTGTTAAGGTGTCCATACTACCCAAAGTGACCTACAGATTCAATGAAATCCCAATCAAAATCCCAACATATTTTTTGCAGAAAATGTATCCTATATTCACAGATGACATGATCTTATATATAGAAAAGCCTAAATAATTCACAAATTATTATAGCTAACAAAAGAGTCATCAAAATTGTAGGATACAAGATCAACATAAAAAGCAGTTGTATTGCTATATGCTAGCAGTGAGCAGTCTTAAAATGTAAACAGGAAAACAATTTTATTTACTAAGGCATCAAAAGAAATAAAATACTTGAATAAATTTAACCAAGAGATGTAAGAATTAGACACTAAAATCTACAAAACATTGTTGAAAGAATTAAAATAATGAAAAGATACCCCATGTTCATAGATTGAAGACTTAATATTGTTAAGATGCCAATAATCACCAAATTTATGCACAGATTCAATGCATTCCCTATTAAATGTCTGACTTCCTTTTTTTGCAGAAATGGACAAGCCAATTCTAAAACTCCTGTGGAATTGCAAGGAACCCAGAGTGGCCAAAACAATCTTGAAAATGAAAAACAATGTTGGGGGGCTTCCCTGGTGGCTCAGTGGTTAAGAATCTGCCTGTCAATGTAAGGGACACGGGTTCGAGCCCTGGTCTGGGAAAATCTCACATGCCACGGAGCAACTAAGCCCGTGAGCCACAACTGCTCAGCCTGCGCTCTAGAGCCTGTGAGCCACAACTTACTGAAGCTTGTGCGCCTAGAGCCCATGCTCCGCAACAAGAGAAGCCCCCACTCACTGCAACTAGAGAAGGCCTGCGCATAGCAACGAAGACCCAACACAGCCAAAAATAAATAAATAAATAAAACAAAACAAAAAAAACAAAGCTGGGGTACTCACACTTGCCAATTTTAACACTTTCTACGAATATACTCGTGTCAAATCAATATAGTACTGGCATAAGAATAGACATATAGACCAATAGAATATAATTGAGAGTCCAGACAAATCCATATAACTGATTTACAACAAGGGGGCTAAGTTCACTCAAATAGAAAAAATAAAAGGTGTTTTTTTGTTTTTGTTTTTTTCCCAAAATGGATCTGGGATAACTGGATATCCACCTGCAAAAGAATGAATTATACCCCTGCATCACACAAAATACTAAAATTCACTCAAAATAAATGTAAGATCTAAAGGTAAGTGTTAAAACTATAAAAGTCTTAAAAGAAAACAGAGGTATAAATATTATGACCTTGAATTAGATAATAGTTTCTTAAACATGACATCAAAAGCATATGCAACCTAAACAAAAAACAAATAAATTGTACTTCACCGAAATTTAAAACTTGTGTGAAGCAAAGGACACTATCGAGTCAGTGAAAACACAATCTACAATATGGAATAAAATATTTGCAAATAATATATCTGATAAGAGTCTAGCACCCAGAATACCTAGAGAACTCTTACAACTCAACAACAAAAAGACAGACAACCCAATTTAAAAACGGGCAGAGTTTTAATAGACAATTCTCCAAAGAATACATAAAAATGGCTAACATGAAAAGATGCTCAATATCTTTATTCATTAGGGACATGAAAATCAAACCACATTAAGTTACCACTTCACACCCACTAGGATGGCTATTAATAAACAACAACAACAACAACAAACAGATAATAAAAAGTATTTGCAATGATGTGAATGAACTGTAAAGCTCATACATTGCTGGTGGGAATATAAAATTGTGGAGCTGCTACGAAAAACAATTCGGCAGTTCCTTGATAAGTTAAACACAGGGTTAACATTACTCCAGCAATTCCATTGCTAGGTATACACCTAAGAGAAATGAAAGCACATAACCATGCAAAAATCTGTACATGAGTGATATATCAGCATTATTCATAATAGCCACAACGTGACAATAGCCCAGATGTCCATCAACCAGTGATTGAATAAAGATGTGATATATCTATACAATGAAATATTGATATTATTCAGTCCTGAGAAGGACTGAAGTACTGATACATGCTACAACATGGATGAATCTTGAAAACATTATGCTGAATGATAGAAGCCAGACATAAAATACCATATATTGTATGATTTCACTT
Source organism: Tursiops truncatus (assembly GCF_011762595.2). Classification (NCBI taxonomy): domain Eukaryota; kingdom Metazoa; phylum Chordata; class Mammalia; order Artiodactyla; family Delphinidae; genus Tursiops; species Tursiops truncatus. The sequence goes on along the minus strand of NC_047047.1, from coordinate 41,661,185 downwards.
ATTTGAAATATTCAGCTTAAACAAATTCACTGATACAGGAAGTAGATTAGTGCTTGCTAGTGGCTTGGGAGGAAGGAAAGAATGGGGAGTGACTGCTAATAAATAAATGGTTACATTTTGGGGTGATACAAATGTTCTATAATTAGTGGTGATGGCTGTGCAACTTTGTGAAAATACCAAAAATCACTGAATTGTATACTTTAAAATTATTAAAATAATAAATTCTATATTATGCAAATGTTGTCTCAATTTTTTTAGTCCTAATATTCATGATACTTAAAAAGTAAACATTAAGTTAAAAATAAACAGATAAGTCTAATATTAATGAGAGTGAAATACATATGTTCTAGACCTTCTTTATAGTATAGTTATACAGGTAGCACATTCTGGATTAGAGATTTTGCTAAATACTTCTTATATATCTTTTCATGATAGTTCTTGCAGAAACTTAATATATTAATCAATTGTTATATTGTTTCTTTAATTTTACCCTGCCTTATTCCCCAGGGGATTTAAGAAGGTCATAAGGAATAGGAGACCCTCTTGTATTAGATACAGTTACACATCAGACTCTCATTGGTAGAGAAGATTTAATGCTGAATGTTACAGAAACTAAGAATTGTAGCATTAACATAATTCAGACACAATTAAGAGTATAATAAGTAGCATTGTATTAGATGACTTCTGTAGTCACAAAACTTTTTTATATAAAGAAGTCACAAAATTTCTGGAAAAACACTCCACGTGATGAGAATTAATCTGAACACATAAATACATGCATAGCTCAGAGATATTGTGTTTTTGGTTCCAGACCACTGCAATAAAGCAAATATGGCAGTAAAGCAAGTCACAAGAACTTTTTGGTTCCCTAGTGCCCATAAAAGTTATGTTTACACTCTACCGTGGTCTATTGTGTGCAATAGCACTACGCCTAAAAAAGAAATGTATGTACGTTAATGAAAAAATACTTTATTGCCAAAAAATGCTAACCATCATCTGACAGCCCAGGGTTGCCACAAACCTTCAATTAACCTTCAATTTGTAAAACCCACAATATCGGGGCTTCCCTGGTGGCGCACTGGTTAAGAATCCGCCTGCCAATGCAGGAGACACAGGTTCGAGCCCTAGTCTGGGAAGATCCCACATGCCGAGGAGCAGCTAAGCCCGTGCGCCACAACCACTGAGCCTGCGCTCTAGAGCCCGTGCTCCGCAACAAGAGAAGCCACAGCAATAAGCTCGCGCACCACAATGAAGAGTAGCCCCCGCTGACTGCAACTGGGAAAAGCCTGTGTGCAGCAATGAAAAATAGCCAAAAATAAATTTTAAAAATTAAATTAATAAAAAAGTTTATAAAAAAAACCCCACAATATCTGTGAATTGTAATAAAGCGAAGCGAGTGCAATAAAATGAGTTATACTTGCTTAATTAAGTGTAATCAATCACATAAATTGAAATTTTCTACTGCTAATAATGCCAAAGAACACATTTTCAAATGGATATTTCCCAAGATCATTACAATTCATATTATAGACATTGAAGATCTTCTTGGGAGCATCCTAAGATTATAACCTTTATCTTCTAAAGAAATCATATGAGCAGCTCAATATATGTTACCAGATCCTTCTTTTTCCATAGTGAAGCTTATCCAAAAGTACTGTTGGCCTAGTTTCAATTACTTTATACACTCAAGCAGAAGTTAAAACAGATGCTAATGTACATATAACTAGCCTTTGTAAAAGGTCTTATGGCTTCTCTCTTTTGTCAGACTTCTTGCTCATTGCCTAATTCCCCAAACACATCAGGTGACTGGTTGCTAGGCAACCAAGTGATACCATCCAGAGAATTCTCCTATCCATTTCAACAGATGCCATTTCATTTGGATACAAAGGGGTTCAAAGCTTCAGAATTCGTTTATGTGACCCAATAAGTCAATGTTATTTGGTGGTGAATTTCGGATGAGTAAACCATAAAAGTGGATTACATTGAAATGTTCATATTGAGACACATTATTATCAATATTTTATAATTGTATGGTACATGCTAATAATGAAAAAATTTGGAAAACATGTAAATGAAATGTAGCTAATTTAAAAATAGCACTTTCTTCATTCCTGACCCAAAAGGGAATACCATGTAGGTTCTGCTTTACTGGTTTAGAATCAATTAATTGATAAATTAAGAAAATTGATAAATATTGTGTTCTGTAAGGCATAATACAGTTAAACATTGTATCAGCTTTAGATACCTCAAAATGACTATTACATTTTTGTAAAATTGTGGTTTTTCCCAACTGCTTTTAAATTTATCAAATTCAGCTGCTACCTCTAATTTGATTTTACTCTTCAGGTAATCTGGGTTTACTTCTGTGAAGAGTTAATCAACTCTTCTATAATTTTTTGACATATCAGGTCTCTATAGATATCAACTGATGTTCAGATCAAAGAGAGTTCAATAAAAAATGTCTTTTGGTAGTGTTTTCATAACTTATTTATAGCAATCCGTTGCAAAGATTGTTAGGATCTGTTGATGTGCTGCAGATTCTTTTACCATATCAAATAAGAAACCATAAAATATTATATTAAATGATGGTATCCTAGTGAAAGATGGCAAGCTCAAATATTTAATTTTTTCTCCCTCTGGCTTTAGGATTCATTTTAAATCTGTAAGGAATCTGTGTGTTTAAAACAATCAGTTGTCTCAAACATAGGCTTCATTCAACTCAACCAGAAGTTACTGAAGTAGATGACTGAAGCTTGGGAGTTTCCTAGAGAAGATTAAATAAGTAGTGACCCATTGTGAAGAGCCGACCTTCAATCAAAAACAAATGAATTGACCAGATCTGGAAAACTTGCTCTGGTACCAAGCAAGAGAAAACCTGGATATTAAAAGGAAAGTAGAAATGATTTTCTGGCTAAACAAATTTCAGGTTAATAATTATATATATTATGAAAAATGACTATGATAACTAACACTTGTATAATAAGGGTAATTTGCAATGTTCTTTGACATAAATTTATTTACTCAAAACAACCACATGATATAGGTATATTTTTCTATTTTAGGAAAGAAGAAACTAAAGTTCAGAGAGGCAAAGACCTCAGGATTAGAACCATAGCCATGTGACTCACAAATCAGTGGTTCTGTATCTACACTTATATACTAACAGGCAAGGACATGCACTCTAGAAATTCTTATGGATGAGGTTCTTCGTTTTATTTAAAACCTCTGAAACAATGTGGCATTTTCAATGTTTAATATAATCTGGGTAGTAGAGATATTAAATTACATATTACAGCAGATATTGGAGGCAGTCAAGCAATCATCACCATATCTAAAATATACTAAGATATTTTGGGAAGTATCAAATTGGTCACATCAAGGGCTTCTTGCTTCTCTGTAAACAGATTCGCAAAGAGAAAATCAAATCAGTGATGCTCAAAATAAACTCCAACAGTTTCAGTCAAGCAGTTTCAGAAAGTAATAAACTTGACTGTATACTTTTTGCCTGGGAATTTGTGTCCCCCCTATTCAAACCTTGCGTTGCAAACAAAAGTTACTTTATGAAGCTGAGACTTACTCCTTCCCTGCCTTATGCCCCCATATATATTACAGATTTTATGAAGCCTGCACATAAAACCACCTGAAAGGATAGATCTACCTTGAAATTAAAGTATTCAGAATTAATACATCGTTATTTGAAGGCTACCTATATTTTAAAATTGCTGATTCTTTGGGAAATCTAGAGTCAAAATTATTCCTACTGAGGTGGTTCTTTCAATAAATCAACCACTGGAAGCACTTCCAAACAAAACTTTTCTTTTCCTCTTTCTATACAAAACCTAATGTAAGCTACAACTAAAGTAGTGATGATCTACATTGAAACGGGGAGTAAAAAACTGCTCAACTGATTTTCTAAAAAGCATTTTCCTACAGTCAAAGAAAATCATCATCACATGACTTCACTTTTTTTTTTTTTTTTGCAGTACACTGGCCTCTCACTGCTGTGGCCTCTCCCGTTGCGGAGCACAGGCTCCGGACGCGCAGGTTCAGCGGCCATGGCCCACGGGCCTAGCTGCTCCACAGCATGTGGGATCCTCCCGGACCGGGGCACGAACCCGTGTCCCCTGCATCAGCAGGCGGACTCTCAACCACTGTGCCACCAGGGAAGCCTGACTTCACTTTTATACAGTCATATGGCCACATCATAAATCTTCAGTCCTATTCATTCAGACTGAATGCAGTTACTTCAGAATTTTGTGAATATCCAAGGTATCATGGAGAAGAACTTTAAAATAAGGTAAAAAAATGAAGGTATAGTGCAAGATCATATATTAAAAAGCTGTCTTTTATGGGTCACAGCCAGACATTTATTATTACCATATGGCTATTTGATTGGCACACATTTGCTAGATATTGAGAATATTTTAGTCCAATTCATTTGGCAAAAATTCAACAAAAGCCATCATTTTAAGCCTGATGCATAACTGGGTAGGCTAACTGGTTTATAGATGCAAGCAGAGGTTCAGTTTGTGTATGTATTCTGAAAAAAGCAAAACTTTAATCAGTACCTCTTTTAAAATGTGTACAGGAAAAATACATTGAGTAAACTTGCATAATTCTGGACTTTGCTATCAAATTGGACTTGCAAGGGGATTGTTTAAAGAAGGAGATACAAGAGAAGAGATAGAAGGTGGTCTTGGAGTACTCTTGAGTATCAAGATAAACCCAAAGACTTTGTCTTTACCATTCTTTTGGCAATTAATCACGTACTGTCCACAATATTTCTAGGTTGTGACACAGAACTGCAATTTAATTCATATGCTTTTTAACTGTCCATATTTTTTGCTTCTGAAACTTTGGGAGGAAGTAGGCTACAGTGCTAAGGAGAACAAACTCCAGCATAAGACTGGGTAATTCCAACTCTATTATTTAATAACTGTGTGATTTTGGATAAGTCTGTTAAAGTCTTTAGGACTTTATTTTGTGGTTAAATAGAGATAATAACTATATCTACTACAGAGGGTTTTTTGTAATGATTAAATTTTAATAATAGATATAAATTCCTTGGAACAGTGTTAGACCCATACATCAACATAAAATATTGTTGTTGATAATCTCAAAATTAGGAGCAGTAATAATGGTATTGCCTTGACATCAAGCTGTAGGCATAGAGGAAGCAGCGACTCTTTCTAAATCAGTTTCCCTCAAATGTACTCCACATAGTAGGAACTCAAAAATGTTGATTTACTGAGTCCGGGAATACCACTATTGTAACTCTTCAGAAGCAAGAATTACAAGCCCAGTCCATTCAATATGGGGTAAAAAGATATCTTCTTACATAATATAATTTGTATACACCCAATAGCAATCCACTCTGTATCCAATTTTGGATCTTGGAATGACCAAATCAAAAGGTCAAATAGCCCCTGTAAGCAACAGACAATTTGGGGGTATTTTATCTCATTTATTTCAAGATTTCTTGCTTAAGGATTTCATCACTGACAATGTTTCAGCACATGTTCAGATAAATTTATAGTAGATAAAATTTCAACATTCAATACAGTGTATAGAATTACATTTTATACACAGAAGGCATTTTTCTGTAGCTAAGGATTGATAGCCAGTTCAAATTTCTACCAATTTTTTGAAGTAAAAGAATAAATCATGTGTATATAAAATTCAGAAATATTTAAATCCACATACATCTACAGGCTACATGTGGCACAATGCTAGAAAATCCAGACAAAGAATTTATTGATGAGTTTCATGCCTTGAAAGTGAAGAAACGACAGAATATTTGGTATGTTTTGTACATCTGGATAATTTGAACAAATTTTAAAAGTTGATCTTTGTCTTCATTCAATTTTAATGCATTATGGAATCATAAGTCTGGAAAGTTCCATGGCACATTACTGAACCTAACTCAGTCCATTCTATTTCATTCTATTTAGTCAGCCATTCTAGTATGAAACCTTCCACATGTCCAGGGTTGGACAAAGGGTTGAAGAAGCAGATTAATAAGATGTCAGCCATGCCTGAATTCAAGGAACTCAAAATCTAGTGGAGAAAATAGACATACGAATTTAAAATGATAACACCCTGGTTAAGTACCAAAAGGAGCACCACATAGGATGGGATATGTGGTGTGTTGTCACTAGAGAGGACAGGATGGCAGTTAGCTATCAGTGAAGGCTTTGGAAGTGAGGAGGAATTTAAACTGTGTTCACACCAACAAACTGGGGGTATAAGAGTTTTCCTGTCGAAAAATATGTACAAAAGCAAAAAGATGTAAATAATTTGGAAGAACTGCAAGTAGTGTGGCACTGATGAGTGCACATGATGAAATAATCAGAAATGAGACTTGTTACTCAGAAGGATACAATGAAGGGATTCATGGACTTCCCAATGACAATGAATAATGTGTCTTAAATATGAGATCATGCCTGCATTTTGGAATTATACTTCTGGAATCATGGTAGGGGATGACTTTGAGAAAAAGAATCTAGTTAGGAAAATACTGCACTAGCTCAGGCAAGGTATAAAGAGATAGGAGCAACAGGAACTGAGAGGATGATAAAAAAAATACGATAGGCATTCAAGAGGTAGACTCTATAGTAGTTAACGACTGGAGAAAAATAGAGAAATTGAAGACAACTCCAGTTTTATAATTTGAGTAACTTGGGGCCTGGTGATCATATTTATCAATAGTAAATACAAAGAATAAAACAAGTTGGGGAGAGAAGCTAAAAACTGAAATAAAAGATATATCAATATAATAAGAAAAAGACCAAAAATTTTACATTAATACTAACAACTAGTATTACTGCAAACTTGCCACATGCCAAGGATTGCACAAACTCTTCATATATCATATTTCATTTAATCATGGGCAAGATACAGTAAGAGTGTAAACTAGAGAGTGATTGACTCTTCTGGGAAAACCTTACTACCAAGTGTTAACTTTATGGGCCTTGGTCAGGCATGTGGGTAGCAACAGGGTTTAGGGGATCATAGTTGTGTGGGGCATCCCACTCATTAGCCAAAGTCCTAAATAATACCAAGGGTCGGGATAAGGAAATCAAGATCAATTTCAAGTCAAAAATACAGGAGCATGACTGAAAATAAGAGCTAAAGCCAATGAGGAGTGGATCAGAGAATTCAGTAATAGTCCTTTGTTGGCTCTTAGCCACAGGATGTGAGGGTGGTGGTAGAAGCATACCTAGAGGGGGGCACAGGTAAGTCAACAGAGAGTTGTGAAGTTTGGGTACTTTCTGGAAATTTATTATTTAACTCCTCTAGAGTCTAAGAACACATTTTGTATTATTTTTACTATTTTAAATTTGTAAGATTTATTTTATGGCCCAGAATATGGTAAATTTGATGACTATTCCTTGTGCATTTGCAAAAAAAATGTATATTCTGCTGTGTGTATGTGTGTGAGTGTGGGTGGGTATGTGTGTGTGTTTGGAGGGGAGTGTTCTATAAATGTCAGTTAGATCAACGTGGTTGATATTATTCAGGTCATCTATATGCGTGCTCATTTTCTGTCTCGTATTGGTTAATGAGAGGATTGTTGAAGTCTTCAACTAAAATTGTATATTTGCTTTTGTCTCCTAAATTCTGTCAGTTTTTGCTCTTGTTTCTGGTGCATACTTATTTATAATTGATAGACCTTCATGGAGAATTGACCCCTTTGTGTCATGAAACACCCCTCTTTATTTCTGGTGCTATTTCTTGTTCTGAAGTCTTATTTATCTGATATTAGTGCAACTAATCTAGCTTTCTTTTTTATTATTTACATGGTATATATTTTTCAATCCTAATATTTTATCCGTTTTATTTTTTCTATGTTTAAAGTGGGCTTCTTGTAAAGAGCATAGAATTGGGTCTTGTTGTTATATGCAGTCTGACAATATATCTTACTTGGTGGGTTTAGAGCATTTATGTGATTATTGATAGGTTGTACTAAAATCTGCAACTTTCTAGCTGTTTTTATTTATTCCATCTGTTCTTTTTTATTTCCTTTTTTGCCTTCTTTTATATTAATTGAGCATTCTTACGATTCTATCTCCCCTCTTATTTATCAATTATACATTTTTATTATTTTTCAGTTTGTATAATTGACAAAATACTCTGCAGGATCTGCACCATCTTCTTTCACTGACTGCTCCAGCCACTTTGACCTCCTAGTTGTTTTTGCATATGGCAGGCATGCTCCTCTCTCAAGATCTTTCTACTTCATGTTTCCTCTGCTAAAATGTTCTTCCCCAGATCTACACGTTCTACACTCTAACCTCCTTTGTACAAATATCATCTCCTCAATGAAGCCTTTCCAGACTACCTTATTTTATAGTGAACTCCTCATTAGTCCCTCCCATCATCTGCTATATTACGTATTTACCTATTTTTTAAATCTCTTCTCCACTCACCAGAATCTAACTTCCATGGAAGTAGATGTTTTTGTCTATTTCAATCAATACTGTAACTCCAGTGCCTAGAAAAGAGCCTGTCGTCAAACAGATTCTTAATAAATAACTGTTGAGTTAATGAATATTTATAAATTGAAAAAAGGAACCAGTGAAGTGTGAGAGATTAATAGCAAAGAAGAGATCAAATGATAAATAAATGTAATAAGAAACTAGAGGTAGACAGCTGGAGTGGATGGGTTATAGAGCACCAGAAAACAACCAGTCTTGACCCTCTCCCTTCGTAGCTGGAGTACATAGAAGTAGATAAATTTATGGGTGGTGGGGTAGAAAGTTGAGAGAATTTATGTTAGGCAGCTCCTACTTTCCTTCTGACACAGGGTCATTTGCTGGGATTTGGGCAGGGTATGTGAGTGGTAAAGGGCATGGATTCAAAAGGACCACATCCAAAGAGCCATGATCACCACTGTGTTCTCTAGAGTTACATAAATTCCATTAAATGAGAGATAAGCACAAGTTTAAAAAACACTATCCATGAAGGATTAAAATAAAACTCTGGAATGATTGGCAACTTTCTTTTCATATTATCTGTAACCTGAAAAATAAAAGCAACTTATTTTTGTGTTGCTTAAGTCTTTAAGTAAAGTTAAAGAGTTTCAAGGTTTTCAACCTTAAATGCTGTCTTAAACAGCAAATTTAGTTGCATTCTGTACACAGGTTTTTATCTACTTAGGTTTATGAAATATCTGCTTTGCATTACATATCCACCATCTTCAAATAGAAAATACAAATTTAGCTATGAATTGGAGGGACAATGACAAATTAATTTAACTTTGTTTCTGAATTCTCCATTTTTCATTAAAGACTGGATTTGGTCATGGCTGGAAGTGACATATCAGAATACCTCAAAAATCAATAATTCTGGTTTTTTCCACTTTCATATCATTTTGGAGTTGTCTTATTGGTGCAGCTGCAGAATTTCTGGTTTTCTGTGCCCTCTCTGCAATCCTTCTGGCAGGTGGACAGAGAGATAACAGCACTTCCACTCTCAGGAGTCATATTATTAATATATATAATTCCCTGGCAACTATGAATGACTTCATCTTTCAGCCATGCCTGATTTTGCCACAGATATACAGGCCTTGCCTTTGTACAGAATAAATTCATATGTGATTTAATGAGAAAAATATTAGTAAATCTGTTACATTTAATGTTTTTTCAAGAGGATATCAAGGAATCTGAGACCATCAGCCTTTTTTGCTTATTAAATACATATAAAATGAATATGTTTCCTTTTGAAGTTAAACAATAATGCTATAAAATAACCTGTGTAAATCACATTTCTCTTTACTATACCTGCTAACCAGAAAATCAACAGCATGGATTTCCTGACACCTAAATTGGATAGATACATATTTGCAAACCCTAAATCAAGCAGGTATGTAGTCTAAAGTAAAGCACACAGGCTCAGCATAAGAAGGAATAAACTAATCAACAGGAAATTATGAAGATATTATGGTGGTAGCAAAGAACACAGACCCAGGAACATAATACATTCCATGAGAATAGAATTTGCTGTCTGACAATAGACAAACTCAATAAAGTTTTGGCATTGTAAGCCTCTAGCTGTGTGACTTAACAAGCTACTAAACCAGCCTAAGACTTGGTTCCCTCACCTTGTACATGAAAGTAAGGGGACCAACTCAACATGACTGCTATGTGGATTAAATGAGATAAATATATATAATTGGCCAACATCTATTTCGCACACAGTATGTGCATACTCAACAACTGTCAGTTGCCTTTTTGCATTCTTAAGTCTCAAAAACTTGGTTCAGAGACCATCAAACATTTTCTGAACAGATATTTTGCACTATGAATTAAAACAAGACTTTCCTTGCATTATCTAGGTAATAAAGTTCCAGATAAAACTTATAATGATGTGGGACATATTATTATGATTTTATAGATAAGACACTAAGTCCAGAGAAGTCCAGTAACTCATAGGAAGACACAGTGGTAACAAATAGCAAAGCCAGGATTTCTGACCTCAAAATCAAAGGCTTAAGTTCAATACAATCTCAGGAATAGACCAAACATATCTTTTAGACTTAATTAATTTACATATGGCCTCCCTACTCCCTAACAAATGAAAAGATGAGTGAGAAAGTTCAGGATCTTCCTCCTCTTCACAACCAATACCACCTGTGCCTCCATTATGTACAATTAACCAGTCTATAAATCTGAATATGTCCCAAGATACACAGACCAGCCCTTCAGGGACCATTAATTTCCCTATCAGCTACCGTCGCTATCTTCCTGAATATGTGACCAAAATTTAAAAGGAATGGCCATGCCCCTACTGTTAGGGAGATTTTAAAATGTTTTTTCTCTTAAAACATCTAACAAAAATGAGATATAGTACGCGAATGTTTGTGTCTCTAACCCTTTGAGGTTTCTGCTTTTTTTTTTTTTTTTTGCGGTACGCGGGCCTCTCACCGCTGTGACCTCTCCCGCTGCGGAGCACAGGCTCCGGACGCGCAGGCTCAGCGGCCATGGCTCACGGGCCCAGCCGCTCCGCGGCATGTGGGATCTTCCCGGACCAGGGCACGAACCCGTGTCCCCTGCATCGGCAGGCGGACTCTCAACCATTGCGCCACCAGGGAAGCCCGAGGTTTCTGCTTTTTAAACCAAGAGTGGAGGCTATCTGGTTAATTGAGTAGGGAAAATCACAGGATAAAGACTTCACTGCAACAAAACATTCAGTCTCACATCACCAAAAATGTTTAAGACAAACGTTGATTGAAAAAGTGTGAATATTCCAGAAAAACACCTTAGTTGTTTAGTGGCTAATGACAATAACTACGATTTATATTAAAACTATTACATGCCAGACACTGAAAAGTAACTTGAAAAGATGAAAAGAACAAAACTACTAAAATGGAGAACTGGGAATTGAAACCAATGCTATATGACTCCAAAGCTGATTACTCCACCATGCAATGTTGCCTGCACTCTTTAGTCATCTAATAAACTCTTCTCAACCACTCCTGACTCTGCCACAACTAACACCTGCATAGATGGTTGCTTTGTTTGGTTTTGTTTATAAATAATGGCTATGATGATAATGCTATCACATACTGTCTCGTTTCATCCGAAGGTGCCCCAATTCTCCATTTTAAGATAAAGCAATAAAGTATTTCTTTCTGGATCCTCCTCCACCAGACTGAAAGCACACTGCCATGAATTCATTAACTCCCAGAAACTAAATATAAAAAGATGCAAAATTCTGTAACTTTTGCACACATATCATTTCCCACATAATCAAATTGGAACTATGTCTGTGATGAAGCATCAAGAATATTCACCAATTATCCACCCCTGGAAGAAATCATAAAATTAAGTAAATGCATTCTAATCCAGGAAGGAAATTTACCAGAGAATAAAGCGATTATCTGACTTGGCATTTGACCAGAATCCTCAAGTTAACTAGAATTCAGTAAGGAATTTTACCCTTGCAAAATAACCTTGACTTTGTAATCATCTTGGTCTATCTTTGAGAGTTTCTGTGAAAATGCACTTGAAATTTTTAAAAAGAGACCTGAGGTTTCTAATGTTCTGCAAGTGCATTAAAAATAACCAAAACTAACCGCCATTGGCATTTTTCAGTCAAGGGCTTGTCATCCAGAATCTTCAATGAGGTTGGAAATATTTTTTTAGTTCAGGGTAATCTACAAAAACGAAGTAATATAAGAGAAAGAAAATAAACTAGCAACAAGAAAGTAAAGTTCTCTAATATTTTGGTTGAAATATGGGTTTAATCTTTAAGTCAGATGAATAGAAAGCCTTATAGATAATTATCACTGAAACAAAATAAGTTGCTTCACCATTTTTTATTTTTATTTTTTTCCCAGTACGCCGGCCTCTCACTGCTGTGGCCTCTCCCGTTGCGGAGCACAGGCTCCAGATGCGCAGGCCCAGAGGCCATGGGTCATGGGCCTAGCCACTCCGCGGCATGTGGGATCTTCCCGGACCGGGGCACGAACCCGTGTCCCCTGTGTCAGCAGGCAGACTCTCACCCACTGCGCCACCAGGGAAGCCCCACCATTTTTTATTATAAATTTGATGCACATCAATTTATTTGACCATGAGCTATCCCTATTGGTCATTAAATCAAACTAAAACATTGAATTAATTATGCTGTGGTCCAGATATTTTGGAGATATTTATTCAGTCAGTCAGTCAATCATTAAGCACTTACGGAGCCCCTATTTCATACAAATACTATTCTGGGGACACAGACTCAAATATGTTATAGAGCCTGCCCTTAAAGAACTCACAGTCCAAGGAGACACATACATATGAACATAGCTCAATTCTTCACTCTAACCTAACTAGTTGTATGTTATAAACACAATAATAAAGTACATGAATTCTAAGACATATTTATTACCACCCACAAAACAATGTTCCTTTAGTTTGCAGAGAGCACACATAGAAATGAAACCACTCACATTCTTTCATTGCTTTGGTCTCAAGAACTTAAACAATGTATTTTAAGTGTGTAAAATGATAGAAGCCTATTTTAGAGGTAACTCTCTATTTTCTACTTCAAGGATCAAGCATTACATTTACATGTGGCCAATCCTGTTGACGTGGTTCAAGTCCCTTTTCTGGGGAAAAAAGGCCATTCACAAATACAGATAACCTATGCCTAACATATTTAGTTCTAGCTTCCAGCTGTAGTTAGTGGCAAAGAAATAAAACATATTGAGATTCTGTTCAAACAAATGTTATAAATTTTATACCAGTGTATGTATGGATTCACACGAAATCTGCAAAATGAAAGGATCAGGGGCTATACATTGTACTATATGTATGGATATGTTCAGTCAGAAAGAGAAATGAATAAGCTCTACTGAACAGTTAGAATTATGAGTTTATGTATCAATTTTTTTTATGTTTAATGGAAAGTGGGTAAGAAAAGATGTTTGATATAGGGTTTGTTTAAAACTTCTGCATTGTTTCTAAACTTTCTCTTTTTCTTCCTTTTCCATCAGCTCTACCAGTCATTTAACCAAGAATTCCTCAATTTCTTCAAAAATGAGTCTTTGTTGACCATGTTCTTTCTGAAAAAAATAAGGGGAGGGACAGCCAAAATAGGAGACATAGGTCCTCTTGAATGAGCCCAGGTACTTTCAGTCAGATGGACAGATGGCTACACATCGTGGTTTGAAAACACTGGTTACTGGGAAATCTGAAGGAGTCAACTACAATACTCAACATGAAAACCCAGGTAATATTGTTGCTCTGGACTGAACTGTATCCCTCCAAATTAATAAGTTGAAGCCCTAACCCGCAATATAATGGCATCTGAAGATGGGTCCTCTCAGAGGTATTAGTTTTAAGTGAGGTCACGAGAGAGGGGCCTTCATTGTGGAATTAGTGCTCTTATAACAAGAGATACTGGAGAGTTTGCTCTCTCTGCCCTGTGTGGACAGAGAGAAGGAGGCCTTCTACAAGCCAGGAAAAGAGTCCTCATCAGAATCTGACCATATAATACCCTGACCTAGACTCCAAAACTGTGACAAAATATATTTCTTTTGTTTAAGCCACCCAGTCTGTAGTATTTTATTATGGCAGCCCAAGTAGATGAAGATAGTTGTCTAAATTTTTTAGCATTGAATTTGAAAGAAAATAATAATTATGCTATAAATTGCTCACCATAAATCTTTAAATTTATGTTTTTGGATTGGGAGGTTATTTAAAAAGAATATAGGTATGTATCTGATCCATTCATCTACTTTCTGAATATTCAGCTTCCTGGATATCAACAAGAATAAAATTTTCTATATGTGCAATCAAATAAAAATGGACATCTTTACTCATACCTAGGAAAACAGACAAGTGAATCTGAGACTATACCACAAGGTATAAAGAATTTCAGTTACAGGGCTATACTCATGATTACTTCAGAGATAAATAACCCTCCCATGCTCCTGAATACCTACGGAAGAACTGAATTTCCTATAGAAATTCTATAGAATCTTATGCTTCCTTCTACTCATGATACTGGCAAGCATCTAATGGATGTACTTACATCCATTTGTCTGATTGCCTAAGATCCATTCCTGTATTAAACCATCAGACAGTAAAGCACATTTACCACATTACCAGAGCCCTTCAAAGAATTGCTTTCACTAAGGCACAACTTAATGTAATGTTCTTTGTCTCTGCTGAAGGTCGATACAAGAACCATTAGCTGGGCAATGTTTCTTTAGGTTTGAAGATTTTATTCCTAGATGTTCTCTGTATAAAGACGCAAGAAATAAATTTCCACTTTTTTTTGCAAGAAAAATAAATTGTCCTCACATCTTCCTTTTGTCAAAAGATACAAATAAATCTCTGCATTTCTACTTTTATTTCTTTTCCTTAACATCTGAAAACTTAAAACCAATTCTCATCACTGTTATCTCATTTCTGCTTTTAACCCAGGATATGCAATCTATTTAATTAAGATGCAGAAAAATCTACCCTTGAGATATATAATGCAACGCACCTCTTAATGATATGAGTAAGCATTTCCTTAAGACACGTGATACGGTAGCTGAAATGCAGTAATTTCCTTTACCCAGGGACTCAACCTTATATTTTACCACAGCTTTTCACTGATGCCTTTTGGAAATAATCAAAAATCAAATGCAACTATTTATTCCCATATGGTATTTCAAACGCTGTGTCACCTGAGAAGTGACTTGCAGCTAATGGGCAGATACTGAGTTAAGTTGAGGAAAAATGCAAAATGCACTACATATTCAGTACAATCCAAATAATAAGGCCACATCACTAAATTTATGACAGAAGGCATGTTGTATAGGGCCTCACAAGTCAGGCAATGTAATTCCTAAAAATAATTTGAATAAGAAATCCTCCACATTAGTCACATACTAGAAAATCAGAAAAATACTCTGATCACTGCAGACCTATTCCTCTCTACTCCTACTCTTGCCTCTTCCTACCAATGCTATGCTGCGCTGGTGAGGTGCAGCCTGTTCATTTCGAACTTCTCCACTAAAAGGAACTGTTTGGAAGATCACAAATGGTTCTCATTGAATTTCAACTCAAGATTAGGAATGAGGTAAGATAACACATATTCTTTACTCACGACAGCTAATGTGAACATTGGTTTGGAAGTGAAGGGTTCAAGTGATACAAAATACATTAGCTACAAATTAGATTTTATCAGATAACCACATAAGCATCTTTCAAATCTCGGCATATCTGACTTATTCACCCTGATAGAAGTGGCAATTGTATGAGCTATCATGATAGGGAACACACAAAGTGGAGACTACAACATACAATCTCGTTATGTTCTGTTGGCCAAACAATTCATGGCACCAAATGTCAAAGCCCCAACAGCTAGACCAGCCCCCCAAGTCAACTCAGGGTAACTACTTCTTTCTGTTGTCCTAACCTAGCCACATTAAAATGTCCTTTTATTTATATATTTGAGACCATTTAAATATTACCTAGGGTAGCTATAACAAATGAATGGAAACTGATAAACATGGCATATTGAACATACTTATTTATCTTTAGCCTCCAAGAATACTACCAAAATGTACATAAATTAATAAAAATAGATAAAAGACAAGGGCAAAGCAAATGAAAGAGTTAATTCGAGCATACAAGATGCATCAATAAAGAAGATGAAGATGAAAATAAGATTCATGAGTGGTAACTGTTCTAGTAAGGATGACATCTGAAACCAATTCCAGCCAGACAATCTCTAGAAGCTCAGTAGGAGTAAGCAGGTATGTAGGAAGAAGTAGAAGATGGGTCTGAACAAGGGAGAATCCGTTGGAAGTCTTTATAAAGAGAATTTAGATCCTCAGATCTGCTCCCCTATCATATCATCTGGAGTAAAGTTTCTGGAAAATTTGAACTTAAGAACCTGTGGATTTGAGGCTGTACAAATGAGGGCAGGGATACAGTGCCATTTTGAAAACAGAAAAAATAATTCAATTACACATCCTTAAAGGAGGTTTGCATTCTACTTCTCATGCTCCACTCCCAGAATGCTAACAGTCAAGTTTAAATCCCTCCCCTGGGCAGTGGGTCAGAATAGTCTTCCACAGGGAGTTTGATCAGAACTAGAAAACACAATATACATATATGAAATCATTATGTCATACACATTAAACTGATGCAATGTTATATGTCAATTATATCTCAATAAAACTGGAAAAAAAAAACCCATATCTACAGATATTAACTTTGGACTTTTCCCTATGAAATGGTGAAGTCCCTACCAAACAGTGCTATACGAAGATGATGAGCTCTGTACAGAGCTTCTAATTACCCATTAAGCACCCCACTCTTAAAGAGAAATAGATTATCAAAGCATTACAAGATATTTGAGGAATATCCCTTAAAGAAAATAAAAAAATAAAATAAGCAAACAGGAAAACGGCACCTTGGAGAAGCAGAAGAAAATACTAAAACTTTATCATTAATGGTCTCAGAGAGAAGTTATTGAAATCAGGATGTAAAAAGAGATTGCTATAAAACAGAAACAGAGAACAAGCAAGAAAATATAAGTGGACAGCAGAAATAAAAAATTCAAGAGAGGGGTTTGAAGATAAAATTGAAAAAAAATATCAGAAGCACAGAACCAAAAAGAAAATAACTGAAAAATAAAAGAGAGGAAAAACAACAAGAGAATATTATAGGATCAATCCAAGTATTCCAGCATTTAATGAATTAGAGCATTAACATCCAGAATCAATATATAAAAAAAGTAGAGGGGAGTAAATTATCGAAGAAATATACTGTAAATCAACTATACTTCAATAAAATTTTTCTAATTATTTAAATGAGAAAAAATAAAATTTTAAAAAAGGAAATATAAGAAAATTGTCCAAAAGAAATTGAGTTTCCAAATTGAAAACCTCCTCCAAGTGTCCAGCACAACTGAATGAAAAAGATCCAAACCAAGATGACTCGTGAAATTTAAAAACAGTAAAGATAAAGGAAAGATGCTAAAAGCAACTAGAGGGGGAAAAAAATGACCACAAAGAATCAGGAATCAAAATAATATGTGACTTCTCAGTAGCAACACTGAAAGCCAGAAGACATTGAGGGAATGGTTTCAACATTTTAATCGAAGAAAACATGATTTCCAACATAAAATTTTCTATAAAATCAAACCAAATTTTATACAAGAACCCTTTCTATCTTCTCCCCACCTCCTCCTCCTGTTTCCTGCTTTGAGTGCAGATGTGATGGCAGTGATCCAACAGGCACTTTTTGACCATCAGGACCATGCATGAGCATGGTGTAACAGAAAGAGAAAGCAGTCAGGATCCCTAATGACTTTTGGAGCCACCATAACTGCACAGAACTAGCTCTCTACTACTTTTATATTAGCAAAAAGTTAATTTATTGCTGTGAAAGCCACTGTTGTTTTGTGTCTTTTATAAGCAGCCAAGTACAATTTATAACCAATACATATGAATCCAGGGCTTTATCAGATTAGTGAGGCAAAGGAAATTCTTAGTATGACAAGGAGAAGTTGCAAAATGACAGTAATATATCTGACTGAGAGCAACCAGTCCATCCTGGAGCAGGAGGATAGAGGTACCTCCCAGAGAAAACTGAACTGACAGGTTAACAGATGTCTTTGACATATTAAGAGGTGTCTTATAATTCTGTCAGTGAATTTACATATATAATGAAGCAAAGACACACACATAATGCAGTTATTAACTCCAATAGAAACAAAATTTATATGAAAAGACAGTAAAATAACTGTACGACATGTAATTTCAGCGGTGAACAATACATAATAACATGGATCATTTATAAGATGAAATTAGTGGTTTTCAATCAGAGGCAATTTTGTCCTCCAGGAGATATCTGGCAATGTCTGGAGATATTTTTGGTTACCACAACTAGGATGTGTTCCTGGCATCTAGTGGGTAGATGTCAGGGATGCTGCTAAACACCCCTATAATGCACATGACAGCCCCTCACAATAAAGATTATCCAGCTGAAATGTCAATAGTGCTGAGACTGAGAAATCTCAGGTAACAGTTATAATATTAGAAACTAAGAACAATGACTTAAACAAAAATTATAATTTTGAGAAATATAGGAAGAGAAATGTAGGTGTTTATTGTGTGTGTGTGTGTGTGTGTGTGTGTGTGTGCATGTATAAGAAAGAGTTAGTGTAACAAAGCTAAAGCCTTTCTTAACATGAAATTGATTTATAATATCTAAAATTTGAAGATCAAAAAATAGATGTTTAAATATATTACTTATAAATATACAGGCAAATATATGTTCCAGTAACTAAAAATGATAAAAGTGGCTGCTTCTGTACAGTCGTTTAGAGGATGGGGAGGAACAGGGCAGGTATACTGTTTCTTTTAGTTATAAGCTGCTTAATACTATTTGAATTTTTAAAATGTGTTCATTAAATTTATACTTGTAATAAATTAATATAAAGCAAAAAATGAAAAACACAGCAATATGAATTATGGAGCCAGATTTCTTGCACTGAAGCAATGTGAATGCTATCACTATCTGTCTTGGTTAAAACAGCTTTCTGGGTGTGAAGACCATCTTTCCTTTTCTTCTATCTTCCTTGGCTTGATCATTAAATAAGTCACTCAGCTCAGCCGTCATGTTTATTTTTTTCAATGTGTCTATTTAGTGCCCTCCACTAAACAGAGTATTGGTTAATAAATAGTTTTCTAAATGTTGTTAAATTGAGACAAAGCTTTAGTATTTTTTTCTGTATAAGGTGTATATATAAGAAAAATTTTGGGACTTCCCTGGTGGCACAGTGGTTAAGAATCCACCTGCCAATGCAGGAGACACGAGTTCGAGCCCTGGTCCAGGAAGATCCCACATGCCTCGGAGCAACTAAGCCCGTGTGCCACAACTACTGAGCCTGTGCTCTGGAGCCCATGAGCCACAACTACTGAGCCTGTATGCCACAACTACTGAAGCCCGCATGCCTAGAGCCCATGCTCCGCAACAAGAGAAGCCACTGCAATGAGAAGCCCGTGCACCGCAACGGAGAGTAGCCCCCCCCACCGCAACTAGAGAAAGCCCCCGCGCAGCAACGAAGAGCCAACGCAGCCAAAAATAAATATAAAAAAATAAATTTTAAAAAAAAGAACAGTTTGAAGACATCAAACAATAATATGGAAATTATATGAACAATTCACAAATAAATGCACTGTCCATAAACATATGAAAGCTTATCTAAATTATTTTGCGACCATACACAATAAAACAAAAATTATTTGCATTGTCATAGAGACCGGTAAAGAGTAAAAACAAAATAACAGTGAATTGAGGAATTAATCACTTTCATATACAGCAGGGTAAAATACATATACCCTTTGTGGAGAGTTATTTGACAATATCTACCAAAAGCTTTAACGTGTATTCATTTTAAAATTCGTAATTCCACTTCACAGAACATGCTTTAAAGTCATAAATGGACAAGATTCTAAAGATTTATGTACAGACATATTTGTCTTGGGATTATTTATGGAAACAAAAACATCTTAGATGTCTAAGAATGTGACATAAATTATAAATGAATATACTAAGGTATATTCATATACCAATGCAATGCAACCTTAGATATGTACTGATGTGGATAGATGTTCACAGTATATTAAATGGGGGATAAATTTTAAATGTGTATATATATATATATTTATATACACACACTTAAATATATATAAAATCACATACATGTCTGAAAATATATATACAGAAGTATCAATACTATAGCAATTTTTCTCTCAATATATGATTGTAGGCAATTATCATTCTCCCCATTCTTTCATAAATTTTCTGATTTATATTTTGTAACAAAAAATGTATTTGTGTATAGTCTTTCAAAATGCAATTTGTTTTGAAGAATGTATATGACCCACGGAGCCCACCACCAAATTTCCAGGCTGAGGGATGCTTGGTTTGTAACTAAACTGCGGCACAGAGATCACTGATAAAATCTGAACCCAAAGAAAGCCTCCTCCAGTTGCCCTGTACCTCCCCAGCTCTCCTCTGATTTCCTCTCCGCCTCTTCAGGACCTCTGCAATAGTTCTGCAGAATTTTGCAACACTGTAATAACTTACACATTCAATAACAAAATTATGAGGGATGTTCTGATAAAAGGGTAGTAAACAGTACTCAATAAATAATATTTTCACTTATTAAAGGGGCTTTTGCTATGAAATCATTAGAAATCTAAATGTCCACAAAAAAGGTCTCTCTCTTTGCCTTTGTAATTCTATTTTATAAATTTATCTTAAGAAACTATGTAAGTGAACAAATATTCAAGAATATATTCACACTAGACCCACCCCTAAAATTTACAAGACCCAAAGCAAGAGTACAAATGAAGCCCACAAACCATGTCTAAATATTTAAAAGTTATAAACCAAGCTAACATACTGCTAAATAAAAATGTTTTTCTCTTCTTTGACAAATCTACCTTCATGACTTTTTTAAATGGAAAAATACTGATAAAACTATGGTTTTTTTGTGACTGAAATTATCAAAATATCAAAGATGACTGAATTTAATAAATATTATATGTGTCTGGGCATCATTCTCTTGCTGAGCTTGCAATGTTTGGACGTGTAACAGACAAAGGCATACCTAATTCACAGAGTATATTCCAAAATATTTTTGCCTTTATTTCATCAAAATCACAATTTTTCTTTTTTTAATGTGGACCATTTTTGAAGTCTTTATTGAATTTGTTGCCATATTGCTTCTGTTTTATGCTTTGGTTTTTTGGCCCCGAGGCATGTGGGATCTTAGCTCCCCCATCAGGGATCAAACCCACAGCCCCTGCATTGGAAGGCGAAGTCTTAACCACTGGACCACCAGGGAAGTCCCACAAATTGTTTTTATAAGTAATATTATAGTGTTATTTTTGTTCTACTGACTGGAATGATCTAAGAATTAAAATGTAAAATGTTATTGTTCTCAAAGCATCCAAATTTTGAATATATTTCATCAAAAAACATAAAGTAAAAATAATTTTAAAATCATTATAATAATGTGGTTTAACATTACAAACTGATTCTCAGCTGCCATGCAAATGCTACAAATTCTGTACTATTTTTGAGTGGCTCCAGAACCAGGAATTGGAACACAGAGGAACAGAGAATAGAAGCTCAGAACTGCTGGGAAGGATACTTTGTCATGCAAGAATCTACAACCTTCTTCCATGGTGAGAGGAAGAATTTGACAAGTTATTTTATATATATATATTTCTTTTTCCTTTTACCTAAGCACTTTTGGTGCTCAGATCATTCCTGCACTTTGAAGGTATAGGTGATTTTGACATTAACCTGATGCACAAATTTCATGGCATTCAGACACTGTCACTTTTTGTTTCAAACACATGGTGCAAGAGATGAAAAGGAGCATTTCCCTGAAGACCAAATGGTATGTCAAAAAAGAGGATGTTTAGGTTCTTTTCACGTATTAAAAGAGCACCGAGTTCCAGATCTCTGATAACAGTACTGCCCATGTGTTCTTTAATAAACATGTGAGTCTGTGTGCTTGTGATGCATGTGTCCTTTTATAATGCAGGTGTGAGAGCAGGGGCCACTCTTTCCCAGTCCTAAGAGTGGTACTGATAAGGATACCACACATTCAACTCCTTACTTCCTTCTCACCACACTTACTTTCAATCTAACTGAATTTGGCTTGTACTTAATGAACCTACTAAAACTGCGATCTTGAAATTCATCAGTAGCATCCTAAGCAATGAATCCAAAAGAATACTACCAAGACATAATCCCTCTGTACCATCCCCATAGACTCCTCCCAGCTCCTTGAAACACTTCTTTTCCTAGACTTTCACTGCAATACTCTATTTTTTCTACTCTATGATTACCTTTTATGTTTCCTTTACTGAAACAGGTTGCTAATACTAGTTTATATTTATAGAGGTCAATGAACTTAATTTTATGTACGCATGTAGGGATGGATGGATCAATAGATCAATGGACTGATGGATCAATGGATCAGTGGATGGGTAGTTGGATGAAACATGATATGACTTTGAAATGAGACACTAGGTTTTGTTCTCTGGTTGACTGGTTGACTGTAGGGTGTGTTTATGTATGTGTGCATGCATGTGTGTACGAGTGCTTGTGTTTGATTATTTTTATTGTAATTCAGAATTCTGGCCTTATATTTCCAGAAACTAGAGTATATAACAACTAGGGATTAAAATTCAGGAGCAACATAAGTAAAAAAAAGAAATAAATCTGCAACCCTTGACTATCTGATTAAATACTAGAATCACATGCCTCTATTACTTCCTGTTATGTAGAATGCTGGGTGCAATTTTAAAAATAATATTCACTTAATAGAAAACACACACAAACATATATACATACATATTCATTATATATGTATATATACACTGAATGTCAACACTGCAATATTTTTACATCATAAAAGCATTTCCCAAACTATTTGCTACATATTCCACAAGGTTGATCCATTAGCTATTTGACAAATATTTCATGGGCTGAGCCCAGCACTATTCAAAGCATTAGAGATACAAAAGAGGAAAAAATAGTCTTTTATTTATTTCCTCCATAGGTCTTAAATTTATTTCCTCCATAGGTCTTAAATTTATTTCCTCCATAGGTCTCAAATTTGTTTGTATGACAAATTTTGTTGAGATAATTCCTAGAAATTTCATATTTTACAACTTCAGTGTAATTTTTTGTTCTTTTTAATGTTTATTACTGATAAAGCTATTTATTTATAATATTTATTTTGAAAACAGCCACTTTACCAAATGTTCTTAGGTTTAATATTTTTCCCATTGATTTGCTTTGCTTTGCTTGGGAGACATTAACGGATATTAATATCCTCTTTAAACAGCATTTGTAGATACTAAAAGCTTGCAGTCAAATATACTCTCTCAGCTTACTGAGAAATATATTGTTCCTTATCTTTTCACTATTTTCCAGCAAATGAAACTATTCCTAAAGCAATATTTAAAAACTGGATATATTAGTTACTTCTATTCTTTCTCAGATATCTTTGGGTGGGAATTCAATACAAAACAGCTTTTCCTTCACTTTTTAGCACTCATTTTTTTTTGTTTTTTTTCTTTAGCAGTACGCGGGCCTCTCACTGTTGTGGCCTCTCCTGTTGCGGAGCACAGGCCCGGACGCGCAGGCTCAGCGGCCATGGTTCAGGGGCCCAGCCGTTCCGCGGCATGTGGGATCTTCCCAGACCGGGGCACGAACCCATGTCCTCTGCATCGGCAGGCAGACTCTCAACCACTGCGCCACCAGGGAAGCCCCAGCACTCATTTTTTTAAAGTTTTCTAATGTTCTCTGTCCCTGCCTATGCACTACTTAAAAGTGCATATAAAGTACATTAATATTTTCTTATTCATAATAACTTAAGTGAGAAAGAACTTTTTAAGAATTGTCTTTTGGAGTCATCAAGGAAGTGCGGCCACAGAGGGAAGGTCATGTGAAGACACATTAAGAGAGCAGCCATCTGCGCACCAAAGAGAGAGGCCTCAGGTGGAACTATGCTGCTGACACCTTCATCTTGGACTTGCAGCCTCCAGAAGACCCCCTCAAAACTGAATGCTGGGACTTCCCTGGTGGCACAGTGGTTAAGAATCTGCCTGCCAATGCAGGGGACACAGGTTTGAGCCCTGGTCGGGGAGGATGCCACATGCCGTGGAGCAACTAAGCCTGTGCGTGACAACTACTGAAGTCCATGCGCCTAGAGCCCGTGCTCCGCAACAAGAGAAGCCACCGCAATGAGAAACCCGCACACCGCAATGAAGAGTAGCCCCCGCCTGCCACAACTAGAGAAAGCCTGCGCGCAGCAACAAAGACCCAACACAGCCAAAAATAAATAAATTTTTAAAAACTTAAAAGAAAAGAATGTTGTATGTAAAGTATAAACTAACAGAATATTTATTTATTGCATTTATATATTTTTTGAATTTTGTTTTAGTTATTTTTTATACAGCAGGTTCTTATCAGTTACCTATTTTATACACATCAGTGTATACACGTCAATCCCAATCTCTCAATTCATCCCACCCCCCCACCCCCACACACACTTTCCCCCCTTGGTGCCCATACATTTGTTCTCTACATCTGTATCTCTATTACTGCCTTGCAAACTGGCTCATCTGTACCATTTTTCTAGATTCCACATATATGCTAAACTAACAGAATAAATAAATAAAGCAACTATACTCCAATAAAAATTTTTTTAAAATGCCAGCAATGTCTGACATGTAATAAGCAAACAATAAATATTCCTTAAAAAAAAGAATTATCTTTTCCCTAGGCAAAGGAATTATATAATTACACACTGAACTTATAAGACTAAGTTAGATAACTTAAGATGCCAAACAGATTACATTATTATAGTGTTTTATTTTAAAACTATAGTTTTTCATTACTTGGTTTTACATTTAAGGTTTTTCTAGAGTTTATTAAAAGACTTTACTATTCTACTATAAGCATCATGAGCATACAATTTATACTATTAAAATACTGTTATATTTATGATTCATTATAGAATTTCCTGCTACTAAGCCCCAGTTTTATAAGATGACAGTAAAACATATAAATAGACACATACAACTTATTTACTGATGACAATGAAATTCTGTATTCACCATCTCTCTCCTACTTTCTTCTTATTCTACCTCTAACTAACCAGATTTGGTAATTAAGAGGGAGAGACATGATTAAAAGAGAGATATTTTTTCAGAGAAATCTGCTTTACCTACCTTATCTCTGATTTTTTATCAATATTCTTCCTGTACCCTCGGGTTTCTTATTTTCTTATAAGAATTGCATTCTGCCCTCAAAGCCATCAGCAACAACCTAGGAATTTTTTTAGGAATAGCAGGAACTTTGTTAGATCAGTCAAATGTCTGAAGACAGTTGACTCCTCCCCACCCCCCATTCCTGCCCAACCCATACAAGCACATCTACTTTCAATTCTAGGTCCCAAACGCTTTATTAAAGAACCTACTGCAGTAAGCAATTTGTCTATAAAATGACATATGTCACTGTGTTGAGGTATTAACTAGTAGGAAGAAAAATTCTGATTTCATTGAGATTTTGTCTAAAATTCACAGTCATTACCAGATTAAAGAAATATAATATATTTTTTTTAATTTTTAATTTTTATTTATTTTTGGTTGCACTGGATCTTTGTTGCTGTGTGTGGGCTTTCTCTAGTTGCAGCGAGCAGGGGCTACTCTTTGTTGCAGTGCACAGGCTTCTCATTGCGGTGGCTTCTCTTGTTGCCGAGCACGGGCTCTAGGAGCGCAGGCTTCAGTAGTTGTGGCTCACAGGCTCTAGAGCGCAGGCTCAGTAGTTGTGGCGCACGGGCTTAGTTGCTCCGCGGCATGTGGGATCTTCCTGGACCAGGCCTCGAACCCGTGTCCCCTGCACTGGCAGGCGGATTCTTAACCACTGTGGCACCAGGGAAGCCCAAGAAACATAATATTAACTAAATCAATTATTCAATTGCCTCTCTAGGACAACAAATAATTGACTTGACCTTTGCTTTGCTAAATTGACTGAATTTCTGTCTCCAGGACACTAAAAGAGCTCGTTGCAGTCAAAATTTCAGACTGAAGTTTGGGGCTAAAATACTTAAATGAACCATATAGTCTATACTCTTTTTGTTTTTCTCCTTGTCATTGTCTGAGAAAAGATCTCAGACTAACAATTTGCATTTAGTTATCTAGGGTACAGTTTAAGAACCTTGAAAATTTCAAAATGATATTCACCTAAGTCTGTTTGGTCACATTTGAGTCACACCTTCAAAAAAAGTCAAAATTCATATCAAAAAAAATTTGTTTAATTTACTCTTCTTACATTCCACAGACCTCTCTTTTCAGCATTCTTTGACAAAGCTTTAAATCTCAGGTTCTGAGATTTGTCTCAGGTTCATGTACATTCTTCTACATACAAAATATGTATAAATACTTATACCTAATGAGTTTAATTCATTAAAAGAAAACACTCATTCACCAAATTAGCTCATTCTATTCTACTTGCATAAAGACAACAGTAAACTGCATTCTCAATAATTATAATATGAATAACTAACATTAGTTGAGCTTCTTACACTCAGCTCATCAAAGCAACACTAGGAAGTGGGCCTATCTGTTACCCTCATTTTACAGTAAGGGAACTAAGGCACAGAGAATTAAATAATTTTTCTGTATTAGTCTTCTTAGGCTACTATAACAAAATACCTTACACTGCGTGGCTTAAACAGCAGAAATTTATTTTCTTACCGTTCTGGAAGCTAGAAGTCCAGCTGCTTCAGTTTCAGGTAGGGCTTTCTTCTTGACTTGCAGATAGCTGCCTTCTTGCTGAATCCTAGACAGGTGGAGAGGGAAAGGGAACAACTCTCAGGTGTTTCTTATATAGACACTAAGCCTATTGGACCAGAGCCTCACCCATATGACCTCATTTAAACTTAATTACTCCCTTAGAGGTCCCATCTTCAAACATAGCCACACTGGGAATTAGGACTTCAGCATATGAATTTTGAGGAGACAAGAACATTCAGTCCTTAACATCCCCTAAGGTCCCACGGTTAACAAGTTGTAGAACCATGGCTGAAAACCCAGCAGTCAGACTCCAGAGCCTGAGCTCTTAACTATATTACCTGGTTTATATTGAGCTCCTTACAACTAAGCTTACACTGTGCATTAAAGAGATTAAAATTAATCATAGTTTTTTTCCCCATAGGAAATATATATACATACTTACATATAGATGTATATTGATACGAGGGGAGTAGAAAAGAAAGCAGCCCCTATACTGGGCCCTACTCAGCTTCTTGTTCCATAAAGTTAAGGAAGAAATTGAGGAAAAAACTGTTGTTTGGAAATTTCCAGGCGTCGTTTCTTTGAATGTTAAACGAGCGCAAAGTTTGCAGTGAGGTGTGAAGGCCCCTCACACCCTCAGTCGGCCTCATAACCATAGGCAGCCTGGGACTGTGTCCTGGAACCCTGGGCCGGAGAAAGCACCACTTTCATTCCTGCTTCTTGGGGTGCTGACGGCCACTTAGTGATAGAGAACACGCAGTCATAGCCACAAGGCCAGCAAGTCTGCGAAAACAGTGAGATGCTCTCCTGGAATCGTCCAGACGGCTCAGCTCCACTCTGACACACTCTGCGAAGAAACTAGAGGTAGAACCTGCACGCGAGGTTTCGAGCTCCAGCTCGGGACCCAGCACTTCCGGCCACGCCTGCAGCCGCCAGAACAGCCTCTCTAGCCCCGCCGTCTCGCCTCCTCTCCGAACCGCCCAACCTCCAAGATAGAAAGTAAAACGTGCCAGTTTAAACATGACCGCACCTTGCTATTTCTTCTCCTTCTGAAACTGCACCTCACATAGGGACTTGAACCCACAGTCTTCCAACTGAAACCACGCAACTTGTCTCAGGACTTAAGCTCAGGTTCTTTATGGTTCGCTGCAGAACGAATCCAGAGAGAGACAAAGTGATAGGTAAAAAGTAGATTCATTAATATAGGATGCTTGTGAAGGATATACGCGGACAAACAAGAGGGCTCTGCCCCGGTAACTAAGTGGGCTACAGTTTTATAATCAAAGGAAAAATGGGGGAGGGGGAGAAGACCACAGGTGTCAGTTCTCAGGTGAGTCCCTGGGATGGGCTTCACGCAGGAAAGAATTCAAGAGGGAGCCATAGTAAAGTGAAAGCAGATTTATTTAGAGAGAGACACATTCCACAGACAGAGTGTGGGCCGTCTTAGAAGGCGAGGGTGGCCTGGTGCAGGGGTGGTAGTTTTTATGGGCTGGGTAATTTCATAGGCTGATGAGTGAGAGGATTATTCCAACTGTTATGGGGAAGGGGTGGGGATTTCCAGGAATTAGGCCACAGCCCACTTTTTGGCCTTTTATGGTCAGCCTCGGAACTATCATGGTGCCTGTGTGTGTGTCGTTTAAGCTAATGTATTACAATGAATGCATAATGAGGCTCAAGGTCCACTGGAAGTTGAATCTTCCGCCACTTTGGGCCTAGTTGCTTCTAACCAGTTTATGTCATATCTTCAACGGCTATGTCATTCTTTTGATGCTTGTGCCCTGCTCTCTTCCCTCCTGTCTCATTTCCAGTTTTATTATACCGGGGAAGAGAATGTTCTGTTACAATTTTACCTAACTTAAAAACCATCCCACTTTTTTCTTTCATAAATTCATAGATACTCTAAGATGTCACACTAAGTCCTCTTTGGCCCATATCACTGGATATGTGCCATAGATAATGCCAGATTGGACGTTTCAGTTTTCAATGTGGTGAACATTGTATCACAGTTTCTCAAACTGAATGGAATCGTTATCATTGGCAACTGCATTTCTGTTCACAGAAGTGCATGATTGCTTTTATTTCTATCCATTCTCTCAGTCTTAAAAGCTTACCTATTTCTACAGTTAACACATACGTCAATTCTCTCATTTGTGCAAAGCATTTAACAACATGTAAATAAGTTTGTTTCCTGTATCATTACTGAAAAACACTAACATTCAGTGACTATTATTGTAGGTTAAGTCAAATTGCCCTTCTTGCTCTATAAATGTTATGGCCATCTTCATCTCCTTTCGTGATTTTGAGACATGTTCTCTAATATAACTGGAATCGACATTAATTCCACAAATAGAACTATCTCATGTAAAGCAGCTGAAATCCTAACATAATTATGAGATCATTTTATTAGGTCCTATAAAACAAGCACATGGTTCTAGAGAAAGCAGTAGATTGGACCTCAGCAAGAAGAATTTAGAGTAAGTATGGTATTTCCTAATGGATGTTATTTTAAAATTTAAATTATAGAAATTATAAAGTGTCCTTTTATAGAAATGTTAAAAATGTTCCTTTTCCTTCGTACATAGCCATCTACATAGTGTGAGCTCTGGGGTGTCAAAAGCAATACAGTATTAAAGAAATGTATCCCTAAAGTGAGCTGGCTTTCAGCCAACATGTGATTCCACCATTATTTGTACTTATAGTAAACACATATTTGGTCTTTCTCTTAAGTTCCTAACACAGACATTCTAAAATCCTTGGAATTTCCTGAGTGATAGTGGTAATAGCAACACCTTTTGTTATTTGTAACAAGCTGCTTTCAACTATACCTGAGTGTATGTTAATGAGGTGACTCTTGCTGGGTTCCTAGGTAGCTTCAGGATGGGGGATGGTTGCCAGAGGAACCAATCACAAGATCAGAGGACTGGAACTTTCAGCCCTCCCCTCAGACCTCTGGGGCTGGAGATTGGGTTCAATCACCAATGGTCAATAATTTAACCAATCATTCCTATGTAATGGGAACACCATAAAAACTCCTAAATGATGGGGTTCAGAGAACTACCAGGTTGGTGAACACATCCAGATGTTGGGATGGTGTTGCACAGTGAGATGGCAGGGAAACTTTATGCCCCTTCCCCTATAACTTGCCCTATGCATCTCTTCCATTTGCCTGTGAAACCAAGTTCCACTAAAACTGAGTTCCCCTGATGAGTTTATGATAAACCTCTCTGTCCAAAACTTTTCCTTTTCTTGTCCCACCTCTGTTACCCTCAGGATTGAATAGTATCAAAGAGAAGCAGGGATTGAAACAGAGCAGGGATCTGTGGGCCCTCCCAGGTACAAAAGCACCTCCGTGTCCCCTGTCTATTGTTTGCAGAAAAAGGCTTTCGTCTTCTAGGCCTTCCCTGAGTTCCAAAGAGCAGACTCAAGCAGTTACTAATTAGAGAAGTGAGGGAACACAGAAACAAAGGGAAAGCAGTTAAGCAACAAAAGTGATAATAACTTAAACAATTGTTCATCCATAAAACAGAGTGCTGGATCCTCCTTAAGAGATATACATAATAATTTGATGCGTATCTGTGAGTTGTTCTGCAGAAACCAAGACTCACCCCCCCCCCCCCCCGCAATCTGGGTGGAGGACGGTACCTCTGTGCTGACCACAGGCATGTAGACTCCAAACTGGTTTGAACCAAAAGGTTGATGATGAAGATCATCAAAACATCACCCTGTTACCTGAACACCAACCAAATCAGAAGAAAGTCCACAAGCTGCAAACCTCACCCCCAAATGTTGTCTTTAGAAACCCTTCCCTGAAAGCCACCAGGCAGTTCGGGTCTTTTGAGCGTGGGCTGCTCATTCTGCTTGCTTGGCACCCTGAAATAAATGCTATTCTTTCCTTTCACTACAACTGGTGTCAGTAGGTTGGCTTTGCTGCGGATAGGAGAGTGGACACAAGTTAGGTTTGGTAACAACTCTTCCTGAGTTGTATCCTTTATAATAAAACAGTTACAGAAAGTAAACTGTTTTCCTGAGTTCTATGAGCCAGTCTAGCCAATTATTGAACTGGGGGGGGGGTGGAAACCCCAATTTGCAGCCAAGTTGGACAGAATGTGTGTAACCTGGGGACCCAATATTTATGTTGGCATCTAAAGTGAGGACATTCTTGTGGGTCTGAGCCCTTAAATCTGTGGACTCTGGTGCTAAATCCAAGGAGTTACTACCAGAACTGAATTGCATTGTAGGACATAGTTGGTGTCCAGAGAACCAGAGACTTGGCTTCGATGTTGGAAAATACCACAGAACCCTTTAAACATGTTTTGAAGACATATATCATGTAATTGGGTTGAAGGACCATTATAGCCATGCCAGTCGAGGCCAGCCTGGTCTAGGCCACCATCACCTGCTTTCTCAACAGTCTGCTTTCTCAACAGTCCCTTCTCCCCAGAGCAGCAAAAGTGATCGTTTAAAATCATGAATCACCTGCTCAAAATTCTCTCTCCATGATACTGAGAACACAGTGACCACCTTACCACAGCATAAAAGAGCAGACATTCTCTACATCTTTAAACTGGTTCTCTTTAGCTCCCTTCCTTTCTCCTCCTCTTTAACCACACTGGACTCTTGTTTTCCCACCACAAATTCCTCCTCAGTGTCTTCATACTTACTGTTCTTTCAGCCTGGAAGTTTCCTGCTCAGATTGACTCCCTCCTCATGTCAAAGTCTTTCAGGACTTTGCTCAAGTATCACACGAGAGAGCCCTTTCCTGATCACTGCTATGAAAACAATACCCCTCCATCGACACATCTCCTGTTCTTGTAATGAAGATATAAGATTTGTAATGAAGATATAAGATACAAAATAGTCTCTACCGTGCCTCCAACTAGGACACAAGCTCTACGCTTGCAGGCACTTTGTTTTGTCCTCTACCACCCCTCCAACTCCTGGACAGAACCCATTACACACCTGAATGAGTGAATGTTACTTGACAATGATATCAGGCAAGAGTGAAGGTAGGCTGTTTCATTGCCCCTTTTTCATACATTTAGACCTACTAGAAGTTACATGAACAGTAACAATGTATTACAAGACATAAGCTGGTTGTCTCACTGGGGAGCATCTGCACACCACCTGAATTTGTTATTGTTAAGGTTAAAATTCTAGGCTCTACCCCAGGCAGAAAAATAAGAACTTCTGCAAAGGAGGTCTGGGAAACCACATTTTAACAAACTTCAGTAAAAATCTGACAAACAGAAACACCAATTAAATAGAGTTGGGAGGCCAGAGGGGGATCTCTCATGTTCTGCAATGACAGCAGAGCCCAACAAGAAGAAAAGAGATGCCTCTTCTTTCCTGGCAAGGACTCAGCCAATGGAAAGCCATGGACTCTGTTTCCTGTAGCCCTCCCAACTTACTTTTTATCTCTATAAAAGTGTTCTCCATCCCTTGCCTACAGGGACTTACAGGTGGATGACCATGGTTGCAGAGTCCAAATTGCAATTCTCTGCTGATCGTGAATAAACCCATCTTTGCTGGAGAAATGTCTGGCAGTCTATTTGTGTCAGGTCAACACTTCCTTGGAGATTGCTTGAAACTGCTGTCTTGGAGAATACGTTTCAAAAGTAAGGCTTTTTCAAGGCTCACTATGACCTAGTCTTAAACCCCATCTCCATTTTCTTCTCTCAGGGCACACTCTTTGCTAAGTTCCTACAAAACCAACTCCATGATTTCCCCTGAAGAAATCCTGCCACACAACCTTCACTTAGCTCCTTCATTCATTTCAGAAGTTACGCCTCAAGAATTTTCCAGACCCCATAAGTACCTATTGAAATATGTTATTTATGTAGATCTACCTCCTTGATTCAATAGTAAGTTCCTAGAAGAGTAGAGACAGCTTTACTCACCAGTTAATAATTTTGTTTTTATTGCTTTTTTTTTTTTTTTTTTTTTTTTTTGCTGTACGTGGGCCTCTCACTGTTGGGGCCTCTGCCATTGCGGAGCACAGGCTCCGGACGCGCATGCTCAGTGGCCATGGCTCACGGGCCCAGCCGCTCCGCGGCACATGGGATTTTCCCAGACCGGGGCACGAACCTGTGTCCCCTGCATCGGCAGTCAGACTCTCACCCACTGCGCCACCAGGGAAGCCCTGTTTTTATTGCTTTTAAAAAAATAAATTATGCAGGTTAGAAATTTATTCAATAAATATATGCTGAGTTAAAATTTATCTAGGCTATTCTTTTAGGGTTTTAAGATTTTTATTAGCACAATCCTGATACCAGCTAATATGAAACAAATATGAGAAGGTGATGTTGAGAGTCAGGCACTCTGGCTTATAAATTCTTCTCTATGCCTGAGTAGGTGTCCTTAGGCAAGTCATTTAACATTTCCATGCCATAGCTTATTGTTTTATCATTCAGAGATACTAGTTCCTGACCAATTCATAGTAATCTCCTTAGGATAAAATTAAATAAGAATGTGGAAGTGCTTCAAAAATATTAGAGAGGACTGTACAAATGAAAGTTATCACTACTTTAGTTAATTTCACCTACGGTTTAAAAAAATAATCATCCCTGATGATGGAAGGTAATAGTCATGCTACTTGATTGCAAATATCTGAAATTCACTCTCATTAAACATAAAACAAATTTATGGAAAGGATAATAGAGAGTTCACAGAAACACTGGAAAGATATAAAGGATGAGAAGAAATAAAGGAAACCAAGGTGTAGCCGAGATAGCACACAGGAGCGGTCTGGATGGATGCTGGCATCTCTAACACCAATTTAGCAGTGGACACTTGCCCCTGAAAATTCACTGTGACAACTCTATAAGTAAACTCAACTCCCTTATTTTTGAATGATTCCCTTAATATTAAATGTTCATAGTGTCTACCTAGCCAAGCCTGTGATACTTGCTTATACTTTAGCTTCCAGGAAGTCAAAGAATTATGTACCTCTTTCACTTCTATAGTGAGAGGTAGGGCCCTGCTTACCACCACTGTTAGAGCTATCCCATAGTACGAAAGATGCTTGGATCCTTGGATGATGAGTAGCCGAAAACAATCCATGCTCATATGAGACTCATTTTCCCTACAGGAAACTTTGAAATCATGTGAAATCTTCTACTTTGCTTGAAATAATTAGAACTCATTATTGAACTTTACCTATCAGGTACCCAATAAATTTACCTGAATGGAAATAATGGAAATATGTTTCAAAATAAAAGAGTAAATCTAAAAAATCTGATTACAGCAGCATGACAGACCAAGTTATTATACAGATTGATAGCCAGTACTATGTGGAGAAGTAATTTTAAATAACATAAAATCTAGAAATGTATAATGAATAAACCTCCAACTGTATCAGAAATCAAATTAAAAACTTTTTTTTCACAATTGGAAGCTTGGTTTAAATCCCTGTACCAAACTGGCAATTTTATTTACCTTAAATGTAAGAGGGAGAAATATAAAAGAAGAAATTAGCAATATTGAAAGACCATATCAGCATAAAATCATTTATGCTTTCTTTCAAATTTATGTATTATCTATTCTATAGAGCAAGACATTCAATTTTCTGTATTTTTATAAGAGGAACCAAATGATTTAAATGGCTTTATATGAACCTGGAAAAAAATTTTAAAGCCCTTTATTATATATGGGCATGGCCTAGATTGTTTTTTTCCAGAGTCTTTGAAACTGTAGAAGAGTATAAGCTGTCATGTCTTCATTGCAGTGCTGAGGCACAGTTTCAGTATTTGTGAATACAGGAATAGGAAAGGTGCCACATCACCCAACATTGAGCTAGTAAGTAAGCTTAGACACACAGATACCCAAGAATCTGCATCTTCCTCAAAAGAATTTCTCTCTTTTTAAGAAGTTCCCCATGTGAAAAGTGAAACTTTTCTTCCCGTTCAGACAACTCAGTTTTACTTGCTTTCAAAGGAGTAAAAAGTGAAAATATTCAGTCTTTGAAAAAATCTGCTAACGCAAACCATTGCAAAGTTTTATAAGTATTATCGCTCTCACTTTTTCCCTGAAGAGATTCAACACAATTATTGCCAGAATTTGCCCTAGATTTTTTAGTCAGCTGCTGCAAGAGAAAAATAATACTGCCAATGGAGTTAATTAAAACTTGTGTTCATAAACTACAGCAGAGTGAAACAAAAAATGGCCAATAGTTTTCAAATATTTCTCACTGGCCACAATTACATTTATTTTTAAACATAGGTAACCCCAAGTGACACCGTCCATAATTTTCATGGTGACTTCTCTTTCCAAGAAAATCAGTTAACTTACTTCCTGATGTTTCACAGTATGTCAATCCAGACAGCCTATGAAGATGAGCTTTCTAAGTTAGGACCTAATAATGCCTCCTTAAATGATAACATATTTCTACATATATTGTATTTCCCCTCAATTTCCTTTTATTAATTTGAGAGAGAGAATTCTGTTTTATTTCTCCTTTTTTCTCTTTCCTACTTTTTTCTCACTGTCTTATTCTGCTAGGGCTGCCATAACAAAATATCAATACCTGGGTGGCTTAAACAACAAACATTTACTTTCTCACAGTTCTAGAGGCCACAAGTCCAAGATCAAGGCACCATCAGGGCTGGTTTATGGCGAGAACTCTCTTCTTGGATTGCAAACCTTCTCACTGTATCCTCACATGGCCTTTCTCCTGTGTGCAAGAGGAGAGAGAAAGAAAGTGAGCTTGAGTGTTATTTCCTCTTCTTCTAAGGGACCAAATTCTATCAGATTAGGGTCCTATCCTTATAACCTCAGTTAGCCTTATTTGCCTCCTTAAAGGCGCTCTCTCCAAATACAGTCACATTAAGAGTTAGGGCTTCCACATATGAACTTTGAGGAGACACAAATCAACCTGTAAACACTCACGTCTTAGGTTTAGTTGAAATTCTAGAAATAAGTTTTCCGCATAATAAGAACCTCAAACAAGTCACATCTCAGCTTAAAAGTGTTCCTTTTATGAAAGTCTTCAGCAGAAACCCAATAATATCACAGAATTTTGTGTTACTTATCACATATTGGAACATTAGAATTTTGAAAGTTAAAAAAGTTACTGCCTAGTACTTGAGGTCATTTACAAGACCATCATTTCAGAAAGCTGAGTTCTCTCAATTCTGAGTACTCTTTTCCAATATTAAAGCAGCTGCTAATGTTCATAGTAGAAAGGCAAGAAAATAACATTGAATAAATCCTCAGGTATCTACAAAATTAAACTTAAATCCCTGTGCCCAAATTCAAGGCTGCCACAATTTTTAAAAATTTATTTTATTCAAGTATAGTTGATTTACAATGTTGTGTTAATTCCTGCTGTACAGCATAGTGATTCAGTTATATATATGTATTTTTTTTCATATTCTTTTCCATTATAGTTTATCACAGGTACTGAATATATTTTCCCATACCATATAGTCGGACCTTGTCGTTTATCTATTCTATTTATAATAATTTGCATCTGCTAATTTAAAACTCCTAATTCATCCCTTCCCCATCCCTTCTCCCCCTTGGCAATCACAGGTCTGTTCTCTATGTCTGTGAGACTATTTCTATTTTGTAGATAGGTTCATATGTGTCATATTTTAGATTCCATATATAAGATATCATATGGTATTTCCATATATAAGATATCATATGGTATTTGTCTTTCTCTTTCTGACTTACTTCATTTAGTATGATAATCTCTAGGTCCATCCATGTTGCTGCAAAGGACATTATTTCATTCTTTTTTATGGCTGAGTAGTATTCCATTGTATATAATGTACCACATCCTCTTTACCCATTCATCTGTTGATGGACATTTAGGTTGTTTCCATGTCTTGGCTATTGTGAATATTGCTGCTATGAACATAGGGGTGCATGTGTCTTTTCGAATTATAGTTTTGTTTGGGTATATGCCTAGGAGTGGGATTGCTAGATCATATGGCAACTCTTTGAGGAAACTCCATACTGTTTTCCATAATGAAGGCTGCCTCAATTTTGACCTCCCACCCAGGGGAGTCAGCATCAGACACCCCAGGTTCAAATCCCAACCCCATTTATTTTTAGCTCTACAACCTTGGACAAGTTGCCTGACCTCCAGGTCTCCTTCTTGCCCCCTGCTTGTATTTCTCCCGTTAGCATCTCTCATTTCCAATCATGCCAGTACATACCTAATTCTTTACCTTTGCTCCTGTCACTTCCTTACCCAGAGTGCTTCCTCCCCTACTCTGCCAGACTGTCATTCTTAAAGCACCAGCTAAAGCTACTCCATAGTCCTTGCTTAGTCCCAATTTTCTTTAAACAATCTCTAAACATTTATTACATATTTACCATAAATCTAGCTCTCTGATGTCTTCTCATCAGATTCTACTTATCTTGGTTCCTACCAGCCTGTGTTTCATGTGTGTATGCACCATCTCTCCAGTTAATTCATGGGCTCCACTCACTTTTTTTAATCACTCACAGCACCTAGCAGAGTATACAACACATAGTAAATACTCAGTAAATATCTCATTGTTCTGTATTATGTTCAGCTTATGTATCCAAATTATTTATGAATGTATTTTAACTACCCCCCCTCCCCACTTCCAGCTCCCAGCTTTCAGCTTTCAGAAAACAAGAATATTCTATTTTTGGATATCTAGCATAGTACCTTGGAAATAGCAGACTTCAAAAAAAATTGTGGAATGAAGATTGGCTCTCATTATTAGCACCTTTAAAGACAGGCTAAGGAGACCAAGGAAAATGAGAAAAGCTGACTAGTGAGTGGTGCCTTGTCCACTTTAAACTGTGTTCAAATTCACTTATTATGACTCAGTAGAGATAGGAGCAGTTCCTCTGTTGAGGAGAATGGAGAGGAAAGAACTAAGGGGACTGAGCAAAGGCTTCAAAGGAAGGTGGTGAGAAATCCTAGCACAGGCTCCTGGTTTCATGATTTTGAGTCCCCTAAAAGGAAAAGAAAGTAGACTACTCAGGGACTTCCCTGGTGGTCCTGTGGGTAAGACTCCGTGCTCCCAATGCAGGGGGCCTGGGTTCGATCCCTGGTCAAGGAAAGACATCCCGCATGCCTGCCACAACTAAGAGCCTGCAAGCCACAACTAAGAGTCCACAAGCTGCAACTGAGAAGTCCACATGCCACAACTAAGACCTGGCGCAGCCAAAGTAAATAAATAAATATTAAAAATAATGTAGACCGCTCAATTGTGAAAAATCTCTAATGAGAACAGAATTGTAAATAGTTTAAGGTAAATCATCACATTTAAATGACACTTTGCTAATAATGATTTTCTCAGCAATAGGACCAAGCCTATTGTATTTTATCTTACAATTTAAAAATATGTTTATGTTTATATAAATATGCTTATGTTTCTCGTATGTATTAATTGATTCCTGGAATTTTCCATTATGTCCAAGTGGCTCTAAGAGGTCTAAAAGAACCATGATCCCCATCTTTAAATATAATTAGTTAATTGCCAAGTGAGCTGAAATATGAATTTTCTAGGCATTGTGTTGTCCTATGAATGGTAAATTCAAGTAGAAAGAGGTATTTAGAAGGATGTCCTCAAGGATGATTTTTTTTTTAATGTGCCCAAATTCTATATGGGGGAAAAATTACCACAGTCAGCCCTAGTCTAGCACTATTTTAGCAAATACTCCTAGCCATCCATGAGGCTAATATTTAAATACTAGCCATGGATCTAGTCACAGAGTTGATAGCCAGCTTTAAGCATAAGCAGTGTGGAAAGGCCAGAGTACACATCTATAAAATTGTCATCATAGCTGGCTTGTGAGTACTCCAGCCTCTCAGCCCATTCCTCTTTATTTCCCCCAACTTGATGATATTTTTTCCTCCTTCCATCTAGTGTATTCTTGCTCTCTTTACTCTTCTTCCATCCATCAGAAACTGCTCTTGGGAAAACTTTTTTTTTAATACCCTAGTATGAACTTGAATCAAAATGCCCCCTGCCCCAGAGACATTTATATTTCACTCTCTTTTCTCATTATAGAAGAAAAAGTTATCCCATATGAAATTAATTTCATCTCATCTTACCAGGGATGAGATGGTGGTATTTTCTTCACACTAAGTAAGTAAATATGCATGTTAAGGCTTCAGAAGAAAATAGGTATCCTTTCAAACACCTTTTGCTATGAAAATATGTATCTCAACTCTCTTCCTCAGTGAAATCCTTCTAGAAAGCTTTAATCTGCTGAGGTCTCTCAGCACACAAAGATTCAGATAGATTCTGAAAGAACAGAGTACTTTTAATAAAAATGGAAAGTGTAATCCCTGGATCTGGTCTTCTATTTCTCTGGGTCAGTGAAGCTCCCAAGTATCAAGTGCTTTGCTGAAACACTAATACCAGCAGGAAAAGTTAAGAAACCTCCTCAGGTCATTAAAACTTTTAGGAGGCCTGGAGGCATTTTTCACCTCATCTCTGAGACTACACTAAAGTCTCCTTTCTTAAATGCAGTCCTCAAAATGCAAAGAAAACGTCAAATATATAAAATTCCCTTCGCAGCATATCACTGGACTATTAGGTCTCATAGACTGGATGTTTCACTTTTCAATGTGATGATCACTGCTTCCTAGAAAATACATAATTAGGTTTCATACCCTCTTGGAGAGAGAATGCAAGGGAGACTTTGAAAAAAAAAAAACAACAGATTTGTTTTCCCTTAGTTTATTTTGGTTAATTTTTTAGTCGATGTCAAGATCAAACTATACCTGGAAAGAAAAAAGTTAGGCATATTAAATGTCCGCCGACTCTTCAAGTACAAGAAATTTATGAATAAGCCTGGTTTAGAGCCAAATGAATTAAGTGTTGTGAACATCAGCTTAAGCCACTGCAATTTTATAATTTCATCACTTTGCACAAGGATTCATCATGCCTCTCTAGCCTTAATCACAAGTTCAACTGTGAAAAGCAAAATACAAATCCAGAGGCTGTTAATAATGTAAGACAGAACGTAACAAAACATTTCTGTAGCAACATGCAAACATCTGTGTTGTCTTGAATGTACACACACACACACACACATACATACACACACAAATATGTATAAACAGCCTTATATAAGGTCACAATGATGAGACTTTTGTAAATAAAAAGAAACATGAAAAAATGCATTCTCTGTCTAAGTACCTGAAGAGCATGTAAGACATTAAACAAACCTGGCTTTCCTCCCTGCACATTTTACAGATGCAGGTGCTGTTTCAGTGCAAATCCTTTAAAAAGCCAGTTCAGAGTAAGGATCTCTGTATCCTAAAGATAAGAGTATAAATAATCTCTCAGAAAACAATACAGTGCACTCAAATCTGTCAAGCTTACGGCACACAGAGTTGTGCAAATGTGATTACCTTTCAGCTTCTCCATTGAGAAATGCCTGGAGGTGTACTGGCTTATAATTTCAGCCTGGAAAATGGCGCCATCTACTTCTAATAGAGGAATATAGTTTCCACAGGAATATAGTTTCTATATAGAGGAAAAAGATTTTCAACACTTGAGAGTCTGATGAGGTGGTGTTGTTTTTTTCCAGTTAGTTTCACAGTAACTTACATTCAAAAGCATAACATGTTTAAAGTGAAATATTATATAATATTATCAAAAGCTATATATATATATAATTCTATTTCTATAGAATTCTATAATTCTAATTTTGTTATGGAAACTAAAGGGCTTATTAAATTAATTGGACCAATAAAATATAGTTTCTTATTCTTACCATCTGACTTAAGTCATTATTTAAAGGTGTAGTTTCCTAGAGCCATTTCATATCACTGCTATAGAGAGGAATGTGGTTTAGAATTTAGAAAGTGTCCTGGCAAAATGCATACCAAGAATGAACTCAGATTTGAAAGTAAATTTATTTACAACATAGAAGTCATATAAATTACTTGAGAACAGTCATCCTCATAATCAGAGTAGACTATTTTGTATTTTAGTGCACATGTGAGTGGTAGCAGAAGATTTTCTTCTACAGCAAAAATACTTCCCTTATGTCTCATGCACTCATTCATTTATATTCATTCAACTTAACATTTATTGAACCCCATAATTTTGCTAGGTGTCTACTAGAGAAAAAGTGACATAAAAATCACAATATAAATTGATGAGTTTGATAATAACAAAATGTGTGGAGATGTTATGGAGAAGAGAGAATGATTTAACCTGCTCAGGTTGAGAATAGAGGGAATAGAGAAAAAACATCAGAGGGGCTATTTAAGATGGATTATGAAAGATGAGTAAGCATTTTCCAGTTAGAAAAGAAAAAGAAAGTATTATAGGTGTAGACAACAACAATATGCAGACCAAAACACAGGGAGCTCTGGAAAGAGCAACATTGTGAATTTGAATACATTGACTGCAGGGCAAAGGATAAGGTTAGAAAGATAGTTGATACCAGACTGGGGAGACCTTTGTATACCATGATAAGGAGTTTTCTCTGTATCCACTGGGGGAACAGGGAACTGTCAGGAACTTGTTTACAGATGAATAATGATAAGATCTTTATTTGAATGTCATGGACTGGACCCCACTGATATTGCAGTAGAAGGACTTGGTCATTGTGATTATCTGACTGAATAGCAGGAGAACCATAAACAAAGCAGGAGGAAAACGTAGACTATGAATCTGGAGGCAAGTGATAAGGCTGAAATAGTAAGACTATACAACATTTCATAACTTCATAGAGGATATTAAGAAAAGTTTAAATGAAAGGTGATTCTAAGGTTTCTAAAAGGAATAGGAAGATGAATATGCTATTAACTGAGACGGAAGGTAGAAGAGATTATTGAGTGTGATAAAATTCTGCATACAATTTGTAACCTATAGTGTTTATGGTATTTCTGAAAGGACTTTGAGGCACTTGGATAAACCAGTCCACAGGAAGGGATCACATATTTACTGAATTTAATTATTTTCTGGCAGACAAGCTGAGCTAATGGAGAGCCCTGGCTGATAGAGAGTCAACAGGTGGGGAATGGCTAAAAAGCCATATAAATGAATATATATATATATATATGTGAAAAGATACTCAATATTACTAATCATTACGGACATGCAAATCAAAGCCACAATAAGATACCATCTCACAGCAGTTATCGAAACAATAAAAGGTCAATGTTGGCAAAGATGTAAAGAAATTAGAAACGTTTTTATGTTTAATGGCTATTTTTATTGTGAATTATTTGTTTATATCTTCTTCCTAATCTCTACTACATTTTTTTCCCCTTCTAATTTTAAAAGTTTATTATGAATTAGGGCTATTAACCCTTTATATATGATATACCTTGAAAATATTTTCTCCAAATTTATCAAATGTCTTTGATTTTACTTATGATTTTTTCATGCATTTGAAAAAATTTTGTATAGTCAAATTTATCAAGGTGTTTTTTTTTCTTATTGCCTCTGATTTTACAATTGTTGGACTCCTAGTAGCTACTCTGTTGGACAGAAGTCAGGGTACCTGACAGCTTGACCAAAATTATGAGGTGGAGAAGGAGCAGGTACCCAACTGAAAATATATTAGGCAAAGAGGAGCAGCAAATATCTATTACAGAAAAATCTCAGACTGCAGAGCTCCAGCTCCTCTCTTCCTTTCCTAATCCACACGTGTTCTAGTCCCCTGTGCTTATTTCGTTTTTCACAAGTGAAGATTTCTAAGACCAACCTCCCATTTGTGCCAAATGGCAGCACAGTACTTACGCAGCTGTGCAGAGAGATTCATCAGTCCCTAGAGCAAAAGTTCAAAGGGGAACAAAACCAACCCAGAATTTATGTTGATGGTTTTATTACTTGAAGTGCTACAAAAACAAGCAGCCAGTGAAACCAGCACTTTGGTTCTTTTTTCACTACCCATGAACTGAACATGTACTCAATTCTGAGTCATCCAGGCCCCATTTTCTTGTCCTTGGCACAACTTTTATGATCTCAAAATTGCCTCCAGGGGAGAAAATGGCACAACATCAATTTGATATCTGAAAGTTGACGGAGATACTAGACTTGTAATGGCTAATGCATTCTGAAAAGTGAAATACTGTGTGTGTGAACACCCTGACCTTTCAGTATTTAGACTTGTTGGCATTTATTTTCTCTCTTCATCTCTAGATAGTAAGGCCATAAACAAAAAATGAGGAATGAGTGTTCAATAAAGCAAAGAGATAAGAAGACATTTAATAGAAAATTCAAAGCTTATAATCAACAATATTCCCATTACAGTAAATGGAAGTAGAAATTACTCCCTTGGTGATTTCATCCAGTCTAATTACTTGAAATACCATCTAGATTAGCACTGTACCTCAGAACTTTCTTCTATGGTGGAAGTATTCTGTATGTGTACTACCTAATACAGTTTGCTTTTTTTTTCCCTTGCCTCTTTTTAAATCTCATAAAAAGAAAAATTAGGCTGCAGTATATGAATTTTTAGTACAAAATTTAGATAAGACGATATTTTTCTTTGTTCATATATTTTTTTCATTTTGTCATAACTTAAATACCAAAATTATTCATGAAAGTTCAATATTCTTCATTTAATCGAATGGAATTTTGTATCATTTTTATTCTGTTTTTTCACCATTGATACCAATCAACATATGTCTCTACTTTGCATTCAGAAAGAAGAAAGAGGGCTTCCCTGGTGGTGCAGTGGTTGGGAGTCCGCCTGCCAATGCAGGGGACATGGGTTCGCGCCCCGGCCCGGGAAGATCCCACATGCCGCGGAGCGGCTGGGCCCGTGAGCCATGGCCGCTGAGCCTGCGCGTCCGGAGCCTGTGCTCCACAACGGGAGAGGCCACAACAGTGAGAGGCCCGCGTACCACCAAAAAAAAAAAAAGAAAGGAGCTCAGGAATAAAATTAATTAAATAAATAAAATTTTTCAAAAGAAAGGAAAACTAACAATCATTAAGTACCTAATCCATGCCTGATGTGTGTGCATATGTGTATGTTTGTGTATGTATTCTATAACTCTTCTAATAACCCCATGAGGTAAATACGTTTATCTCTATTGTATAGATTACAATATTGATGTTCAGTAATAATAACTAGCTTCCCAAAAGTCAGAGAGCAAATAAGCAGCAAAACTAGCACTCTAACCCAATTGCTCTGATTCCAAAATGATGTATCTAATTTGAAAGAGTGGAGAGTTTCTTTTTAAGTTTTATTGGTAATAATTTTGTCTCAGAGACAAATGATAGTGTCGGCCAGTATACTTACATTATCGTTTTAAGGGAGGATAATGTAATTCTGTATTCATTAGTAACTACCAACAGCTAAATTATGCTAGTTCCCAACTGTATTACACATTTACAGGTGCTGCATGCCACCTCCCACCCCCCTGATTTCAGTATGGCTTTAGTGGACAGTTTCACGCACAGTGCCTGTGTCTCACCTCAAACACAAGCTGCAGCATCTCTGATTTTTCTGGTTCAGGGAGAAGCTGGGAACACAGCTTAAATTGTACATAAGCATAGCCCAGAATTATGGGTCGTTACCCCAAGGTCAACTCTGGACTAAGGGTAGTGTGAGTCAGGGGAATCAGACTGACCCCACATA
Source organism: Tursiops truncatus (assembly GCF_011762595.2). Classification (NCBI taxonomy): domain Eukaryota; kingdom Metazoa; phylum Chordata; class Mammalia; order Artiodactyla; family Delphinidae; genus Tursiops; species Tursiops truncatus. Next base: position 41,616,814 of record NC_047047.1, on the reverse strand, counting down.
AGATTAAGCTCCATTTGCCCATGGAGGTAACTAACCCTTTTTAGCTTTTCTCCTTGCCCTGCTTCATTCTCCTCACTCTCTCATTTCTGCTTCCCAGAAGCAGAAATGATCTTCTCCCAAATAGGTCACTTGCATCCAAATCCTTATTTCAGTCTATGCCTTCAGGGAGATGCAAACTAAGACATAAATGATGTTAAGGATTTTATAATAAGAAATATCAAATCAGGCAAAACATTAAGCCCCTTACGTAGCAATCTTCGGACTTTGTGAGTCACTAAGATGAAGCACGTACCCTCTTACGTGACAAACCTAGGGAAGACGATCCATTCAAAAGCAAACACTGACACTTTACCATTGTAAATAATATTTTGGACAACAATATTTTGGATTTAACACCAAAAGCAAAGGCAACAGAAGCAAAAGTAAACAAGTGTGATTACGTCAAACTCAAAAGCTTCTGCACAGCCAAGGAAACCATCAACAAAATGAAAAGGCAACCTATTGAATGGGAGAAAATATTTGCAAATCATATATCTGATAAGGAGGTAATATCCAAAATATATAAAGAACTCATACAACTCAATAGCAACAAAAATTCTGATTAAAAATTGGGCAGAGGACCTGAATAGACATTTTTCCAAAGAAGACATACAGATGGCCAACAGGTACAAGAAAAGATGCTCAATATCACTAATCATCAAGGAAATGAAAATAAAAACTATGAGATCACCTCACATCTTTTGGAATGGCTATTATCAAAAAGACAAGAGATAAAAAGTGTTGGTGAAGATGTAGAGAAAAGGGAACATTTGTGCACTGTTGGTGGGAATATAAATTGATGCAGCCACTGTGGAAAAAGTATAGTGGTTCCTCAAAAAATTTGAAGTATAACTACATATGATCCAGTAATTCCACTTCTGGGTCTATATCCAAAGAGAATGAAATCACTATCTTGAAAAGATATCTGCACCTCCATGCTCATTGCAGCATTGTTCACAATAGCCAAGACATGTTTTCAGGAAACAAGTGAAGTGTCCATCAGTGGACGAGTGGATAAAGAAAACATGATATATACATATATACCATGGAATATTTTTCAGCCATAAAAAAGAATAAAATTCTGCCATTTGTGACAACATCATTGAACCTTATGCATAATGGAGGGTACTGTGCTAAATGAAATAAATCAAACAGAAAAATACAAATACTGTATAACCTCACTTATGTGTGGAATCAAAAAAAAAAAAAAAAACCTCGTAGACACAGAGCACAGATTGGTGGCTGCAGAGGTGGTGGGTAAGAGATGGACAAAATGGGTGAAGTTTGTCCAAAGGTACCATCTAGTTATAAGATGAATAAGTTCTGGGCATGCAATGTACAGCATGATGACTATAATTAACAGTGCTGTTTTATATATTTGAAAGTTGCTAAGAGAGTAGATCTTAAACGTGCTGGTCCCAAGAAAAAAATGTTTGTAACTATGTGAGGTTATGGATGTCAACTGAACTTACTGTAGTAATCATTTTGCAATATATACATGTATCAAATAGTTATGTTGTACATCTCAAACTATAACAATGCTATATAGCAATTATATTTCAATAAACTGGATGGGAGGGAAGCAAACACTCTCTGTCATCTGGTCATAATTGGAGGCAGCTGTTGTCAGTATAATATATTCAACAGGTTTGGGTGGATCCTTGAGACCTGAGTCAACATCCTGAATCTACCAGAACAGACATCTTTGGTGAGAAAACCCTAGCTGTCATGGCCTAAGAGAAATCACCATCATCATATTTACATACAGCTAGATCCCTCCCAGAGGAGGCTTTCCATTCTTTCTGGTCTCAAATCCCAGCTTTTCCAAAACTAGCTGTGTGATAGAAAACATGTGCTTTTACTCTCTGAGCCTGTTTCCTCGCCTAAATAATATTGAAAATAATTGAAGCCCCTTAATTTTGTAATGAGGATGAAATGATACATTTCAACCAGATACTTCTGACTTACCTTATACTTCCACTCCTTTTCAAGTCTTTATTGCTTCCATCTCCTGTCTGATCCCTTAATATTTTATTGTCCCAGGTTTCAGTTTTTTCTCTTCTTCTCTTATTACTCCCTTGGTGATTTCATCCAGTCTAGTTACTTGAGATAGCATCTAGATTAACACTGTACATCAGAACTTTCTTCTACGGTGGAAATATTCTATATGTGCACTACCTAATACAACAACCACTAACCACATGAGACTGCTGGGCACTTTACATGAGCTAGTACATGTGGCAAGTGGACTATTGTATTGCAGATCTATATAATGACTCCCAATTTATTACTCCAGATCACATATCTGTCTGTCTACTTGTGATTTCCAATTGGAGATAGCAATTATACATCTCAAATTCTGCATGTCCAAAGCCAAGGTGATCTCCTTGCACTCTATCTGAAGTGATAGAAGTCCACCTTACCAGTAGGCCCAGACGCAAACCCTGGAGTCATCCCTTACTCTTTCTGTTCTCTCATACCCCAAATTATACCTAGGCTTTGACCAATTTGCACCACATTCTCTGATATCACAAGGGATAGAGTCATCATTTTCCAAGAAAACTACTATGATCATCTCCAACTAGTTCTCCCTTCAATCCCTCTGCCTGCCTGCAGCTCTTCTTAACTAGGTATCCAAAGCTATCCTGTTTCAGTATGTCAGATCATGTCACTCCTTTGTTTAATACTGTTTAGTGACTCCCAGTTTCAGAGTAAAAGCCAAATTACTTGCAATGATTTTCAATGCCTGCATGGTCTCTGATCTTCTACTATTACAATCCAGTGCACTCATTATGCCCCAGCCCTGCAGTCTTCCGCTGTTTCTTGACATAATAGGACACACCATTCTTGGTACATTACTTATAGTTGCTCTTTCAGCCTGAAATGATCCTACCCCAGATATCCACTTGAATAATGCCTTCAACGCCTTCCAGGTTTTGCTTAAACGTCTCATTTTTAATGAAACCCAACTAACCATCCTATTCATATTGCAAATTATCCTCTCAGTTCTGACAATCCTGATCCCCCTTACCATGCTCTATTTTTTTTTTTTTTTTTCACCTGGTACTTATCACCTACACTAGTCAAGGTTGGTAGAAAACAAATGGTATGCTCAAATGGGGGGTGAGGGGATTGAAGGTGCTATTGGGCAAATAAATGGGAAATTAACTACAAATGTTGAAACACATCAGGGTGAGAAACAGCAGCATTCTAGTGCCAATCTTGGCTAAAACGGCGAGGAAGGGAGAAGTAGTTTGCTGGAACCTTGAGAAACCTGTAGGAGAAGGCATCTTACAGAAGTTGAGCCTGTTGCCGGATAAGCCCAGCCGTCATCAACACTTTGACCAGCAGGAGGAGAGAACAACACTCATTCTCCTCCCAGGCTCTGATCTCCTTTTGTTGCCTCTCATTGGTTAAACTTAATTGGAGGCCCAAAGGCAAATTAACCCATTGATTCATCTGTAAAAGTCAGACTTCCAGAGCTCTGGGCAGGAAGAGGAAAAGATAAAATAAATCTAGAGAAGCAAGCAGAGAATATCAATCACATTGACTTCTAATGTACCGTATACTTTACTCATGTGCCATTGTTATTTTTTGCTTGTTTATCATCCGTATTCACCCCTAAAAAGTAAACTACACAAGGGCAGGAATCATTGCTTTGTCTACTAATACATCCCAAGCACATAGAACAATGTCAGGCTCATAGCAGGTACTCAATAAATTCTTTGAATGATTAAACGTAAGTTTTCTGAAATATGGTAAAAGCTTAAAATGCTGGTTTTCTTTCCTTCTATCCATTGTCTAAAACCTCAGCCTCCAAACATTCCTGCCTAATTTTACAGTTGGTTATGGAAACGTATAAATTTTACCTCTGTAGTAACTCCTACATCCATCTCCTCTTTTCTATTCCTACTGCTCCTTTCATTATTCCAGGCCCTCAGGACATCATCTCTTTGGCATAATAGCTTCCTAACTGGACTCCCTGCCACTAGCCCTTCAATTCCTCTTAATTAATCGGTCTGTATTTCAATGCAGAAGAAAAAAATCACAAAGGAAAAGCATCACAATTTAAAATTGTTGAATTCACGATAGATGTAACTGAAAATTTTTAAATACAAAAAATGCACCTGACAAAAATAAATAAGTAAATAACTTTTAAAATGCACTAGGAAGAATAAATGTCAAGTATGACTGTACAAAGAGCTAATATCTACATGATATGGAAAATCCATATGGATTCTAATCCAGAAAGAGCTCAATAGACAAAATTTGAGGTGATACCGAGCAGGACCCTGTGGGGCTCCTGGGCACAAAAACCTTTCTGTGTCCCCCATTTCTCGATACAGGAAACAGGCTTCATTCAGCCTCCATGACCTTTCCTGAAGGGTGCACAAGGCCCTTCATCATCTGTGTCTCACCTGAGTGGAGCTGAGCCTCCTTCATACTGCCTTGTTGCTAATGACTGACAGTTCCCAGAATTTCCCGGACTTCCATGCCCTTGCACAAGCTCCTCCCTATGTCTGTAATTCCTTCTGCTTTCACATAACTAGTTAAAATCAACACATTTTCAAGACTTAGTAACAGCATCACTTCCTTTATACAGTAAAAAAAAAAAAAAAAAAAAAACAAAGAAACCATTCTGACCCTTTAGGAATTTACCATTGTCATTCTCTCACTGTACCCAGCTGCTATAGCAACTGTTACCCACTTGTTCTATTTCATGTCTATAGTCACTAAAATGTAAATTTCTTTAGGCAAGGGATTATCTCTATGCTGTGCTTTTAAAAGAAGGAAAAAATGATATATGTTAAATTACTCATTTCAGTGATTTTATCTTGGAAACTCTCTAAATAAGCATCAAATAATAAAGTCTTAAGATATATCTACCAAAAGAATATAACCATTAGTCTGATGACTTATGAAAATCATTCAACATGGAAAATATACATAACATCAATTTTAGCATACGAAGACATAATTCTATCTACATTTTTATTAACACTATATAGTATTTGTATGAACACAGTGTCTATAAAGAAAAATGAAAATTTAAGACATTTTCTATAATTGAGTGGTGATATTTCAGATAACTTCCTTCTTTGTTCTTTATGTCTTGGTTGTTATTCTATGCTATTTACATGATAAATAAAATAAAGAGAAGAAAAAATGCTGATAAAAGCACAACGAAGAAACATACTTCATGGGGATGGAGCAGGGAGTGTGGGAATTGCAAAATGTTTTTGTCATAACGATACAATCTTCTTTATATGGCAGTTCTGAAAATATCTGTCAGGCCCCTAAAAGTCAGTGAACCCAGGAAAATTATTTACTGCTCTCCAAAGCCGCACATTCAGTGGTAGATTGACTTGTCAATATCCAAAAAAAATCCATAATGCCTTGGAGTCACCTCCCCACATTTATATAAGGCCAGGAAAAGAAAAAAAATCAATTCTGAAAGTTCTGGTGTAAACTGCATCCAATCCAGAGCACACTTGGGTATCTGCTTCATGTTGATAAGTTACTGTTTTAAAAATATCCTTCGTTCCTTCATTACTGTCCAAAGAGATTAACACAGGAAACATTTTTGAGGTGCTGAGTGGGAAGATATTGACTGAGTCAGGCTGGCCCTGGGTCTGTGCCTCATGTTTCTGCTGTGGCAGCCATCCCAGCTTCTGCCCAGGCTATAAGCACAAACAGAGCTGGGAAAATTGTATCTTTGGCAGCCATCTCATGGGTGAAATCCAATATACTGTCTAGAGAGGATAGGAAGCCAAAATTTACTCTGTGCCACTGACTTGTCACTGCTTCTCACCAAATCATTTAGAGAATTAAAGCTCTCTACTGTACCAAAGAACAGCATTTGTTCAGCAAATATTTGTCGAGAACCCACTGTGTGCAAGGCCTTATGTTGAGCATTGATTATTCAATTTAGTTGAAATGAAAGGGCATGAGTCAATGATTGCCGAATATCACGTACATTGCCAAACTGCCTCTTGATATTCAGGCAGAGAGCCCTTCCTGGAATATCAGAGCTGCAGCACCGTCATAAAAGCTACTCTCTGCCCTAAGGTAAATCCATTCTGGCCAAATGATGATCTGGCTCATTGCTTTTCACTCAGACTGTGCTCTGCAGAATTCAGGGAACCACAAGCAGGTGGGATTCTAAGTGCACCTCCACTTTCACCTGACTTATATAATGCACTTCCTTCCATTTGAACAGGAGGTTTACAACTAAACACACACACACAAACACACCTAGATATCTAGGTTATTTTTTTAAAATATCTCAATATCTCTCAAAAATATAGGTCCATCTTTGCTCCCAGAAATATCTTCTTACATTTAATTTCAGGGAATTTTTTATACCTCACCCAAATCTTCATGGTACCACTTAAATACATTTGTTCTTTTTATGCCTTCAATCAATAGTGTTAGTCATCACAATTCTTACTGTAAAAGCTGTTTATACCCTTAAATGCAGCTAGCTTTGAAGTTTCCCATTAGCCTATTCTTGTCCAGGACAAATACTTACAAATTCCAGGTTGGGTCTAATTTTCCACCTTTTAGTTCTCTCTGGGCTCATTCTGCTTTAGGTTCTCCCCATACTCAACATGGTAGAGTAAAACTCATCAGACTGAGAGTCAGGAAACCCAGATTCTTGGTCCAGTGGTTGGGACTCTGCACTTCCACTGCAGGGGGCATGGGTTCTATCCCTGGTTGGGAACTAAGATCCCACATGCCATGGAGCTCAGCCAAAAAAAACCCCAAAAAACAAAAAACAAAACAAAACAAAAAGCCAGCCAGGTTCTGATAGGCGTTTTCATACAAATTTGATGTGAGGTATTTGGCAATTTAAAACGTCAGCTTTTGGTAGTGTATATATGTCCATGACACGCTCTCACTTTGTCCCAGCTTACCCTTCCCCCTCCCCGTGTCCTCAAGTCCATTCTCTAGTAGGTCTGCATCTTTATTCCCGTCCTGCCCCTAGGTTCTTCATAACCATTTTTTTTAAGATTCCATATATATAAATAAATAAATAAAATAAAGGGCATAGAGTTGTAAATAAATAAATAAAATGTCAGCTTTTCCACCCTGTTAAGTAAAAGTGGAACAGAGCAAGATTCCTGAAATTCCTTTAACTCAAGCTTCTGATTAGGTGTGAATATCTGAGGGGCTATGCGCTTACCCTTAGACAGTAGATGCTAAGACCAATAATTTAGCCATTTCCTAATTAATAGCAAATTCTGTTAGTAAAATCCAATACCTCTATAATCAAATAAGACTTCAGATTTATTAAGCTTGAAAGAGAGAGCTAAAGTTGACTTCAATTCACATTTGAGACTATATGACTTATTGCAATTCCTTCTCTAAAAGCAGTTTGAGAAAGCTGCACAACCACCGGGGAACTAGGGTAGTACATTATAGATACTCAAAAATATCTGTTCTGTGAATGATGAACCTAGAAGAGGGACAGAGACAGGGAGTGGCAGCAAAAAATGAAAAAAAAGGTTATGAGGAAGCTGATATACAGATACCTCTGTTCACTGACGTATCTCAATGAGTAAGATGGGGCCTTACTGAATGAATAAGAAAAGAAAGAAAAAGCTAAAGGATTTAACTGTAAAGTTCTAGACTTTTCCAATTTTGTTAATAGTAGGCCCTGCTTCTACTAATCCTTTTCATGCCCCAGAACTACGGCCACAGAAGTTCCAAATAAATAGACCTCTATATAAAGAAAAAAAATTAAAACTAATTATATGATCTACACAACTTACAGTGACAAATACATACTGCCTAGACTAGGGCCCCACTTTAGACTGCCAGATAACTAAATGAAAATAGATATTCAGAACTTTGAAAGGTAAGACACCGAATTGTCTCCTCAAAATAGTACAATACAAAACAATACCACTAATACAGATAGGTGTAAGAAATCATCACAGAGCAATGTTTTTGTATAAAAGATCTGGTTTTAATTGAGTACAAGGTAAACCAAACTTTTCAGTTGCCGAAGTAAAAAAGTGACTTATTTAACTTTAGCTTTTAAACATGAGGCAAGGTTTACAAATTCTTAGAAATAAGTTTACTCCCTCGTTGAGGTTGTCAAAAATAATTTATACAAAACTCCCAGGGATAAATGTCTACTGCCGTAAGAAATATATATATGTGTATATATATATATATATATATGTATACACACACACACATATATATATACATATATATATATATATATATATATATATATATATATATATATATAGAACCTCGGGCACACGGCAGTGAAAGCACCAAGTCCTAACTAATGGACCACCAGGGAACTCCCTGCCATAAGAAATTATAGTTATTTTCATTTCTTGGCTTCAGTTGGAATGGCAAAAAAAATTAGTGCAGTTTAAAAGGTTAAAAGTGTGTATTTGTTTGGAACAAACATATCATGATATTTGTCTTTGTAAATATCAAACTGGGATTATTTTGAGGATACTTTATATTTTTCTGGCCTCTTACAGCCCTATGGTCAGGTAAACACAAGGGCATAGCAGAACAGGCATTTACTAACTGGTAATTACAGAATTGCTACAGGGCTCAGACAGGATCCCATGATATCAGATAGCTTAATTTTTATATGAGTTCCACTACATGTTGAAAAATGTTACGGCAAGGACAATACAAAAAGCTGTGTAATCCTGGAAATTGGAAACAAAACTTTTCATGAGTATACTGGTTTGGCCAGTAGGCATCTTGAAGAGCATTTTTTAAGAACAACATTCCTTTTCCACAGCCTAGAATACTTTCTGTTTACCTTTTCCAATGACATTAAAGTAGGTCTGTCTAAATGACTGTGGTGTCATGGAGCACTAGTGCACTGTCCTCCATGTGTGGGACCTCTAAGTCATCATTATTGGGCCATGCTTTGATAGGCACGACTAGTCTCATGTCCATATGTCTGGAGCATGGCTACATAATGGCCAGCACCCCTAGCATGACAGCCTGCTTGAGTTATCCTGGTGGCTACACAGGACCTATAGATTCTTTTCACTCCCTTGCTACTGTTTAGCACAACATCTGCATGACAACATGCTAGGGAAAAGCATAAGAATAACAGAAGGGGAATATAATGGAAAAGACAAGGAAATAGGTTATAAGCCTATATAGAAATACAACTACCACCAAGACTTACGTGACCTTGTCAAAACAGAAGGCGGACTTTGTGTACTTACCAAAGGTACAAACTGGCCTTAGACCACGTTGGTCACGTTTCAGTGAAGACGCGAAAGGAGAATTTGGAAGACAAACATCAATCCCTCAAAAGCACAGTACTTTGTAATTAGGATTACAAAAACAAGACATCCAGCAGCTACAGAGCTTCCCTTTGTTATTTCTTTCAAAGTTTTCCAGGATGATCATGAGGTTTAGAAGGCCTTTGTAGAACTCTGTAGAAACCCTCTGACACTCCCTTCCTTCTGCACACACTGGCTGGAAGGCATCGAGGACCCACATATACTCCCCACCTGCCCATACACCCTCTTACCTATCTGCTATGCCAACCACTACTTAGTTAAACAGAAATTCCCATCCACCTACATGTAGAAAATGCAGCCAAGGGAATTCCCTGGCTGTTCAGTGGTTAGACTCCACACTTCCACTGCAGGGGTCACGGAACTAAGATCCTGCATTCTGTGCAGCACAGCCCCCAAAACAAACCAAAACACCAAAAAACCAAAAAACAAACAAACAAAAACGCTAGCAAAAACTGCAGCCAAGCTCTAGCAAAGCAATATTCAGTATATAGGCACTAGAGCCAGAATGCCTGGGTTTGAATCCCAGCTCTGACACTTACTAGGCAATGTAGCCTTGAATAAATCATTTAAATTTCTTTAAGTTTCAGTTTCCTCTTATATACAAGCTTCCTTACAGGGTTCAGTAGAGTATTCTGGGTGCAGTAGATTCCTAAGCGTTAACTATTGCTGTCATTAACGAAAGGTTCTCACTGTATGCAGACATTATTTTCCAAAGACTTTAAAAAGTAATTAAATCAAAGCTGAGAAGGGCTCAGATATAAACTGCTTCACCTATATTGTAAAAGTGAGACTAAATATAATTTGGTATTTTAAAAAATTGTATCTATTTAGAGCTAGGATAAAAAATAGAAAAAAAACAGGACTTCAAGGGCAGGGAAAAAGTGTTTTTTCCTGCGCTAGGGAAAAAATGTGAATCAGAAGCTGAGTTCATGTCACTCAGCGATAACAACAATGTCAGGCTGTCTTAGGCCTGAATTTTCTAGAACACTGAAGACATCTGAAAGCAAAAATATCTTCATATTCACCTTAAAGAGATGTTCTGAGAACACAACAGTATATGACGTTTATCTGAACGAACAATGCTTTAAAAACTCATGGTAGAAATATTATGAAAGCCATTCTTCACTGGTGTAGACACAGACACAGACACACACACACACACACAACCTAAAGCAAGTGATGATTTCAGAAGGGAAGATACATAAATTTGCCAGGTCACTGAAGAGACCCTGCTGGTTTTCTGTAGCTTATCATTTGCAAGTAATTTGGGATGATAATTCCTTCCATTCTTTGAGCCACATGGAAGCATCACTTTGGCATTAACACTATGCAAATGTAATCTCAGCTGGGAGTGCCACACTAATTGCCACAGTTGTAGGCTTTTGGTGTCTTATACAAAATGATTATTGCTTTGCTTGCTTCCATAATTATATGTTTTCCATACTGTAACTTCAGAGTTTACTGCGTCAAATTTGTAATAAAAACAAACCTAGTGCATTCATCCTTCAAGAAAAACAGAACGAGTGAGAACAAAGGGCTCAGAAGATTTCTGTGGACCCCTGAGGTGGTAACCAGAGAATCCAAAGCAAAATCGTTTTGCCTTTCAGTAAATGACTAACCTGGTGCAGTGATTCTGACTCTGTTGTCCTGGAAATTTAATGAAGCTTTCCAGGTTACCTATCTCCTCTCAGTGCTTGCTTGTAGATATACATTGGCCACAGTGCTCTCTGGTTGGAGGAACAGTAGCAGATGAGAAGAATAACAATACCAGGAAATAAATCAGTAGGAATCAATAAACAATCTGGGAACAGCTTTAGGTTATTTGAGACTATGAAATCATTTGATTATAATACTTCAAACTCCTGGTTGAGACTCATCATGTTAGAACTCTAGTTCATCTCTAAAAATAAAAAAAAAAATGTATAATAGAAAATTAAATTCTATGCTGAGCTAAATCAATGAGCCACTCTGCTATATATATATGCTAACTAGTGTACATGTTTAGCTGCAGAAGTTATAATATTTTGTTAGGGGGCTGAGTGTTTGCCACAGTCAGTATACTCGGTGACCCTACAATATATTCATTTTATAAATATATTCTGAGCACATTATTCCCCTTTAATAAGTGATTGTTTCTTGGATCACTGTCACTTGTTATTCTTCTCATAAAAACCTTTGGAGGGTAGCGGATACATTTCTTTTATTTACTACTCACTATGTGAAAAAGCTATTGTTACTGCAATTTCAGACAGGCAGCATTTGTAGGTCGTTTGCCAGCTGTTGACGTTTCCTATTGCTGGCTCTGGCAGATGTTCGGGCTCCCTCAGCTCAATTAGTACCATCCCAAATCCACATCCTCACTGCCTCAATGTGATTTCTGAGAGATGACACAGGACCCAAACTGACCAAATGTGCAGTCGTTACCACAACCAGGGCTTCTGTTCTAAACATTCACCTTCTCCCTACCCACCTAAGCCGACCAGCAGAGAATTGAAAGAACCCTGAGGCTTGATCCAGAGATAGTCCAGCAGCCCTCCTTTGCTTCCTTCCACCGTATCCCCACCCCACCCCCAAGGCCTCACCTTGGCCCAGGTTAACCCTCCATTAAGCCCTGCCTGGCAAAAGACACTCTCAGACCTTTAATTACTACTACCACTGAAAGGGAGGACCAAAAAGTATAATAAGCAAACAGGCTTTTTTCATCTTCTCCCAAAGGCTCAGCTTTCTACAATGGTGGCCCTAAGCATATATCTTTCCTGGAACCCTTTCTGCTGATGAAATTTGTAGGTGACTCAGCTCCTCCGCTCTACTATACTGACTTTTCTTTAATCACTCAGACAGTGCAGGCATTAAGATTTGAATCCCTGAAGATTCCATGCTTATTCTCCTTGTTTCCTTCCCACCGGGGTCTCACCCTACAGTCTCTGGTGCAACTATTCAACTTTGCCCCTGTAGCACAAAAGCAGTCATAGACAATAAATACATAAACAGATGCATAGAGATGTGTTTCAATAAAACGTTATTAAAAAAACAACAACAGGGAGCGGTCAGGAATGGTCTGCAGACCATAGTATGTCAACCCCTGGTACGGAGGGAAGACTCACACAATTACAAGACAGCAAAGTTATGGCTACAATGCAGGTGTGCACAACTCTCAGTGAGCACTAAGGGAAAAGAGACCTCATTTAGCTTCTGTCATTAGTTATGTGCGCCATTGGTTAGCATTTCCTACAAGGTGGCAGAAAGAATGAGAAGTTTAAAGGCAGCAACAAATCTAAAATTAATGGATAGATGGATTCAGTAAGAGTGTCAATTCTCCGAGCTTCCTCTGCTTTGTAGAGGAACTAAACTTAGGCTGAAAAACATCTTTATCATCATGTCATTTCATTCATCTGGAAACCTATAATCTTCAGAAGGGCTGAAGACATATATGATTAAGATTCTATTTGCCATAATTTCCAAAATCCAGTCTACTCCTGGTGGATCACGGCCACAAGGTCTTGAGAGCTACCTGTAACAGAGCATTCTGACATATTGCAAACCTGAGTTTTGGCTATAGCTAGATTTAACTTAGGAATCAAAATACGTTCTGGAAGAAATGTGGTAATGCTAGCATACAGTATAAAAACATTTTTTTGAAGACGCTTACATGCAAAACCTTTTATTTTTTTAAGTGAGCATCTTTAGCTCATTAAAACGAATATCTCAGAGAGAATAAGATTTGGAACACAATTCACAATGGTAAATACAATTGCTGACTGCTTTTGGCTTTATATAATTATACTGGAAAATAGTTTGTCCCAGCAGCTGTCAGAACTGTCTGAAGTGTGGGCATACAAGACTTTTGCATAATGCTGTGTACATACAACCCAGATGCCCCATCCTACTCCCAAGCTGCATGCGCTCCCCGCCCTCCAGTTCTGAGCCTAAGGAGCATAGGAACAACAATCGAGACTGCCTCAACTGCAATGAAAACAATATATGGTATTCTTCCCTTATTATGTATTTTCCTGTACTCTCCAGGTAAAACTGTGGCTTCTCCCAGAAAGACAGAGCCAATGCCTATTACCTAGAGGAGGTCTGTCCAGTCTCAGGGAGAAACTGGACATTTGCTTTTCTTCTTTCTCCTTCCACCCCTCTCCCAGAGGCCTGGACAATTCATTGCTAGTTAATGCCCTTCATTTAAGCGGAGACAAGGGAAATGAAATAAAATTAAGCCAGAATCGGTCTCATTTTAGCAACTTGCTAACCCCTCTAATAAAGGTTGTTAATAGATAAGACAGAAATTACTGCTTAAATGAACATGCTTAATGCCTCTGGACTTTACTGCCTGTGTTAGCTCAGTATCTCTGTGTAGTATAATCATAAATTGGACATAAAACTTCAACACTGCAGAACTCTCAGGAGCTGGATGGGAGCTTCGAGAATCACTTGAATCTCCTTGGTAAACAGACACTCTGAGGTTTTTTTAGAGTCCATGTCTGTACCACGCTACCCAGCAGGGCTCAAAAATACACATTGCTGAGGGGTCGGAGTTCATTACAACCTTCTGAAATGAGGGTTAAGTAAAAAAAAAAAAAAAAGAAAAATGTGTAAAACCTCTTCATATTTTTTTTTTTTCTCCTCCTAAGAAAGAAGCTAACATGGACTTTAAAAAAAGTAAGGAATTAAATAAGCCATTTCCTAGATGTAAAATGGTGTCTCCCATTTTGTCTTCTGTTGCTAATTTCCTTCAGACCTATCACAACTCGAGGAAAAATCATGAGAACCATTTATAAAGCTGGCCCAAATAGAGTCCTTTGTGCTAACTCTGCTTCTTTAAGGATTAAAGTGATTTTAAGGCATATCATAGAGAAGGTAGAGAGAAAATGAAATTGGTTAGGGATGTAGGAATACGTTTGTGAAGAGGATAAATCAGAAAATCTATCAAGTTTACTCAATTCTTTCTCCTGAGATTGCTTTCTTTCCTAAATAGTGTTACTGCTTGAACTCACAATGCTGTATTCTCTGGTTCCTTCTGTTTTGCTTCCACCATTGAATCTAACAGATAATAACATCCTTCTTGCGAACAGGAAAAAAAAAACAACAACACACATATAAATTAGGAACCTGAGATATATATCAACTCTGTGGATCAAAATTCTCCTACTAAATAATGATGCCAATAACTACTCATTGAATCTAAGCTCAGAAAACTTCTGGGAGTGAACTTTTTTCCATGCTAATGCTGCAGAGTATCTTGACAGGTATTTAATTCCTTTTGCTAAAACAATCCCTCATCCACATCTCTGTAACAAAAACACTGAGAATAAAGTACCAGTTCCTAGCTCATTATAGCTGTCCTCATATGCAGGTACACAGGAGGGGCCCTTGGCTTTACTCCCACAGCTGGGAGACCTCCCGGCAAGACCCTAGCTGGAAGTTACATCCTGCCACCCACCTGAAGCCAATCATCGAGCAACAGAGCACAGAAAAGAATAGTGTTCCCTAGGCAGAAGGCGCTTTTCTTATTCACCGGAAACCAGACATTCAATTTCAGGCTTGCTGCTATTAGGAGGATTCAGCAGACAAAACAAAACATAAAACAGGATATAAACAAATACCCAAATGAGACTGCAATTCACATTTTCACCTATCTCTTGTAGAAAGAAGGAGATCTAGAGATGAGCCAAAGAATGAGATGCAATGATTCCAAGGTCTGCGTTGGGACAGAAGGAACAGCATATGCAAAGGACTGGAGCTAACAGAGAACTAGATGACATAGAGCTTGAAAGAATCCAGTTTAGCTGGTGCTGAGAGAAAGAAGAAGAAGGGTGTGGCAAGTGACAACGTGAAAGGAAGTAGACAAGTCTATTTTAAGAAGTTGATGGTTACCCTAATGGTAATGGGATGCCATGGGAATGTGAAGTAGGGAAGTGATATGATTAGACCTACCTTTCAGAAGGCTTATTCTGACTGCAAAAGGAAGAGAATATTGAACAGGAGCAAATCCATGAACCATGGTTCAAGCAGAACCATGAACAGAATACTGAATTCACACTGCCTTCCCTCATCCTCTGAGTCCTAGAGAGAATGACTTGAGTGGTACAGTAATAGAGAAAAGTTATGCCAAGAGAGGCACTCAATGCTGACAAAACAAAAGTGGTCTAGTATGGTCTGAAGCATCTGAAATACCTGAAAATTTCTCCATCTATGACACAAAAAGGATCTATAGCCACTCAGACAGATTAGAAGCAGGAGCCATTATCAGAACCTCAAGAAATTTAAGTTGAAGGTACTAGAGAAGAACCAAAGGGATAGTTGGAGGAATAAAGAAGAGAGGAGGAAATCAGAAATGGAAGAGCTTCTCAAATTTCCATCTGAAGCTGACTCTATGTGAACTGAAAGGTGCTCATAAGAGAAACGTGAAGAAATGCAGTGGTCCATTCTACAAACCCTTGTTTATTCCAGTTTGGCTAACGTTAGGACTTTCTTCCTAAAAATGACTGTATCTGTCCTCTCTTCCAAATCGTGCACGTTAAAATGAAGACTTTATCTGGGGAGAAATGTTGGGACTCAGATTGGGGTATTAATAGAGGAAAGGAAGCATGTGAACATATTTTAAAATGTTTCTTAGTTAAAATTCATAGAACTTGGTAACTGGTAAAATGTGTGGAGAAGAAAGAGTTAACCATGCCACCCATATTTCTGGCTTATTTTGTGGGTTGGATTTTAGTGCCATTCAGTGAAAAATGCAAAACAGATGAGTCAAATTTATGGGAGAAGATGAATTTTTCTTTGATTATACTATAATAGAAATACCTGTAAGACAGCAAAGCAAGCCATCCAAGGGGCATTTTGATATACGGGATGGTGTCCAGGTGTGAAGATTCAGATGAAAACACAAATTTAAGAATAATCAGATATATAAGGGGCTGTATGGTACATATAGGATTAGGGATTGCAGAGCCATTGGAATGGCTCTGCTTACTCAGGGAAGTTGAGTAGAATGAAAAGAGGAGAGAGGAGAGAGGAAAAGGGAGGAAAAAGGAGAGGAGAGCACCTAGAGAAGAACCCTGAAAATACCAACATTTTAGTTATTGGCAGAGGAGGGAGACACATGCTAAGAACCAGAAAAGAGGCACCAGAGAGAAGTAGTAGGAAAGCCAGGTAGCACGGTATCCTAGAAGCCAGGGAAGAGGCTTTTAAAGGAGAAACTGGTCAACATTGTGGAATGCTGATGAGAGTTCAAATAAGGATTATTTATTGAATTTATCCACAAAGGCGTCATCATTGACCTTGCCAAGAGAAATTCCAGTCAGTTTGTACTGCAGGAGGTTGAGTAGTGAATGAGAGAAAAGAAGACAGCAAGTACCAGGAACTATTTCTCCAGGCAGTTTGTAGGTTCCCGGGTGCCTGGTACATATACAAGCACACAATGAATGATCAACAAATACTTACAATAAAGTTATACTGTGTTTCAAGTCAAGTTATTTCATGTGTGTTTAATAATTGATATTAACAAATATAGCTCAGAAGAAAAAAACTCATAAGAAAATACAGATTGCTTGATAAATGTATGGTTAATCATAACCCTGGATAAATTAATTTTTAAATAAGCGATCACATTTCCAAAGTTGCCACAAGGCTATAGAAGTAGAAGAGGAAAAGAAAGAAAAGGGACTGAGGAGGCTTACTTCCTCCTCCCTGTGGACAAATATTTGGTTTACCTCCTCTCTCTGCATGGTTGAAGGTAGAGGATAAATGAGCCCAAATCCCCTAAGCATCCCATCCCGTTCTGCAATTTGGATGCATTGATTCAAGTCTTAGTTCAGGTGCCTGGGGCTTTTCACTCATGAGTGTCACCTCTCAAGGGGTTTCTAGTCTCGTCATTTTCAGCTACCATGAAAAGAAGCAAGGGTCTATGGGTTCCTCCTCTAGTAACTGCAATGATTTATATGTCTTCTGGAGAGACCATCGTTTGAAAAAGTGTAAGATGAAATAAGTGCAGACACACCAACTTGGGAATGTTCATAGAATACTCTGTTTTAAAAGGCTCCCCTCCGATGATCTGCAGTAGAACAGAAGACTATTTATCCTGTCATCATTTATATCCCTACTGTCTTTATGGCTGCCCCTGTTGTTATAATAGACTGCCTAAGACTCCCACTCATTATGAGAGTACAAAGAGAGACATTTACATTCAAACGTACCAGACTGGAATTATGTATCATTCTGTTTTTCGTCTATATGGATTTATTTTTCTCCCCATCATCAACTTACAATTCTGTCCACACAAGGCCAAGGGTCTTGGTGATGAACGGGAGATTCAGTCAACCACCCAGCTGCCTTGTTTACACTGTGAATATCAGCAAGCGTCTGGACCATCCTCTGAAACCTGCCCTTCTCCATCTTTTGCTGGTTGCTCTGCAGGCACAGCCGCAACTGTTCTGAAACAAAACCAATGAGTTGTGTTTTCCTTATTTCTCTGTAAAATGTGTATGATCCCGACACTAGGCAAATTGGGACACAGTTTGAAAGAAAAAAAAAGAAAAGGTTTTTTGTTTTGTTTTGTTTTTTCTCTGGTTCTCCCCTTTGTACTGTTCTCTTATCCCTAGACATGATATCACTATAAAACTATCCCTTCTACATTAGTAGAGTGTCTGGGTTTTTCACAATAAATGTGTGAAGAAGAAGAAGGAGAAGGATTATGCACTTACTGATATAAAATCTTAAGGTCAAAGAAGTTAAGTGAGTAGCCTAAAATTACAGAGCTGTAAGTGGAAGAATTAAAATAAGAACACAAGAAAAGCCGGAGAGGCCCAGCTGTAATTTCTTTTCCTAACAACAAACCCCAGTATTTCAGTAAAGGAACATGGAAAAGGTCTTTCCGATAAAGATTTGGCTAGTTGATCAGACTGGGGTTTTTTTTTTTTTTACACTGGAATGGCAGCAACTCAACTTGAATGGCATCAGCATACTTTCCAAGGATGGGTTTGCTCTTCCTGCCTGCAGGGCCTACCTATGCTCACGCTCCAAGCGCTTACACAGTGTTCGATCCACTGACACAGAAGCCTATAGACTTTGGAATGGTTACATGACCAGGCAATCCACTGGTGCTATTGCTTACTGTGCCTTCTAGAAGATGCTGACCTGGTAGAGCAATGGAATGGCCTGATGAAGGTACAGCTGAAGCTCCAGCTCACAAGTAACACCCTGGGAAAATGGGGGCTCTTCCTACAGAATGTTATATAACACTCTAAATCAATGACCTATTAATTGTGCTGTCTTCCCAATAGATAGAAAAATAGGTCCAGGAAACAAAGGGTGGAAACAGGAGTGGCTCAGCTTACTCTCACTCCCAGTGACCCACCTGAGGAATGTGTGCTTCTCTTCCCCTCAACACAGGGCTCTGCAGGTTTAAAACTTCTGGTTCCCAGGTACGAATGCTTCCATCATGGTACATAGTAAGAGTGCCATTGAGATTTAAGCTATGAAATTTAAGAGTGCCATGGAAATTTAAGCTATAAAGCTCCCTTTATGTTTCTTGTAATGAGACCACTTGGCAAGGAAAGGAGTTACATCCTGGCAGGACAATTGGCCTAATCATCAGGAATAAGTAGGACAGCTATTATATAATAAAGGCATGGAAGTACATGCTGGCACCCAGATGAACTTTATCAGCATCTCTCTCGCACCATTTTGATTGTAAAGGGGCAAATTCACAGGCATATACTGTGAAGAACATGTTATCCAGGGCTCAGAGCCTACAGAGATCAGGGTCTGAGTCATCCTAGCAAGTGAGCCATCCAGACTATGAGGTATAAGCCAAACGTAAGTGGAACTTGGGAAGGTTAGTGGAAGACAGACACATTACGTTGTAGCCTTGAGACCAGCTGAAGGAGCTAGAGCTATAGTTCATCCACTAAACTTTTCTTGTAATTTTCCTAGGAAGAGCCCAAGAGGATACAGGGGGACTGTTCCCTGAGTGTGTTATATGAAACTTACATATCTGAGTAATATGAATGGTGGGCTCTTGTGGATGCTGGGGTGTCCTGTCTAGATCAACCTCAGGACTCAATCTACCACTCATGCTTTCACCTGAGTTTATCTCTGGGCCTCACCCTGGGCTGAAGAAGGCTATCTAAGCTAAAGAGAGCCTCCCTGTCCTAGGTCACACTTCCCACCCCCAAATTCTGGAGGCAACTCACATCCAATATTGGTTAATGTGAGAGTATTAAGGTCTAGCTCTCTTGCCTCCAATTTCTCCCTAGACCATCCTATTTCCTTCATTCTCTCACAGGTGTGGTTCCCGAGAGCACTCCCAATAAACTCTCCCCAAAATCTCAATCTGAATATTTTCCCCAGGGAATCTAATATGCAACATTATTACTTTAGAAAAAATATAAATTAAAAAAATTTAAAGTATGTTGCTATATCTATTGTCCTCTTTGTGCAAAACATCTTCACCCAGGGTACTTCAAGCCCCAAGGCCACTTCAGGGTAGAATACTGAGGTGAGGGCTTGAGCAAGGTAAACTGGTTTAAGAGGAATGGCTGTCTTCTGAGTCAGACACCAAAAGTCAACAGAACCATCTCAAGATTTGAAAGCAGTGAAGATCAGCGTCATAGTAGGAAAAATGAAGATAATCTGTGAAATATGCATGACAGTGCATTTAATTAAAGAATCATTTTGCTCATGCAGAACAGAACTTTGTTGGACAACAAACTGAATTGAACCCCTTGAATTCATAAGCCTCTGTCAAGCTAAGAAGGAGCAGGGAGGGAACATGGTAAGAACAAGCTCACTAGTGGAAGAGGTGGGTAGGCAGATAGCTGAGTAAGCAGGGATTAACATAAGCAGATGTCTTCTCTTTGGTTTCCTACATTATATTTCTTCAAGACAACTTTCATTTCGTAGATTTTCAATTTTTTTACGTTTTTAGTAAAATTTAAAACTTTGTTTTCAGATTCCAAATAAATTACAATAGTGTTTCATGTGTAATGAACGCTGAACCTAATGCCGATCTTCCTTGGTGAAGTGTGATTGTTTTGCATATTTTGATTGGTGACGCCAAATAGTTATAGCAAGTACTTGGCGTTTTAGAGTACTTTAAGGGAAGCATTTTCTCCTTTTTATTTGAGGTGGGGTAAGTCACTGCAAAGAGGCACCAAGGGCAGTGTGATGTACTAGGGAAAGCATGGGGCTGGGGCCCAAAGATTTGTGCTCCTGTCTGGCTCTGAAGCCTTGGGTAAGGCACTTCACCCATCCAGACCCCAGCTTCTTCATCTACGAGCCAACTGAATAGGACTGCATGATTTCAAAGGTTCCTTCCCCTAAGATACTATGAGTGTGATGGTATAAAGTTACTAAAATGTCCTTCTAGAAAAGCATACTAACCTTTTCTAGAAGGGCATTTCTAGTTTGTGTATATTCAACCCTAATCGGTTTTCTTTTGGGGAGACCTGATCATGAATTAACATACCACATGGGGTATGGAACATTTAAACTGAAGATGAGGGACATTAAACTGAAGATGAGGGACATATGACATTTTGATACAATCAGTAGATAACTACAAGTTCAAAGGCACAACCTTGGTAAAGAACAGCATGGGTTTCTACTGACCTCCTCTCAGAAAGACCCCGGTGGTGTGTAGCGCACCAGTGTTTTTGATAAAGGCCAAACAGGTGCAGCCACCAGCTATGCCTTAAAGGCCTGGGGTTAGAGCACAAGAATCCCCTCCCCGAGGCCCCGTCCAAAACACTCAGCCTCACAGAGTCACAGTCTTCCATTTCCACCACTTCCAGCCTCCTTCTCTCAGCCTACCTCCCTCTGGAGCATACAGCCCTGAAATTCAGTGATGAGCGGTATAGATATTAAGGCAGGGGAAGGACCGCTGGATGAGAGAAGAGATTCTGGCTTCAAAGAATCCAAAACCCAAGGCCCTCAGACAGCTCAGGAAGACACCACAATCATTCCGCCCAGTTTCAGGTAAAAAGAAGCCCAAGACCCATGAGAGAGTTTCAGCGATGTGTTAGCAAAGATGCTTTCCTTTCTCATACCCTATCCCCAAATTTAAAACATGCATCACATTTCTGACTAAAGATTTGACAATACTATGAGCCATCTGCTCTTCAGTGTATCCACACTGGCACTACTGGCCACATTTTCCTTTTCAGGAGATTTAGTGAGGTATTCAGAGCTGGCATTTATCAAAGGGAATTGTTTGTGTCTGGTGTCCCCAGCCCCTTCTCTTCCATGGCCTTCTCCTCGGCTCCCGACGTTAGCTGTCCCAAATCCTCCTGCAGTCTCTTACCCTACTCAATCTTCCTCTTAAACGAATTTGCTTGAAATCCTTAATATATAATATGTTTACATATCTAACTGAAGGTCTGTGCACATTTTAACATTGATCAGAGGGCTTAAGACAAACAGAATCTGTAGAACAGATTCTGTTCTACATCCCATTATGTAGAACAGAATGTTTTCAGTCATTTATTTTTAGTGTTGTGAGATCCCTGAAATTATATCACATAGACAGTCACCAACTAAACTTACAAACCTGCTTCAGATCATTTGTATCCCTTCTGCTTATTTGGATCATAATGGGAATTCTGTTCCTCTTCATATCAAAGATGTTTTTAGAATCTAAGAAATTTTACAAATATGAACTTATCTCCCATTTGCTGCATATAAGACACAGTAAGGAGTGAAGGTTTCTGTAGACATATATTGAAAGTGGTAGATCGTAGAAATTGAGAAGAGAACATAGTGAAATTATCTGTTGGATAAAATAATAAAATACTGCAATCTATCATTTAGACAAAACTTAACAGGTATGTAGACAAAGCAGAAAACTAAGCCGCCAAATGACATAGCAGAATAACCCAACTGCCTGAGAGTCCTCACAATGTTAAGCTGACTTTAAATACGCATGAGGAAAAAACAGAAAAGAATTTTAAAATTTCCCTCTAATAAGCATTAATAAATGGGCTATTTAAGGAAAACGTCAGACCAGAAGAACAGTGACAGTTTAAATTCCCTAACAATACCAGGAGCAATGACTAAGGAACTCAGAGCTTAAAATTTATCACAGGCATCCCTGTACTCATATTGAGCCTTCCAAGAGTGAACAGAACTTAGTGTTCACATATGAAATGGTCTCTTTTTTTTTTTTTTCATCTGCTCATTGCATAGTCAAAATAATCATTGCTTGAGGGTGGGTAAATTGCATGGCTTTTAGAGCCAGCCTTCACATCCAGACTGCCTCTGTGGCTGAAATTTTGGACAGAGCCTACAGACCACAACAAGGCCCAGCCATTGTGCACAGCACCTTCGATGATTATTAGCAAAGCTCTATTCAAGCAAATGCATAGCAGCAACTTGGCCAACAGAGTCCTCGATAGCATCACCTCCAAGGTGTGGTAATTCTATCAGTTATGAAGCCTCTAACTAAAATCATAAAATGTGTTATTCTTATACCAATAAAAGGTGATATTACAGATTAACTTGCTAAAGTATAAATTTGTTTTCATATAGCAGGAGATTTGTGCTGTAAGTCAAATTATTAAGGTAATTCTTCTTTCTTTTTTTTTTTAAATGTCCAAAGATATGCTCTTATCACTATTACCCAAATTTGTTCTACTAAACAGATGTTCTATAGGGGAAAAAAATAGCTTCCATGGTCAAACAAGTTTGGGATATATTTCCCTCTGGGATATTCACCATCCTAATTAGAATATGAATTAGCTCTAGGGAAGATTTTTAGTGAAAAAAAAAGGTACAAGTATTCAATTTTTTTTAACTCTGCTATTTGCAAACTAATTTCTCCCACCAAGTTTTTAGACATCTGTTTACAGATGCATGTTCTCCAGAAAATTTGGCAACAGAGAATTAGTCACAGCAAAAAAAAAAAGTTTTGTTTTCTCAGATAACTACATTCACTTCATTTCATTAAAAGTTTTTATTCAATTTCCAAGAGTTTTGTAAATGAAGTAAAGAATTGTGATGGTAGATTCAAGTTGGAGGCATCCATGCTAATCTGAAACCAGAGAGAAAATTGGAAGAACTGAAGGGCTCCCAGCACCCACTCTGCTCTAGAATTGATTCACCTCAGAGTGATGACAACTTCTAAACTGGTTTCCCACTTCCTTAGGTAGAAAATGGAAAGACAGTGTCATCCTACCTGGTTATAATAAACCAATTCCAAATAACCTGTGGAAAAACAGAAGCCACTTAAAATGGTTGAAACTACCTAGGGCCTTGCTGTTAGCAACAGAATTAGCACAATAATTTCTTTTGTGAAACTTTCTATTTGCTCACTAAAATGTGGCTATATAAAAGTGATCTGAGAAAAAAGGGGAAAAGGATAAAATTTAGCCTGGTGCTGAATTAATTTTCAAGTTCTTAGTAACCTATTATTAATTCATGGCTGAATAAATTTTATTCTTCTGGTTTATATTTAATTTATATTTGAAGGCAGAGTATTTTTTAAATAATATTTCTACAAAGAAGGAAGGAATGAGAATTACGCATATCTTTTTAAAATTTTGAAGGAAAGATGAAATAGGTACAACTACAGAGAGATTTAAGATAAATATTCTTTTATTCTGAAAGAAGAACAGCTATAGAAAAATTAATCACGAAGCTAAAAAAACACAGTAATTTGTAAAAGGCGCTGTTTTTAAATTAGACTCTTTATACTTATATTAAAATATGGCATTGGAATCCAGTGGAATAGCAAACTGAATAATTTAGCTTTTACATGTTTTATATGGGTCTATTATAAAGTTACACAATGAATTACATTATTTCAAAATACCTATCTCCAGGGCTTCCCTGGTGGAGCAGTGGTTGAGAGTCCGCCTGCTGATGCAGGGGACACGGGTTTGTGCCCCAGTGGAGCAGCTGGGCCCGTGAGCCATGGCCGCTGAGCCTGCGCGTCCGGAGCCTGTTGCTCCGCCATGGGAGAGGCCACAACGGTGAGAGGCCCGCGTACCGCAAAAAAAAACAACAACAAATATTTTATTTCGTCTACGCTTTCAAATAGAATTAGAGAGAATATGTAAGATACTCATTTATAACTAATTTGATTTTTTCTTTATGTGCAGTTGTTTATGTCCTCATTTTTATTTCAAATCTAATATATTTTATCTGTTTTTCTTTTTTAAAGAACCAGGTCTTGAATTCATTTATAGGTTCTGCTTTATGTATAAATTTATGCTTTCATTTTTTTAAATCATTCCTCTACTTTCCTTAGTTCCCACTTGATCATTTTCAAAAACTTGATTTAAATAATTAATTCATCCTTTTAATCTTTCTTAATTAAGAGTTTAAGACTATGGGAATTGTGCTGTAATTAATAGTAGATATATCCTATTTGTTCTGAAACTTACTGTTTTTACTTTTGTTATTTTACAAACATTGCACAATCAAGGTTTTGATTTCCTTTTTGACCAATGAGGTATTTAACAGAGATTTCATGAATTGTTATCAGAGACATTTGTTTTATTTTTGATTTTATATTTCAGGATGGTTGTACTGGAGTTTAATTTAAATATCTCAAGTACCCAAACCAAACTCTTACTGAACCATTACTGAATATCAGATAGCCACGGACAAATCTTGGAAGTGTAAGATAAAATGAAAATAATAATACTGACTTCATTGGTATTCTCTGTAGACCTTATTTAAAACTAAAGCCCCACCAATAGTACTCCATATCCATCTATTATACTTAACTTTTCTCCAGAGCACTTTTCACCACCTAAAATTTATATATTTTACTTTTATGTTTGCTTACATTTGTGTCTCTCCCAACAATAATATAAGCTCTATTGGATTTAAGAATAGACTCGAATATTTATGCCTCCTACTTAAATTTAATAGCATTTTGTCATATCTCAAATTGTTGGTATTTTATGAGGATTACATTAATTATATAGCTCAATTTAGGATTTGCTATCTTTGAAATCTGGATTACACATAGCAAATACTCAATATATACTTGTGTATATATATGTGTGTATATATATATATATATTTCTGTAATGAATAAACTTGGATTATATGAGAAATCACAGAGAAACCTATTGTAAAAGCACAGCATGCTGCTCACCTACTCAGATATATAAAGTCTAGTAGTACATTGGGACTTCCCTGGAGGTCCAGTGGTAAGACTCCGTCACAGTCTAGTAGTATACAACCTGGTCTATATCTTCATCTCACATACCATTTGGTGAAGAGTGGTTGCTTAGTATATGTTGGTTTTCTTTCTATCAGTCAAAGGAACAGAATTGGCCTCAAGAGGCTCCTATCTCTGAGAGTTTTGTGTTTATATGCTTATTATAGGACTCAAGAGGGAATAAAAAGAATTTTTTCAAAATGACTGTTCTAACTAGTCAAATTTTATTTTGACCTTGAGCAAGTCTCTTATAGAGCCTCATAACTATATACATAAGTTAACTGACAAACCAATGAAATCAATTAGATCAAGTTTTATTACCTGGTCATTTCACTTAAGAAAATGGAAAGTCAATGAGATGACTAAATCTTATAATGAATGAAATCAGGGTATCCACACATATTTAATGGGAATTTGCTTCCAATTGTGATTAATGCCATTTTATAGGTGAACTCAAGCTAAATTTCTCTGGATTCATTTGATTTCAACTGAATAATACTATACAGTAAGTCCCCTACATGTCAACCTTCAAGTTGCAAACTTTCAAAGACACGTACGTGTGTTCACATGTGTGCTCACGTGTCTGGTGTACATCATCACATGCGTGCATCCTCTACAAGTGTTGTGCTTTTGTGTACTTTACTGTACAGTACTGCTGCCGTGCAACAGGAGGAACTTACTAATGAAGACCTGATGGAATTGGAGGCCCAGATAAAGGATGAAGAGAGACAAGAGGAAGAAGTAACTGAAAAACTGAAGAGAGTCACGATGCAGGAAATGCCAAAGGGATTTTCTTCATTTGAGGAGGCACTGTTAGTTTCTAAGGCATAGGACCCGAATGTAGAACTGTACACGAAGGTTGCAGCAAATGTTCAGAATGCAATCCAGTACTACCGTGTCATCTAGGATGAGAAAAAAGGAGCTACTACCCAGACATCACTGTATCATTTTTCAGAAGGGTAGATAGAATTGAATCCAGCAAGGAACCAGAACCTGTGCCATCAATGTCAGGCATGAGTGAAATGGCAGCTTGCCCTCCATCTCCTATTGCTGAAGACCCTTCAGCTCTACCATCTCCCACCTCTTCTCCCTCTTCCAGTCAGTAACTCTTCTTGCCTGTTCACTTGCCAGCCCCTGTATGCCAGCTGTTGTACTGTACTACTGTACTTTTCAAGGTACTGTACTGTAGGATTAAAAATATTTTCTTGGGGCTTCCCTGGTGGCACAGTGGTTGAGAGTCCGCCTGCCGATGCAGGGGACACAGGTTCGTGCCCTGGTCTAGGAGGGTCCCACATGCTGCGGAGCGGCTGGGCCCGTGAGCCATGGCCGCTGAGCCTGCGTGTCCGGAGCCTGTGCTCCACAATGGGAGAGGCCACAACAGTGAGAGGCCTGAGTACCGCAAAAAAAAAAAAAAAAAAAAAAAAAAAGTTTTCTCTATGTTTTGTGTTTGTTTGTTTGTTATGTATTATTTGTGTGAAAAGTATTATAAACCTATTACAGTACAGTACTATATAGCCGATTGTGTTAGTTGGGTACCTAGGCTAACTTTGTTGGACTTATGAACAAACTGGACTTACGAACTTGCTCTCCAAATGGAACTCGTTCATATGTAGGGGACTTAGGTACAAGGCTCATGTAAAATTAATGTGTTTATAAACACTCTGAATTGAAATACATATGGATCTGAGTGATACTGATTGGCTATGCAGATATGTCTTTAAGCCAAGGTTTCTTGATCCAGGCTCTCAATTTCTTTCTTTCTTTTTTTTTTTTTCATATGCACCATGCGGCATATGGAATCTTAGTTCCCCGGCTAGGGATCAAACCCATGTCCCCAGTAGTGGAGGTGTCGAGTCCTAACCACTGGGCTGCCAGGGTATTCCCAGGCTCTCAATTTCATCAGCTTCTCAGAAGGTGGTCAGATTCTGTGGAGTTGATTCATAACAACCAAACTCAGAAACCAACTCTGATAATAGGTGAAAATATATTCACTTTGGATAGGACTTAACTATCTCAAAAACACAATGGCTGCAAACCAAAAACATTCATACCCTTCCGTGATGCTTCTGGGTTCAAGCAACTGGTTCTTACAGCATCCATATGCGTGTTTTACGTTGTTCATTTATTGATTAGATTGAGAAAGATCACGCTTTCTCACTGGATTTAGGAGACATCTCTGCAGTACACATTAGCAGAATATCTCTTGAAGTGATCTACTTCAAATGTACTCATTCAGTCATTTATTTTTTTCTGGTTCATTCACTTATTGAACATTAAATATCTGCTATATGACAGAATTTATGCTAGGCACTGATGAAATAGCAGTAAACACAATCCCTGCTTTAAGAAGGTCACAGTCTGGAGGGGAAGACATACATACAAAGAGTTAAGTTACAATATGGTGTGACAAATGCTTTGATAGGGTGCTACAGAGCTTATTGTAGCTGTATCATCCAATCAAGTTTTTTTTAATTCCATTTTGTTTCAGTTTAAGAGGAATTCCTTTTGGGGGCAGAGATGAGGAACAAGGGTGAAACTACCTAAACAGTAACTCTACCACGTACTATAAAATGAAAATTTAGGGGCAAGGAGAACTCTTGGCTACATATTTTATATTCAGATACAGGAATCACTTTCACCTTGGCAAAAAATAAATAAATAAATGAAAAAAAATTAACCCAAAGGTAAAAGTAGACCTTAAGCAGACAAGCTCATATTCAATGGACCATATCTCCAGGTCCCTGTAACCCAACTGGGGGTTACCACCATCTCTGATAGTTCCTACTTGGAACTAGTATTCACACTTTCACGATAAAAGCAACATTACCCTGTGGAATTAGACCCGTGAGTTGTCCAGTCCAACTGTCTTTAACACCAAGGTCTGGCAATACTGTAAGACCTCAATGCCAAAGATTGAGGAGCTATCCAAATCCTCCATCATTTTTCTTATATACTATATGGCCACTAGGAAAATGTGAGGACAAAAGAATAAAGAAGTGATATTTTTAAATATAAATTTATTTATTTATGGCTGCATTGGGTCTTCATTGCTGCATTCAGGCTTTCTCTAGTTGCGGCAAGTGGGAGCTACTCTTTGTTGCAGCATGCAGGCTTCTCATTACGGTGGCTTCTCTTGTTGCAGAGCACAGGCTCTGGGCACATGGGCTTCAGTAGTTGTGGAACACGGGTTCAGCAGTTGTGGTTCATGGGCTCTAGAGTGCAGCCTCAGTAGTTGTGGCGCATGGACTTAGTTGCTCCATGGCATGTGGGATCTTCCTGGACCAGGGCTTGAACCGGTGTCCCCTGCATTGGCAGGTGGATTCTTAACCACTGTGCCACCAGGGAAGCCCAAGAAGTGATTATTAAAAGGCCAACACTTGTGTGCCACACATGGCAGCAGATTTTAACTGACCATGAGGCCAATGTTCATAATTTGCCCAGGTAAAGCAAGCAACCAAATAGTAAAGACTCCAAAGGCAAGGTACCATGAAAGAGTAAAACACATTTTATATCTGAGAATGTATCTCGGCTGAAAACTAAACTTCTGCATCTTTCTGACCTAGACATAAATGAACAGGCTCATTTGAAAAGGTGTTGTTCTACCAAGTTTCTTACCAGGGTCAGCATTTTGAAATTGCTCTCCAAACAGAGCAAGAACAATATATTGTAGAACACAGCATTTTAAAATTCCTTTTGGATATAACCTTTTTTTCTTTCAGTGTAGTTGGGAATTATGTCCCATTATTGTTCAATAACTACTAAAAAGAACAGAGCAGCAATAATTCTTTTGAATTTTAGAGCTTCAAAGTAAAATTTCTTCCTATCATCATTAGAGATACTTACTTACTCATCAGCAGACTGTGTCCTCATTCTAAAATATTGCCTTTGTAAGTACAAGAGGTCCCAAAGGAGAGTATCAATGGTTATTGACTTCAAACCACTGACGCAGCAAATGACATTCATCTGTTAAGAAGGAAAGGTTGAGAGACTGACACAAGGTCAATTTCTCTTCAAAACTTACATATGCACCCTATCTATTCACTTCTATTTATCCCAAGAGACTGACTAGCAGTCTTTTTCATAAATTCTCAGTAATAACTGGGAAACTAAATTATTTCCCAATTTGTGCCATTTTAAGAATTCTTGATGATGATGAATTTTAAGAAAATGATATGCCTTTTATGCAAAAGATAGAAAAGTATTGTTCCTAGTTATTTAAACTTAGTGGTATCACTCAAGTTTAAATAACGCTTTCTGTTCTTTGAAGGAAGAAAATGCTAAATAAGTGTGAAAATGCTAATTATAAAAGATTGCATTAAAAATGGAAATTGTTTATCTTCAAAAGGCTAATTTTAAAATTATTTTAATGAATTCTAGGAGAAATAAAGCACAGAGTTTTCTCTGCATCTGCATTAACTCTTCCTAGACACTTGATCCCATTAAAGCTATTCATCTAAATAGCCATATTTGCCTGAAATATAGATATTTTGAACAAAAAATAAAGATTACTGCATAAAAATTCTTTATGCGGTAAAGATTACTTTAGAAAATTCTTCATTTATTGAAGAGATACCTTTTTCCTTTTCAAATTTCATCTCTTTGATAAGCTTCGTTCATGAATGTTCTCCAAAATGAAATGTTTAATGGAGACAATCATCTAAACATTTTAGAACACAATACTATCAGTTTCTTGAGGGCAGGAATCTTGTCTTAGTTGCCTTTTAGTCCTTAATCTATCACAGTTCCTATTACATAGTTGGATGCTTAATAAATATTAAGTGAGTCAAAATCATGTTCTTTTTGTCCATTATTTTTGGCATAGTTAACTATAATAGCCAAACATTTTTGAGTACTTGTTATGTACCAGGCACTGTAACCACTTAATATATATTAGCTGTTTTAATCTTCACAACAATTCTATGACATCTGGCCTATTATTATCCCCATTTTATAGATGGGGAAACTAAAATAGAGAGAGGCTAAGTAACTTGCCCAAGATACACATCTACTGTATGGTAGAACCAGCATTCAAACTAGGCAAACTACCCTAGTCCTCTTACATAATCATGACACTACACTTTTCTAAATTGATAAGACATCAAAAATTGAAGCAGATTCCAAATATTTTCAATAGTGGCTAGTTACCCATTAAAAAGATTTCACGTGGGTCTAGTTTGTTCTGGTGATCTTAAAATAATTTTAAAATAAGATGTTGCATATCCTGTAGCTGGTTTAAAATAAATAAAATATTAAGTCAGTCAAAAATAGTTATTCTAAAGTTAAAATGTTTGAATAGTTTTTTAAAATGTATTTACTACATTCATTGTCACTTTTGTTCTAGAAATAATCAAGTTATTTCACTTAACTAAATTGTTTTTAAATATTTTCTGAAGGCCAAAAAAAAGCAGAATGCATTGTAGGATTGATAAAATAAAATACACTGAACTGTCTATACAAGTGCAGAGGTTCTGACTTGAATTACATGAATTCAGTTCACTAACTCACTTAATATACAGACAACTAAAATTAAGACAAGTTATGGGTAGAACGTGCAATGGGCAAAATGGTTCCTTCCAATGTACAGAGTTCATGATGGACAGTAGAGGGAGGTCACTGAAGTTGTTACATGGCTGGACTAGATTTTAGTGCCTACCCTTATCTCCATTCAGGCTTCAGGTCCTACTGATTGATTTTCATGAGCTGAAGAGTGCCTGCAAAAAGGTAACTTTTGACACATGACAGCCCGGAGGAGAGATGAAAACTAGAAGAGATCTTGAGCCACCTTGACCCCAACCTGCTCCAAGGAAAGCACTTGAACCAAATGCGAGCAGGACCTTTCTCTCCATTTCTGGGATAAATATACAATGGTACTGACCCTTCTGACGGCCCCTGGATTTGCAGATTTTGAGAATCATGTATTTAATACTCAGCAAGAACCTTAAAACAGTGAAGAAGCAGCAGAAGATACTGTGGATAATAGTAGAGATTAATGTTTATGGAGCACTTAACACATGTCAGGTACTCTCCAATAACTCCAATAACTCTCTTAAAACAATCACTACTTCCCAGATAACAAGCTCAAGTTTAGAGAAGTTAAGCAACTTGCCCAAGGTCACAAGCTAAATGGTGGCACTAGCATTCAAACCCAGGTAGTTTAGCTTCAGAGCCCACTCTCTTAAAACAGAGAAATCTGGGTTTCCCTGGTGGCGCAGTGGTTGAGAGTCCGCCTGCCGATGCAGGGGACACGGGTTCGTGCCCCGGTCCGGGAAGATCCCACGTGCTGCGGAGCGGCTGGGCCCGTGAGCCATGGCCACTGAACCTGCGCGTCCGGAGCCTGTGCTCCACAACGGGAGAGGCCACAACAGTGAGAGGCCCACGTACCAAGAAAAAAACACAAAAAAACCCCAGAGAATTCTGGTGAAAGAATGGATCTCTAGGGGAACATAGACTTTACAAACCCATATGAGAATATTCCCTGAGAATTTTCAAGAATACTTTTATGAGTAATGCAGTGGCAGTAGTAAGGAGATTTTTCTGAGATGCTGAGTTCTTGCTTGAGTAGGGAAGACAATGTCTAAGCAGAAATTGAGAGTAAATTCTAGTGTAAACTCAGTACGTCCACATAGTGATGAGTGTTGAGGGTATTTGGGCCATACATATTTCATGTATTTTATATTTGGGGGGAAAAGTATGTGGGCATTAGCAGAAATTAGTCAATAGTGTTGTACACGCATGAAATTTCAATCCTGAAGTAATGAGCTAGCTAAAAAAAGGAACGATATGATTCATCTAGACTGAGAATCTGGCTTGGAAAAAGGGGACAAAATGCTCATTCAATAAGGCACTTGTACAAACATAATAAGAAAATCAAACATAGAATGCCCAGTGAAATTCAGTTAGCCATTGACATGAAAAGGAATTAAAGGCAGTTCCCTGTAAGTCTGACCTGATTGTGCTCAAAAATTCCGTCTGTAAATCATTTTTCACTTGGGACCCACGCCCCTTAGAGGAAATGTTAAAAATGGTGATTGGACATTGGGCAGACCATCCACAGAAATCTGTTTAACTTATAAAATATGTGAAATATAGTTTCAGAAGCACTTTGAGGTTCACTGCCATGTACAACAATCTATCCTTTCCACCTTAAATCATTTTTGGAACAAGGCAGAACTTAAGTAAGTGTAAATAAGTAAAAGATTTCTGTGAGAAAATGCTTTTGAAAAATCTAACTCAGCCATGCCCCAAAGACACATCTTCCCCATCTTTTAATCAGTGAGTATTCTTCTGCTCATAGGTGAGGGTAGATGAGCTTGTAGGGCAATGACCAAGGGGAAAGTGAATTATTTTCCCTTTGTGTGTTAAAAAGGAGAAAGCAACCTGCTTAGCCAAGTTCCACAGTCAAAATTTAAGACTACTGTCATAAGAATATAGAGCTGAGAGGGGCAGATTTTCAATGACAGAATATGAGCACCTGGATCAAACTGGCCTGAAGCCATATACTCCTGGACCTTTCAGTTCTGTGACAGGAAATGAAATACCCAGTACTGTTTATCAGTTTGCTTTAAGACATTTAATTTGCAATTGAAAGTTTCCCACCTAATTAATACAGGAGGCTCTCAGGTTGTTAAGACACTGGGTGGGAGCTTATGTTGAGGTAAAGAACAGGGATGGTTTGGGGAGGGAGAGCAGGACAATGGGTGATGATCCAGCCTCCAAATGGCACATGGAGGTAGGTGAGAGGAGCAACAGGAGCTAGGAAAAGCTACCCACAGTGGCACATACATTCCTCACTTTTCCCTTTTTCCCCACTGGGGTTCCCCAAGAAAAACTGGCACTGCAAGGAAGGGAGACTAGGACTAGTTCAGGAGTCAGTATGCTGTAGGGAGGGTTAATAGGGTTTTCTCCAAACATTGGGATAAAGCGTGCAGCTGAGGCAGTAAAGTGGATGAAGCCTGGTAAGAAAAGTTCCCTTTACAGCTACATTCTTGGCAGATATTTTTATTACAGAGATGCACAGATATTGATTATTTCAAAGATGAAAATTCACCCAGGATGACAAATATTTAAAAAGGACAACAGGGTCTCAAGAACTGCTTTTCAGAATTTTAACTAGATAACCACATTTTGTGTCACTGACACAGCCCAAAAGTCTTCAGAAAGCAATTGCACTTCACAGAGGAGAAAGCTTACTTTCCGAAACTCAAGAAAGCAAATAAAGATCTAGTCATGAGTTTATCCAACAGAAGTCATTAGCATGGAAGGAAGTATGGAAGAAAGTATGTCAACAGCAGAGATTAATTAAATTTGTAGCACTAGGAACAGCCCTATACCAATCATTTGAGGAGCATTTTCCAGCTATAACAAAGCAGGCTGGGGTTAGGTAGGGAAGTTTCTGTATAATGTAGGCTTAAAAACATCCAGCAAAGAACAGAAATTTAAGGAAGGATGGAAAATTCTCAAGGACCTCTATAATGATGGTTCAAGTAGTAATAAAATAGTACTCAGAGACAAATGAGAAAGGAGTAATCTAAATAATCAGAGGAGACTTCATGTTACAATAACCAACACAGGAATTTCCCAGAACCAGAGAAAGTATGAAATACCCAAGAGGAGAACCTATATTTTTTTTAATGCATATAGACGAATAGGGGAGAAAACAAAAGAAAAAAGGGTAATTTCCAGGATGGAATTTAATAGACTTACCAAGTTTACTGAATTTACTAATAGTGTTTTACTTTTTTCCTAAGAATGGGAATCTTCTGCAATTACAAATTAAATCTCCTCAGTATGGGGACATTGCATCATTTTAAAAATGGAACATGTGATATGTCTAAAGATGAGAAGTCCATGCACCTCTGTGTTTAAGTGCTAATTTGATTTGGGAAACTTTTATGCACTTAATAATTACCCCCTTTCTCCTTGTTAATTGGTTCCCTACTCCCATCAGCACCTCCCAACAGAGGAGTAAAACGAATTTCTTTAGCACTATGTTTAGAATTGTTAACAGCTCCTATGAAGTTATACTGTCCTTCACAATAGGAGCAGCTGGAGGAAGGTCTAACTTTGGCTCTCTTCGGGTGGTGAGGAAGAATCTGTGGCTTAAAAAGCAAATATTACTTTATTAAATTTCATCCATGGTTTTGTGTTAAATC
The DNA here is from genome assembly GCF_011762595.2 of Tursiops truncatus. Classification (NCBI taxonomy): domain Eukaryota; kingdom Metazoa; phylum Chordata; class Mammalia; order Artiodactyla; family Delphinidae; genus Tursiops; species Tursiops truncatus. Next base: position 41,582,156 of record NC_047047.1, on the reverse strand, counting down.
AAATCTGCCTGCTAAACTTACTACACAATAACTAAAATATCAGGAAGAGGGCAAAATATTTGTCAGCTGAAAAGAAATAAGAAAGTTGAACTCAGGGTCAAAGATTAGTAATTCCAAAGACTGTATTTTCACCACCCTAAAGACTGATAATCAAACTACTTAAAAACTAGTATAGATGATGTCAGCAAGATGGCAGAATAGGAGTTTTATATTGTCATCTCTCCACAGCACCAATTTTGATAACCATCCCCAGATGAGAGTATTGTTGTGGGAGTCCAGAAGTTCAGCAGAGAAGTTCTGGCACATCACTGGAGCAAAAGATCACAGAATAGACTCACTGAAGTGGGTAAAATGAACAGTTTTATGTTACCTGCATCACCCTTCCCCCCAAGGTGGCACAGTTTAGTGCCAGGAGAGACCCTCTCAGCTCTTAACCCCTCCCATGGGGGAATGTGAGAGCAGAGTGACTGGGTGCCTAGCTTCCTCAGTTGTGCAGGACAGTGGCCCACCTCTTTCTCACCCCATCCAGAATACTGAGGGGGATCAGCATGAATGAGTGGCTGGGAGAGGCTGGGATAAGAGAAGAGCAGCAAGGACTTACAGCAAGGAGGGCTTAGAAATCAACAAAGGGCCATGTATTCTCTTAACTGTGATGCAGACTCCATCAAGAAGTCTTCCCATGAACTATTTGGGATGCCTCACGTGTGGACTGCCGAACTGGGCCATCAGTAGGAGACACACAAACTTAACCATTTCAGGGTACTGCCCTAGGAAAAACAAACAGGAGGCTTTAAACACTCAGCCTGGGTTTGCAGGATCAAGAGAAGGTATACAATCTTAAAAACCCCCTCAGCCACCAGAAGGAACAAGAGGGGTGTAGCAAGGACCCTTGTGATTACATTGAACCCACTCAGATAAGCCAAGATAATTTCCCGAACTCAAGATCCTTAACTCTTGCCATGTGGGGTGACATAGTCACAGGTTGAAGGGATTTGAACATGGACATCTTTTGGGGTCCATTATTTTACTTACAACAAATAACAAATTATTAAAGTAATTGAAATATTACACTAGAAAATATTCACTTAATTCAAAAGAAGACAGTAAAGGAGGAATGGAGGAAATAAAAAGATGAAGCATATAGAAAACAAAGTGTCAGATGTAAATTCAACCATATCAATAATAACATTAAATGTGAATGAATTAAGCAATTTGATCAAATGCAGAGAATACTGGATTGGCTTTTTAAAAATTCACAAAAAAACATGTGCTGTCTACTGAAAGCAATCTTTAGATTTAAAAATACAAATAAATTGAAAGTAAAGTGATAGAAAAAGATAGGTCATGTGAATAGCAACCATCAGAGAGCAAGAGTCATTGTACTAATATCAAACAAATTAAAGTTTTAAAAAAGTGTTAATAGAGATAAAGAATGACATACTATGATAAAAGGATCAATCCACCAGGAAGACATAACAATTATAAACATATATACACCTAAGAACAGAGCTTTGAATTCATAAAGGAAAAATGGACAAAAGAAGAATAGATAATTCAACAATAATAGTTGGAGACTTCAAGAATCAACAGAACAACTATTCAGAAGATCAACAAGAATATATAAAACTTCAACTGCTCTTTAGAGCAACATTTTAAAGACAAAAAAGACATTGAAGAACAATTCACTCCGAAACATCAGAATTCACATATTTCTTAAGTATACATGGAACATTCTCCAGGATTGATCAGATGCTAGGCCATAAAACAAGCTTCAATAAATTTAAAAGGATTGTAATATACAAAGTATGTTCTTTGACCACAATGGAAATTAGAAATCAATAACAAGGAAATTTGGGGAGTTCAAAAATATGTGGAAATTAAACAACACAAGCTTAAATAGCTAATGGGTCAAAGAAATCACAAGGGAAATTAGAAAAAACTTAAATGAATTAAAATGAAACACAACATACCAAACTTATGAGATTCAACTCAAGCAATTCTCAGAAGGAAATTTATGGTTGTAAACACATGTATTACAAAAAGAAGAAAGATTTCAGTCAATAACCAAAACATCCATCTTAAGAACTAGAAAAAGAAAAGCAAACTAAACCCAAAGAAATAAGAAGGAAGGAAATAACAAAGATTAGAGCAGAAATAAAGAAAATACAAATAAAATGGAAATAAAATGAAGTAGAAAAACAATTTAGGAAATCAATTAAATAAAAAGTTGGATTTTTGAAAAGATAAAAAAAATTGACAAACCAAGGGAAAAAAGAGAGAGAAGACCCATATTACTAGTCAGGAATGAAACAGAAACATGATCTTGCAGAAATAATCTTTGATATTTAGAAAGGAACAATTTACTGATCTTTAGAAAGGAATACTGAAAAGAACTATATGCCAACAAATTTGATAACTTAGATGAAATGGAAAAATTCCTTGAAAGACATGAAGCACCAAAAGTAACTCAAGATGAAACAGAAAATCTGAATAGATCTATAACAAAGAGATTAAATGTGTAATTTTAAAATTAATTAAAAAGGAAAACCAGATCCAAAAGCCTTCACTGGTGAATTCTAGCAAATATGTAGAGAGGAATGAACGCTACTGCTTCACAAGCTCTTCCAAAAAATAGAAACGGAGGGAACACTTTCCAATGCATTACATGGGACAGAATCACATAGAATAAAAGAAAATAGAGGGATAACTCTTATGAAAATAGATGCAAAAATCTTCAACAAAATACTACAAACTAGCAACATATAAAAAAGATTATATACCATAACCAAATGGGTTTTATCCCAGGAATGCAAGGTTGATTCAACATATAAAAATCCATTAGTGAATTACAACATATTAATAGAATAAAAGGCAAAAACCACAATCATCTCGACAGATGCAGAAAAAAACATTTGACAAAAATCCAACACCCCTTTATTTAAAAAACACTAAAAAAACTAGAAATAGAAAGGAATATCCTCAACCTAGTAAGGGATATCTACAAAATAACCACAGTTAACATCATCCTTTATGGTGAAAGACTGAGAGCTTTTCCCTTAAAATCAGAAACAAGATAAGATGTCCACTCTTGCCACGTTTATTCAACACAGTACTGAAGGTTCTAAAAAGGGCAATTAGGCAAGAAAAATAAATAAGAGTAATCCATATTGAAAAGGAAGAAGTAAAACTATCTCTATTTGCAGATGACATAATCTGTATATTAAAAAATGTGAGAAATGCAGAAAAATATTTTAACTAATAAATTAGTTCAGCAGCTTTCAGAATACAAAATCAATGTACAAACACAATTGTATTTCTGTACACTAGCAATGAACAATCTGGCAATAATATTAGGAAATCAACTTCATTTACAATAGCATCAAAAAGAATAAAATATTTAGGAATAAATGCAACTAAAGAAATATAAGGCATATACTAAAAAGTACAAAATATCATAGAAAGACATTAAAGAAGACCTAAATAAATGGAAAGACATCTAATGTTCATGGACTGGAAGACTTAATATCAACATGAAAATTCTCCCCAAATTGATCCGTAAATTCAATGCAATCTGTCTAAATGTCAGCTTCTTTTTTTTTTTTTTAAACTGACAAACTGATCCTAATATTCATATGAGCATGCAAGAGATTCAGAATAGCCTAAACGACCTTAAAAAATAAAAAAAAAACAACGTTGGAGAATTCATACCTCCTGATTTCAAAACTTAGACTACAAAGCTATTACAATCAAGACTATGTGGCACTGGCCTGAGGATAGACATTTATATAAATGAAATACAACTGGGGGTCCAGCAAAAAACACTTACATTTATGTCCAACTGATTTCCTACAAGGATGCAAAGACAATTCAAATAGGCATGAAGACTCTTTTTAAAGTTAATGAAAATATTCTAAAATTGTGGGGATTGTTGAATAACTCTGTAGCATTACTAAGAACATTGAATTGCAAGTGAGTGAATATCTTGGTATGCAAATTGTTACTCGATAAAGATGTTTAACAATCAACCATTTTGTCTTCAAATATAAAAAATATTCATTTTAGATTAAAAAGACAACATAAAATAACTGGTGATTTTTAAGGGTGGAGAAAAGAGGGATGGTTAGGCATTTCAGACTTTCGATAGTTAAAGTCATATATTTAAATGTGTGTCTTATTTTACATATTGAGAAATTGAGGAAGGCTCTGGGTGAATTCCTTGTGCACTGAGTTCTAATGAGATTTTGGACAGTGCCAGCATTACCTAACAGAGAAAGCCAAGAAAAGAATCACTCAAGTCACTGCAGAAAGCAAAGGCAAAGATCAGAAGCAGGCATTCTAGATTTGTTTCAGATCAGCACACATTTGGATGCTTTTAATACTGAACATTTATTAAATGCAAGCTGCTCACTGGGGCAGAGAGAATCTTGAGCTATTTGTGGACTCCAGCTCCCTGGTCTGAAAAATTGGAGTGAATATCAGTTCATTCTACTTGAGGCTTAAAAACTCTGAACTTCTGAAATTGGAAACAGACATTTGAATCACTTGGTACCATTATTCATCCATAGCATGGACATAAGTGTTTTCAGCATATTTTCCCTTGAAGTGGAGTGATGTAAAAGTAAATCCCTGGCATATTCTAGAGAGATTCAGCTTTTTATGAACCAAATGCAATTTGTGAGCTTGTTTCGATTACCTTATCTCTAAGTCCTATGAACTCTGAGCTTTGTATAATAGTAGCAGCATCATGTTACCAGAACCTGAAATCATGCTTTTCTGGGATGTTCTGACGGCAGAGTACAAAGAAATGACTTCTCTGGAACTGTTCCAGGACAGCATGCTGTCAGGACAATCTGAGGAAAATATGCACAGTCCAGTGAAGGCTGCATAATTGCCCATGTGCTATTTTTAACTTACTCTCATGAGTTACATCATTGGCACCGATAAGCTATTATAATGTGCTTGGATACACATTAAAAATGATTAAGTGTCATGGACTTGGTGATATATCTTAAATTTGGAAGGTTGAGCCTTGTTTCCAGTGCTCTTGCCTATAGTGCTGTTTGTCACTTCTCATATCACTCCATTATTAGGAGAGATGACAGAAGAAGGGACGCAGAGAGAAATCAAGTCACTTAGATCATTGCTAGATGCCAAAGTCAATGCAAGACAAGTGACTGCCAAGGGTTCTACAGATTCATTCTGATAAAAATGAAAGCACCTTCTTTCCCCCCACTCTAAACAGTTCACTGATACATGCTTCTCTTGCACCTACAATAGTCATGGTAATATTTGTTTTCTTCAGAGACTTTCCTCCTATGACTATTAAAACAGATCTTCACTTAAAAATCAATATAAAGTTCATTATCTGAGGACAAATTGTCAATGGCATGAAATCATGAATGAGCAAGATTGTTAATATGTTATTCTCCTCTTCTCTCAGCCTGTCTAATGTCCCCATTCTGAGTTTTCCTCGACCTGAGAACCTCTTTGTCTCCTACTTTATCTTCTCCCTTCCAGCTGGAGAAATTTCAGATATGAGCCAGTTAGATGAGCCTTTTATTTTAAGCATGCATGAAATGCATAATGAAATAATTCATGACTCTGGATAGCAGTGAAGGAGAGCGGTAATGAAATGCCCAAATGATGTTAGAAGAAAAAGGTTGAAAGTGAAGGTCTTCCTAATGACCTAGAGCCTACTTTATAGGTCCTTAACAGGTCTTAGAACCAGGGATTAACTTGAGGGGTCAATTCTAGCACAAACTAAAATTTTACACTGATGCATGCTTCTCTTCACTGAGTTTTCACCAGGCTTTATAAGACTCTTTAAAGTACCATTTTAAAACTGCTTCGAAGAATTAAACCTCCTAAAGTTGTGAGAACTAGGATACCCTTGCAACATTGTGATTCTGGACTAGAATGAGCCTCCTTAAGATATGTTATTCTAGGTTAGGTTAATTTCAAGGCCTAATTGGTCCCAAGTCCAACTCCAGCCTAACAATGTGGAGTTCGCTGTGTTCTGAAGGCATCTTTGACTTCCGTGTATGAAGCTCTCAAGGGGAGCCAGGACATCCCTCATTGCTGGCCTGGTGCCCTCGGATCTGCATTGAGGACCTAGCATGATTAGTTCAGTTCCAGGTGGCAT